>NC_092577.1:21657351-21969397 GCF_037975245.1 Apostichopus japonicus
GGAAAGAGGTAGCGAAAATCTCCCAATGAGTCGGTATTCACATCTGGTCGGTTTTCCCTCAAGTTACCCTATTATATAGTTGACTCAATGTAATCAGTCTTACATGACACTCGTAACTCCCATGTAATAACGGGCTTTGCGACAGTGCCTATCCACGGTCGATCACACCTCAAAGTTCCCAAATAAGTCCTAAGCGGCTTCCTGAGCCAAAGTGACATAATTAGAAAACCAGCCATAACATATAGTGAGGGTGCTAGCCCGGTTTCATTTACACGTTTGAGGACGGAAGGTCTGATGGTCCCGATCAGTAAAGGGCACAGGGGGTCTGGGGAATGAATATATATGAAATTTCCTTTTTTTCCAGGCGGCCATCTTAGATTTTGGCCGCCATCTTGGAAATGGGTGACCCAAGCAACGTGTTATGACCATGATCTGTTTCAGTGACCTCGGAAAGACCTGAATTGACCCCTCATTTGTTCATCTCCGATTTTTACAGCCAGATATATGACATTTCCTTTTTTTCTGGCGGCCATCTTGGATTTTTACCGCCATCTTTGAAAATCGGAGCCGATCAAGTGGGTTCCACGGATAAAATCAATAAATAGGTCGAAAAGAAACTCCATGCCAAATTTGGTACTTTTTTTCCGGCCGGTCACGTTAATCCTTAAAATTTTTGCTAAGCCACCTGACTATATACCGCTTCCGAAAAGAAGGTATTAAGTATACAACCATCGGAAGAATTTTCGCACACACTGCAGTTATGACAGACAATCCCTGTCAAATTGCCAGGTCTGCTGTTGTTGCCATGGTTTTTGAAGGTGATGTTGCTGAAGGACTTTCTCCTCTTTGTCAGCCCAGCTGAAAGGCTCTTGTTGAAACAAGCAATGCTTGTTTTTCTACGTTAACAATTCCGAAACACAGACTTACTTCATTCTTTTCAATCAATGGCTTGATAGAGTTGCCAAAGAAGAAAGAGAAACGATAAAATTTGAACTGTTGCTGAAGAAATTTGTGTGAAGCCTCCAAAATTCTATGCCCTCATGAAAAAAGGGGTTACCCATGATCCACTTTGAAACATTTTGGAGACAGCTGACTGTCCAATACATAATGGATGCTCAAAGACGCACAGTGACCAAAGTTATTTCTTCATTGAAGGCTGCTGAAGATTTGCGTCCTGAAGAAGAAAGGGCATTTTATTTTTCGCTTCTCGGTTCGGTTTGCGTGCCCAGGTTCTTTCCAGGGCGACTTTTTCCTTAAAAAAGTAGCAATGTTGGGATTTAAGTACTTTACTTTGTAAACATAACTCAAATGTGATATCTTTACTCACGTTTCTGATGATGGTCAGTTTAAAGCAAAGTCTGACAGCTTTCTATATGCAGGCTCGATTGAGGGCACGTTACTGAACTCCATTGTTGACTTATTGGATGTGCTTATATGTCTGATTAGTTAGATAAAACGTTAATAGCACTAGCTTGGTGTGCTCTCATCTCTATGTTGAAACGTAGTATTTTCCGATTGGTTATTGAAATTTCAGCTTTATTCAATGTGTATTGATTATTGAATACCGCTTGGTTTTCCTGCTCTTTGTTTCTAATTGCAGCTCATATAATGTAAATATGTACGGGTACATACTTCTTGCATTGTTTATTTTGCTTAATACAATTACTTTGAAATTGGATCAACTATAATTGGAATCATCTTTGCTTGCCATCTGAAATTGCCTTGTTTCATGATCTTCCTCTGTAACTTTTTAATCAATCTTTTGTGATTTCCATCCTTGCTACATATTTATATTTATATAGAAGTTAACTTTTTATGAAATGTTTTAATCAAGAAACTGCATTATCCACCTTGCCCGGATCATTCCATTTCTAACGCCTCTTCCCTTGACTTTGTGTGTGGCACTTTCAAGTACTAAGGAGAGACATTTTCATATTGCGTACAAATATAATTTGTTATTGTTGAAATACTTTAGGAAATATTATGTATCATATTGTAAAAGAATATTTCATAAACTTTGCACACTGCTTTATATAATATTTAACGAATTTTTTTCCCATGATCTGTATTTAGAAGTACAGTTTCTTGCTTATTAATATCACATTTCTGTTCTAAAATTACTTCAATGTTCTTCTTGCTCACTGCAGTCATTATAATAGACTTACTGTAGGGAGTAAACCTGTAGGTTGCTCTTCATTATTAAGAACAATGAAACAAGCATTTCTTACCGTGATGTGCTTCTATTGCTGCTGCTGCTGTTTCCTCCCTTGCTTTTAATACAGTATTTTATTGTTTTAGTTTATAGCTCAGTATTCTTGAAGAGTTATTATTGTTTCTTTATTATTTTGTTTGCATTTTATTGTCAATAGTACAGAATATATATTTGCCATTCATACAACGGAAACATAGGTGACAATGGTTATAAATTGAATAAATCTGTTATTACTACAGTTTTCCCTCTGTACATTCGTAAGTTTGCTCAGCATAGGACTAACAGGAAACTGTCAGGTCACTATTCATAGCTTGCATGTCATGCATGCATATATAGAAATGTTGAAGAGGTGCATTACATAATGTGTCAGATGGTAGATTCCATTTTTTAATCCCCAGTAAAGACTCCTGGAAAAAGCCATGTGAGATCACATACAAACTATAAATGTTCATCAACCATACTTTTTTTAATTACTCTATGGTGACAAATACTGTGCTGCTTTTTCTATGCACATGTCCAATGGATCTGGCAATCCTTCAGGTATCCGCAGTAGCTCAACACGTAACATTTCACTAATACAGAAGATACCGTCTCCTTCAATTCTGCCTACGGAATCATCCGGAGTTAATGACTTGTTTTGTAATTCTGCTTGAAGTCTCATTTCTATGGAACGACTTTCATGGAAAATTTAATTGGAAAATGTTTTAGGATTCCTTATTTAGGATTCCAGCACACATCTGCTGTGGAGTCTTGCTATGTGCCGTCCTAAATTCATGTGAGTTCCAAGCTTTGGGAAATTGTCATACCTTTTCATTTATCAGATCTTAATACACAAAATGTAAAGCATCGATGTGAATGTCATTTTCAGCATCTAAATGTTCATAATTTTCCATTTCGCAAAATTTGTGCTAGAAAACACACACCAGAGGCGCTCAATCCTGCAATTGTTTACTGATTGACCAGTAATGTGACTTCCTCTCTCTGTGCCACGAATAAGGTTCGTTAGAAGTGTAATAAGGACATTTTCTCATCCGTAGTCGAAACGTACTCGAGAACGAGATCCAAACTTCCTGGCTCCCACCATGAATAGATCTACTACAGCAGTTGCTTTCTTTGTAGATGAACAGCTCACATCAATGCTTGTATGTGTCACTGAACCCCTTCTAAGGAACAGAACAGAGGTGGAGAAACAATAAAATTGATGTTGACCCAACCCAATCAACCGAAAACACAACGTATAGTTTGACAGCTTTTTCACTGCCCGTTTGCGAGTTCCGTGACTGTCTTTACCGCAGCCAGAACCTATTGTTACCCAGCCATGCCATGGGTCTTGTATCTTAGTGTTTCTTCCTGTTCTTTCTGTCACAGGAATCGCTATACTAAGTCACAAGAATCATTGACCGTAAGGTAACCTCATGACCAGTTTGGGGTCAAACAGGGGTCCGAGGGTGAAAATGGTTAACTGTGCCAAAAAGAATAGAATAAGCTCAAATTGAAAAATTTAATATCTCATCTTGTAGATCATGACCAAAGATAAAGAAAAGTCAACCGTGACCTTTTCATCCGACAAACGGTTAAGGGGTGAAAGGTCAATATATAAAATTGACAAAAAACGCTTCTCCTTTATGTAGCCTGATCAAGCTTGAAGGTCATTTGGAGTCCAAAACAAGGTCAAATATTAAAGAAGCTGAAATGATATAAGTAACAGTGTCAATGTGTTGGCCTTTGACAAAAAAAAACAATGTCCACGGTGACCTCTTCGTCCAACCTATGGTTATGGGTCAAAGGTCAAAGAAAGATTAAAGCACAAACAACCTCAAATGGCAAAGGTATCAGTGTCAACATGTTCGTTCACCTTTGGCAGACATCCAAAATTGTCCACAGTGACCTCTTCGTCCAACTTATGGTTAAGGGGTCAACGGTCAAATCACAAATAACCACAAATGGCAAAAGAAAGTTTCAACATGTTCACCTTGGACAGGCATCCAAAATTTTCCATACAGTCAAGGGGTCAAAGGTCTTCATATTGACCTTTCGTAGACATCCAAAAAAGTCCACAGCGATATTTTTTTCTGACTTACGGTTGACGGGTCAAAGGTCAAAGAAAGGTCAAATCAAAAACAACCCCAAATGGAAAAAAGTAACAAAGTCATCATGTTCACGTACTTTGGCAGACATTGAAAATTGTCCACAGTGACCTTTTCGTCTGACATATGGTTAAGATGTCAAACGTCAAAGAAAGGTCACATTTCAAACAATCTGAAATGGCAACAGTAACGGTGTCAGCATGTTGGCTTCGGACAGAAATTTGAAATTTTTCAATGGTGACCTCTTCATCTGACGTATGGTATATGAATGAATGTAGTCAGTGTCTTTGGGTTGTGCTCAATTAGGATCGAAGGTCATGCATGGCGTCACAAGGGTCATAAACGTTAACTGTTCCCCAAAAATTCAAAGCAGGTCAAAACACACAACTAAATATGCCATCATGTAGGCATTGATAAAACATTCAGAAAAGTCAATGGCTACCTTGTAATATCACCTCTGCTTGTGGGGTCAAAATTGACGCAAATGTGTTAGTAGCCTATTCGACACACCCACTTTGCAGATTTACCCTTTTTCAAAATCCAATTTAAATTAAAAGCTTTCAATCTCATGATTGTAGTGTAATTTAAAGTAAATAGGCTTTCTTAAAAGAAACTGCATGTTAGAAAACAAGAAAAAAAAGACAGAAAAACAAAACATAAAAATAGAACAAACATAATAAGAAACAAAAACCCATTGGTTTGAAATGAAGTGGCAAAAAAAACCAAAATTCAGAAACAAGATTTTTAATGAGTAATTCTTGATGAAACTTTGAAAAATGTTGTCAGTTTGTACGAGCATTATATGTCCAACGTAACTGTTTGCGAAACGCTAGCACGACGCTTAATTTTACGCGCTCATTGACCCGCGTACTTTTTTAGCACCTTCATTCGATTGACCATGTTTCGTATCTACGCTACGCTTATTATATCTCTGAAATGCCCACAATTCCGGTCGCGGGCGTTTAACTTTTCACGGCAGAGTTGCTGAGTTGGCCATCTTCCCGTAAAATATTTGACTACAATCAGTGTCTTCTCTGCTTTTAAGATATGTAAGAGACTTTCGATGTCCCATTTATGCTTAGGCTTTTGCAAATTCTTAAAGATTCTGCTGATGCCCTGATTTGATATAATTCGATCATTAACTATGTTTTTAGAAATATTCCTTGTCGGTATCGCCCCGGAGTATCACTGAACTTGCATTCACGACCTGCGTATATCATGTCATTGAATTCCCCGTTAAATCATAGGTAGACAATTCACTCCAAAATCATGAAAACAGTTATTAATTATGTTTAGACTAATTTAACATTGTTTAGTATTGCATTTAGGCCGTAAGTAGTGATTATGCAATTCAGGGAAGCTTACGACATCAATTAATATGCTTGGGAAAACCATCTCGTTCAGCGTAGTTCAACTTTATCGAGATGTGGACGTCCATTTTGTGTGTAAAGTCAATGAGTAAGCTTTTTAGCGGCCATTCTGCACCGTGCAGCGTTGCTCGCCAAAAGTTTCATAGGAAGGGGCGTGGCTTTGACCATATTTGGCAGTGGGGTTACCTTATTTAGCGCTGACTCGCGAGATTGACTGGGTTTATCGTAGTTGGACTTGCGCGTATTTTGTTTAGCGAGATTGACATTTTTAGCTAGCAGGTTTCGATTGCGCATGTATTTGGCCATAAATAATTTCTTGTAATCAGGTGTTTGAAAAATGCTTATAACTTAGGTATTCGACCAATAGGCCATCAGCTGAAGGTCGAAATTCGCTTGTTTCGTTCCAGCAACTGCGGGTCTAAAATTTCTCTACAGCATTGACTACATAAATTAACTAAGATTAATGATCCAAAAGTTCTCCATGTACTTTCCTGCATTTTTTTGGCAATTCCGCTCCAAAGATCGAACTATATTTTTTATTGCGTATGTTAAGAAACCTGCCGTTTTACGTTCAAAAGTTGTGCGCCAGTGAGATATCTGTACCATGTGATATGAATTGTCCAATGAGCCATGAGTTCTGTGTGCAATCTTTGTAGAAAACAACAAACTTGGCGGCTCCCACGGGCGCTAGTCAGTCTCCGACACACGGAAATCTACAGTGCTCAGTGCACATTGAATCTGTAAAATTTGAAGCAGTCAAGGCACTGACGAATAAGTTACTTCCTGCGCTAAAGATTGGCTTAATCTCAGCGGCGGAGACAGTGATATCGCCGTACTACTGATTACTCCATGGCCTACTACGATATAGCGTGTGTTCAACAGCATAGTATGATGGGGTTCCACGATAAGTGTTACAGGCGGTTCATTGATAGCAAGCACATTGCTGCAAGAAAACGGACAGTTCCAGAGGAGACCCCATATGATTTTAAACGAAGAATTGACGGAAAAGATCGAGGAAACCAAGCAGAAGCTCTGGTGTATTGCCTGTTCAATTTATTATATGTGGGAAAAGAAACAATACATTACTCGGCGTTGCAAACGGGTGCAGGACAAGCTGCAGCAGGCAGAGACTTTCGATGGAGGTAAGCCTAAGCATACTACACGACTCTACTGCATAGTTGAAGTGTTAAGAGAAGTTGCATAATGCAAGATCAGTAGCTCTTGAGGGATAGAATCCAAGTCAAAGGGCACAGTGTTGGACCTGAACATAATATAATTAGTGGCATGGTCATCTGCTTTGTTTTGTTATAAGGTGGTAGGAATGTAAATTTGTTTAAAATTCTCCATCTGGGGCACTAGCCTAAGTGTTAAATACAGGCTTCATAGTTTTCTTACTGTGGCCCTTTATTTGAATGATAGAGATATTATATTAGTTAGAAAAATAAGTGTAACAAAGGTGCAATAAGGTTAGGTTTGCAAGGTCTTATGGTCAGCCTGTCTAGCTTTACCAAAATGAACAAGTATCTGTCTCCTTTATTATTAGTAACAGATATAATCTACCATTGTATAATTTAAACCATAACATTAAGAGATAATGTACTGTACTGTCAAAAAAAGCCTGTTTTAATTCTTTTTTTGCATGACACTGGTTTGCAAAATTTGAATGTGTCTTTGTTTGTCCATAGAAGATGAGCAGATCACATGGTATATAAATAAAATTGTCTTAGTTCTTATTTGTTGAAACTTACATTTTGATCAACAGAAAATGCAAAACAATGCTTTTTTTATTTCATTTTATTAAATTATTGCTTCGACAAGCAGCAGAGCGGAAAAAAGATGAGCCCAGATTTTATGAATATTAGAGGAAAAGATCGTGTTGCCATTGAAGTGAGGTACCACTCTCTATGTTGAAGAAACTAGATACAATTCTTGAGAAGGAAGACATACAGATCTTGAAAGGTAAAGTACTCTCTTCAATGTGTGGTTCATTGAGTGTTCAGGGGTGGATCTAGGACTTTTGGAATATGGGGGTCCTCCCCCAAGGAAAATTACAAAATTCTCTAAACGCTTTGAGATGCAATATCAGGTTAATCTTTCCATTGAAATTATTAAAGTAATTTGCAACATATTTCTAGCTGAATTGTAATTATATTGGTACCCCATCATAAAATGTGAGACTCAAAAATATCCAATTTCATGGTACAAGGTGTTCTGTTCATCTCCTCCTCAGAGCAGAGTTTACCACCAACAAAAGATGCTCTGATCCAGCATGTTAAGCGCTGCACCAACCAGGCTGCTATTCACAGTAGGGCATTGCAGCAAAGGATTGATGCACTCTCACCAGAGGGACATGGATGGAAACTTGAAAATGATGACCTTATAATCACTTGGATGACGAAGCCACCTGACCCAGATGTTTTGCTTCAGTGTGTCAGCAGTAGCTGTAGAGTCGGCAAATGTCTTAAAGGAAGATGTTCCTGAATGAATGCACAACTGCCGTGTACAGACCTATGTAAATATAGAAATTGCAGCAACTTCCAAGAAGATGTTGAGATTGTTAATGCAGGGGAAGATGATTTGGAGGATGAACTGTGATGGTGTTAAATCTTGATATCTTAGTCTGAAATTTTATCAAGTTTGAAGTTTGTGAAGAGGGTTAACTTTTTCAAAGTCATGTTGTCATTATTTTGTTCCCCAGAGTTTAAAGGAACCAGAAAACATGATCTTATTCATATATTCATTTTAGCTATTAGTAGTTTTACGTAGATTACCCTACCTACCAGACACCTCATGATAAATATCCACATTTTCTTCAAATCACACTTTTTTGGCTGAGAGGGGAGGAGGGTGTTATGGGCATGCTTTACCTCTTGCATATTCACAACTACATTTACTGATGACGATGACGCAAATACCGCGTCCTGAAACCAGTCAGAGGTTTATATACTGTTGTTGGGGAACCATCGCCCCTGACCCTGTTCCAATATCATGGTTCTTTATTGTTTTGCCGTAACATTTCGTTACCTGTTTTATTCATATTGTTAACACGTTTTGTGCATCTGTTCAAGTTTTGACTGAAGGATATTCAAGTCTTTAGTGACTTTTATTTCATGTAATTATCTTCACCTCTACTACGGAATGGACTTTCCCTTTTCCATACCATATCTGACTTCCATGCAGTGAATTGAAGTGGATCCTGTTATAACTAGTACAACTGTCCTTGGATGAACTTTTAATCTCTTATTAATTCCTCGCCGCGCCTTTTGATGAAGAACCTGTATCTTGAAGCTACATGTAAAGTAGAGGGGGAGGGGGTCACATGTGTAAAACAGTTTGGATGGGGAGTGTAACAATTATGGAGAGGAACTTTTCATTATATGTGTATATTTACGCATACATGCACAGACGAAATGCATTCATAACATAGGGGGAAAATCTAAAAATATTTGATTTATTACAAAGCATTATATCTGAGTTTATTAAAAGTGGTACATTTTTATAATTAAAACCCTTAAGTTATAATGTGCAAAAATTGTATTTCATATTTCAAAGTTGAAAATGTGATTTTTTTTACCATTTTGGCGAAAATGGAGGGGGGGGAGGAGGGCACAACTTGTAATGACTGAAAACAACCCTCACTGACCCTTAGACCAGAATCATCTTCCACCATTCTTGTAACCCTGACCCAACTATTATACCAAAAAAATATATCAGTCGTAATTAAACATATAAGAAGAGAGTGGTATGTATGCACCACTGTACCAAATCTAACGTTAGCACATGTGTTCCTAATACATAGCATCGTAGCACGTAATGTCTACATAACATACCCAATTTCAAGGGTGCGTTACAAAAATACTGCAGGAAATTTTTTGGAGAACTTTTGATATAATGTTTGTGATGCATTAAACTACCGAAAAATGCATTAAAAGTCTAGACCCGGTGTTGCTGGAACGAAACTGATTTTACAGCCACATTTGAGCTTCAGCTGATGGCCTACAACAAATGCATGTGTTTATTATGTAAAGTTCCTGAAGTAAGTATCCTGGCCAGATTTTCTCTTTTTTGTGTGCATGTAAAGCCTATAAAATATTGTTTAATGTTTTATTGAAGTCATGAAAGGAATATTACATGTACCATGCCATTTGATTAAATGGCATTGTCTGCGTTTTAATCATGAATTTAATATACATTTAGGCCCTGAGTTTGGAAAGAGAATGAATTTGCAAGAATCCTTTGGGACATGATCGTTATATACCTAAGTGGTTCCATTGAGTTGATGTTTGTTCATGGAGTGAGTGAGGTTCGTAAAGATGACTGAAAGTAACAGAGATAGAGTATTAAAAAACACTATTATAAATGGTGTAATTAAATCCACATACACTACCGTGTTTGATTGAGTTTCAGCTATGTTGATTTAGTATTTTAACGCCCTCTATAATTCACCGCATAAGCGCAACCCTGGCGCATTAGACTTCTGCAAATGCAGAGTGCACTTCACTAATTGATACTGCCCAGCCCTGCTCAGTGATTAATTCCAAGTGACGAACCAGGTAAAAGCAGTTTATCTAAAATACCGTAAAAAAATTGCAAAATGTGGATCAAGTGCCTGAGTTTTGTTCTAGATTTGGTATTTTAATGTCCTTCTCCACATCTAAAGCCAAAAAAGAACAACTTTTCACCAGCATGTATGGATTTGGCACACCCACAAGTTAGTTGAAATTTAAGTGTGCTATCCCTGGTTATAGCTACGCTGGGCGGTGCCAGGCGGTGGAGCCCATCACTAAAGGCTACAAGTATTTGAGGCAGGAGCCCACCACTCAGTCTCAAAAAAGCTGCAAATGTACATATTTGTCCAAATGTAGCCATTATTTTAAAAGATCTTGCCAAAAACACTGATTTTTGATCATTTTCTGCCCAGCACTCAACCTTTTCTAGCTGTGACTCCGATAATAGTAATGAAAATCTCAACAAGTTTCGTGTCAAGTAGGGGGATGAAAAGTGGATCACGGAGTACCCCTCTAAATAGTAAATTGACCATTTCTTTACATTTTGTTAGCATTCTAGGATGAAACGGAACTATGGCAGATTCGTGCTTGTTGTTTGGGTTGACAGAACCAGAAAAAAGGTGTGATGGACGGACTGTATGTCATGCGCTATATTACAATGAGGATACACACGCAATTGTATTTATTAACAATGCAAAAGTCCAGAGCAAGTTCACAGAAAGCTCATTCATTCGATTGGTCAACTATGGGTATAAACCAGCAAATGGAGAAGCTGCTGTGCACAACTGTAAGTCTTTTATATTGTGAACTACAGTGGAACAGAAAATCTGCTAACACACAAAAAAAATGAAAACGCAAAGCAATTTTGGGGGGTTACAAGTATTCATTTTGTATGTAAAATCAATACACAAAATGAAATATTTAGCCCCAGTGATTTTGTGTTAACCAGGTTCCACTGTAGCATAATAAGATTTATACAATGGGGCCAAAAGTGTGGTCGACCATAGCAAATTTGATATTATGCATTATGAATGTGAATGCAAAATAAATCTTTTTGCAGAAGACAATATCCGCTTGACTAATTGACTCATCATTGGGATTAACATTACCTTCAAGAAAATTGGTCAAGTGCCATTACATATCCAATTCAATTTTACTGTATCATTTTGAAACAAGTGTGCAATGAAGTTTTGTGTTCAGTAATTAAGATATAACATAGAATTTGCTGTTACAACAATGACCTACAAACTAATTTTGGTTTTAAATACAGGCTGTTTAAAATACACGAGTACTTGAGTAATGTATAAATTTAAAAAAAAAGAAACATTCATCAACCCTCGTCTGCTATTTCTACTTCTAATAGTATCGTGTATTACCATTTGCACATAAATTATAATGATATTAATCCCAACTCATTTCCTTCAGGTCTTTCCACGCACTAAGATGTCATTTCCAGTATCTCAAAAATCACAACACGAAGTCTTCAAAGAAAAACCGCAAACTATTCCAGAAGCCAAGAAATCACCGGTGAAGAGAAAGCTGAGTCTCAATGCATCAGTATCAGATGTATGTATCAAAAAAGCTTACCAAGGGCTTAGAGGCAGAACTGTATAAAAATAAGTTACGCCCACTAATGTGCATGTTACATAGTTAAGTTTCTTTGGCAGAGGTGTCCATTGCCTCCAAGCTCGCAATATTCAACGTGTATTACACACAGGGAAAAATCAATTTATTTGATTACGGGAGTCCATTCGTAGGAAGGTAGCTTCGCCAGTTATATGATAAGTTTTAGGTGTGCACCCTATAGTGTTGATGATGAAGGTGAATATGAAAGGCTCAAATGTATTTGGATACCAAATAAAGTCAACCTGGCCCCAACTTTCACCTTCATTGTCATGATAAACATTGCCCTGAAATATATATATTGTATAATATATACCTTAAAGCTCCATTCTGATCCACAGTCTCATTCTGTTGGTAAAGTCCACATTTGCCTGGACTGTTTTTTCTTGTTATCTTTTATGTACTTTTAACTGTTTAACTCGTATATATTTACAAGTGTAAGCAAGTCCTGTACCCTATAAGGAGATATTTTAAGTGCTACTGTACGATTGCGAAATATCATATTGATATTTTGTCATGTTTTTTGCGATCAATATGTTCCAACGCTGAAAACTTCCCGATAAGAAGCAGTGATTAAATAAACACTTTTATTGTTTTTCAAGTAAACTACAGTTACGTGTTTGACTATTTAATCTCTTCTGGAATCGATTTGTACTTCTTTTAACGCAACAAAGTTCAGTCAACTAGTCGTTTTATTGGCTACGAATCACGTCTCTGCGTTCATCTCTGCCAATAGGTTATAGGCCCAGACTGCGTGTTAACGTGAGTACGTAGCGTATGTGTGACGGTTAACCATTGCTGTGTGCTATATAAGTGGTTTCGCTGAACTGCTGGTACTCCCTTTGTGAGTGAAGATGTCGTGAGACTTGAAATCTTGGATTGTAGTTGCATTGAATGGGTGGAATTATGCGACTTGGAAGGTGCAGTGTAGAATGACCTTAATGAAGGATGGACTTTGGAATATTGTTAATGGTGATGAAAAAGCACCCCTGTGAGTGATGCTGTTAATCTTGCTAGCTTTACACCTAGGATGGATCGTGCATTGGCAATTATAGTTCTGTCCATCGAGCCATCATTGTTGTATTTCATTGGGGACCCAGTGGATCCAATTGCTGTCTGGGGGAAACTGGCGGAACAGTTCCAAAGAAAGTCATGGGCCAACAAATTAGAACTCCGACGAAAGCTCTTTTCTCTGCGACTGAAGTCTGGTGATTCAGTTAATGAAGATATCACGGCGATGACTGATATTTTTGAGTCACTCTCGATAATTGGTGACCCAATGTCTGAAGAGGATAGAGTTGTCCATATCCTTGCTAGTTTACCAGAATCATTTATAACATGTTGGTGACCGCTTTCGAAGCCAATCCTGAAGTCCCCAAGATGGAAACCGTAACAGAGAGATTACTTCACGAGGAGCGTAAGATGCAAAACCGTGACATGTCAAGCCCAAAGGCCGAGTTGGAAGCAGTGTTCGCTAAACAGCAATCAAGGCAGAACTATAAAGCTCCGAAGTGCTATAACTGCGGCAAATATGGGCACATTCAGCGTTATCCTAATAGTAATGATAAGGGTAAATCTCAAACCAGTAAAAAGAGTGGTAAATCCAACCTTAGCCCGCCATGCACTCTCAGCTAGTGTCGTGGGTTCACTTGATAGCTGGATTGTGGACTCCGGAGCAACTTGTCACATGTGTAATGATGAGAAACTGTTCACTGCACTTAGTGACAGTTTCATAACTGTCATACAACTTGCTAAGCGTAGCTAAGGTATCAAAAGCTGGCAAACTTACCAGATTTAGTGAGGCAGGTTGTGAAATTCTTCAGGAGGACCTGAAACTAATTGCTGAGGCACATAAGGTAGGGAACCTATAATATCTGAGTTGTCAAACTGCTCATGCAAAAGTTAATGCTGCTAAAGGTGTCAATCCAGAGTCAACAGAAAATCTTTGGCATAGGCGTTTTGGTCATCTTGGTGTACGAAATCTAAAAAAGCTGGCCAAAGGAAGTATGGTTGATAGTTTTGACTATGATGTGTCTAAAGGGGTTGATTTCTGTGAACCCTGTGTTCAAGGTAAACATCATCGTAGTCAGTTTCCAACCAGTAGCAACAGAAAGTGTGCTTTTTACGTGACCCGCCATGCGGGATATAAAACGTCACGGCCAAACGGCACTACCGAACCATCCCATTCTGAAAAACGAAACTCAGGTCAAGCGAGCCAATAAAAACATACGCCCGCCGACCTGCAGAGACAAAACGCCCAACCCCCCACTCAAACTTTCAAAAAAACACAAAAGGACGACCAGCACGGATCGAAACGAAAAACCCCTCCCCAGCACACCACCGTCCAAAAAAGGCAGCCCCAGATAAACGGCGAAAATCACCTTCAATCTGAAGGCGAATGTCAGACTTCACCGCCTCCAGGACCGCCCGCCAAGTGGCAAATTTCCCCCTAAAAACCACATCACATCTATTCCGCCAAACATGTTTTACGTAATCGAAGTCCAACAAAGGTTGTCAAGTGGATGACACCCTTTGAGGCTTGGACTGGGGAGAAGCCAAATGTTTCCCATTTCCGATCATTTGGGTGTGTTGCATATGCTCATGTCCCAAAGGATGAACGCCAGAAACTTCACTCCAAAGCAAGAAAATGCATGTTCTTGGGATAAGGTACTGAAACCAAGGGGTATCGACTATACGATCAGAAACGTTCCAAAGTGTTCTTTAGTCGAGATGTTCAGTTTAATGAGCAGATGCATGGAGTTGAGGAGTCCAATGACTCGCATGAGGGTCGTCACATACTGATTGATAGTATAAGTAACGACAAATTAGTTGCCGATGATGCAGCTCCAGAGGCACAACTTAGGCGATCAGAAAGAGATCGGAGACCTCCTGATCATTTTGGTGAATGGGTAAACTTTGTTGGAAGTAATCCAAAAGAGCCATTTACTGTGAGTGAAGCTCTTGGTAGATCTGATAAATCAAAATGGGTGGATGCCATGGAGAAAGAAGTTCAGTCTCTCCATGATAATAATGTTTGGGTCTTAACTGAGCTGCCAGAAGGTAGAAAAGCAGTTGGCAGCAAATGGGTGTTTTAAGGTTAAGTCCTGTGCTGATGGGTCAGTCGAACGGTATAATAAAGCTCGACTGGTAGCCCAAGGTTTTTCTCAGAAGTTTGGTGTTGATTATGATGAGAAGTTTTGTCCAGTCATACGTTTTGAGTCTGTACGCAATGTTTTGGCACTAAGTGTTGAAAATGACTTGAAAGTTCACCAGATGGATGTAACAACGGCATTTCTTAATGGTAACCTCAAAGAGGAAGTCTATATGAAACAACCAGAAGGTTGGTCCCGGCGCTGTTTAGCAACAGAGAACCGCATAGTAGTACTCCAAACAGGGTGGTGCGTGTCATCTGCTCCGCTCTGATTGAGTTGCCCCCTGTTGACCTGTCACAGCCGGCCCTCGTTCACAGTTCGTTGCGGGATAAGGCCTTGAATGCAACTTTTGTCCAGGGACGTCATTCTGCCGAAGTATGGCGTTCGGTGCATTCAAGGCTGAATGGTTGCAGGCTCCGTGATCTCGCATGGAGAGTTGCACACGATGCCTTGGTGACCAACCTAAAAAGATATCATTGGCGATTGGGTGATGGACTGTGCCCTAGGACCGGCTGTGACAGCTTAGAGAGTACTGCTCATGTTTTTTGGCATTGTTCCTTTGTAGTAAACTTATGGGAGTGGTTCCAGACCTGGACCGACCGTGTTACGGGAGACCGTTCATGGTCGGTAGGGCAGGCCTTTATTTTATATGGGGAAGACCCTCCAGTTTGTTCGGTAGCTGTGTTGCACCGCATCATTTTTGTTTGCTCTATTGTAAAAAAACATGTTTGGCAGAATAGATGTAATTTGGTTTTTAGGGGGAAATTTGCCAGTTGGCAGGCAGCCCTGGAGGCGGTGAAGTGTGACATTCGCCTTGAAATTGAAGGCGATTTTCGCCGTTTATCTCAGGCTGCCTTTTTTGGACGCTGGTGTGCTGGGGAGGTGTTTTTCGTTTCGCTGCGTGCGGGTCGTCCTTTTGTAGGTTTCAGTGGGGGGGGGGGGGGTTGGCGTTTTGTCTCTGCAGGTCGGCGGGCGAATGTTTCGTTTGTCAGAATGGGATGGTTTGGTAGTGCCGTTTGGCCGTGACGTTTTGTATACCGCGGGAAGGGTTACATCTCTATGTTCCGACGTCTCTATGTTCCGACGTCTCTATGTTCCGACGTCTCTATGTTCCGACGTCTCTATGTTCCGACGTCTCTATGTTCCGACGTCTCTATGTTCCGACGTCTCTATGTTCCGACGTCTCTATGTTCCGACGTCTCTATGTTCCGACGTCTCTATGTTCCGACGTCTCTATGTTCCGACGTCTCTATGTTCCGACGTCTCTATGTTCCGACGTCTCTATGTTCCGACGTCTCTATGTTCCGACGTCTCTATGTTCCGACGTCTCTATGTTCCGACGTCTCTATGTTCCGACGTCTCTATGTTCCGACGTCTCTATGTTCCGACGTCTCTATGTTCCGACGTCTCTATGTTCCGACGTCTCTATGTTCCGACGTCTCTATGTTCCGACGTCTCTATGTTCCGACGTCTCTATGTTCCGACGTCTCTATGTTCCGACGTCTCTATGTTCCGACGTCTCTATGTTCCGACGTCTCTATGTTCCGACGTCTCTATGTTCCGACGTCTCTATGTTCCGACGTCTCTATGTTCCGACGTCTCTATGTTCCGACGTCTCTATGTTCCGACGTCTCTATGTTCCGACGTCTCTATGTTCCGACGTCTCTATGTTCCGACGTCTCTATGTTCCGACGTCTCTATGTTCCGACGTCTCTATGTTCCGACGTCTCTATGTTCCGACGTCTCTATGTTCCGACGTCTCTATGTTCCGACGTCTCTATGTTCCGACGTCTCTATGTTCCGACGTCTCTATGTTCCGACGTCTCTATGTTCCGACATTTTTTTTGGACTCTAATTTTGTTTACCCAAATTTTTTCGGGAGCAAAATTGTTGACCAACATGTTTTCGGACCAACTTTTTTTGGGAGCAAAATTATTTTAGACCAATATATTTTTATGAGGAAATTTTTTTGGAGCACAATTTTTGACACCAACATTGTCATCATAACATTGGGTCATAACATGGTCATCCCAAAAATTGTGTGCCCAAAAAGGTAGGTCAGAAAAAATGTTGGTCCAAAAAAATTAGAGTCCCCCCAAAAAAAATTGGCGCCCAAAAAAATTAAGTCCCCGAAAAAAAATTTGCTCAGAAAAATGGGGGACCAAAAAGATTGAGTCTCCAAAAACAATTTGTCGCAACATAGAGACGTCGGAACATAGGGATGTCACCGCGGGAAGTACAGTACAGTAAAGTTGAAAATTGGGTGTTATCAGATGTAGAGCGAGAGCGAAAAACACGTCTGCACTCCACGAAAACCAACCACCAACTCATTACTATGTATTTTCAGCAAGTGTAAACAAAAGGGGCTAGCGTTCGTTATATCTATACCAAGATGTCGATGTGTCAAGCGTATGGCTGTTCGAATCGGGTTTCAAAACGCTCACAACTTGTTTTTTTCAGCATTCCTGATCCGACGAAAGAACCAGAACGATGTTGAATTTGGTTACAAAAGATTGGTACTGACAAATTTAATTTCAAAACCTACACACATACTCGAAAAACAGAGTCGTTTGTGAACAGCATTTCGAGCCTGACTGCATAGAAAATGCACTAGCCACTAAGCTTGGATTTGCTAAGCGAAAGCAATTGAAACCAGGTTCCATTCCAACGATTTTCACCTTTAAAACAAAAATGAAAAGAGAGACCCAGCAGTGTCAGGAGAAGTGAAGAAGCACAGAGAAGACAGGTGAGTTTTGCTGTTGTGACGATACGACTAGCCTGAGCTAAGGGACGGTAGCTCCTGCCAGTGTTATATTACTTTACTTACTAGGTCAGGCTAGGTTGTTAGGCTAGGCCTAGCCCTGTCCTTGGGCATTTCGTTATGTAATTTCCACATAACACATGCACTGTGTATTATTGTTAGTTTATTACTGTATTATTATTACACCATATGTCTGCCTAGTAATTATGGAATGCCTAATAGACACAATCGGCGACTCCGAGCAGCGGTGGTCACGTGACGTATAGTGGGTACAGAATCATAACAAACCATCGCGCGACATGTGCGCAGGGGGGATTGTCGTAGTTTTACTCTCTAAGTGTAAGAATGAAAGGATCGAGCATGAACTATTTATGCATTTCACTGGGATGGCATCATATGAGAGGTTCAAGCAGTTCTTAAGGTTTGTTTGTCCAACTTTGGACAATGAAGATGTGATCTACTGGGGAAGCAAAGCGAGTAAACATCGACTGATTGATACTGAACAGCTACTTAATGAATCGTTATATGAATTTCATGATGCAGGAGATGAAGAGAAAGATTTAATTCAAAACAGTTCATATAAAATCACAGCGCAAAATGAACTTTTGTTAACCCTTATGAAGTTAAGAACCGGGGCAAAAAATCTGGACCTTGCAGAACGCTTCAACATTTCTAACAGTACAGTGTCAAACAAAATAATAACATGGATAAATCTACTGTACGTAGCACTGGGAACACTGAACATTTGGCCACACAGAGACATAATCATCGAAAAGTCACCTAAGGAATTTCAAGAAAAATATAAAGACACGGTCATAATCATAGATGCCACTGAACTAACTGTCCAAGTGCTAAGTTCACTTCAGAAACAGAGTGAGTGCTACAGCAACTATAAGCACCACACTACGCTAAAGTCATTGATTGGCGTAGACCCAATGGGTGGCGTGATGTTTGTTTCGCAACTTTTCGAAGGGCCAATAAGCGATAAAGAAATAGTAAAGCGAAGCGGGTTTCTCACTGCTTTAAAAATGAACTTGAATGTCAAAAAATCCTGCCAGGGGACGGTATCATGGCCGATCGAGGTTTTAATATTGGAGAAGACCTTCAAGAACTTGCCTTAAAACTAAATGTTCCCCCTTCCTGAGGGAAAATGGTTGCTTCAGTGAAAAAAACATCATACGAGCTCAGAATGTGGCACAACATCGAATCCATGTAGAAAGAACCAGTGGACAAGTCAAAAGGTTCAGAATTTTCCAGTCATTGATCCATGTATCCATGTTTGGAACTATAAACCAAATTTGGACAGTAGCTTGTTTGATTTCAAACTTCCAGAACCCTGTTATTTCTGATGGAGGAGACAAGTGATTTTACATTTTGTTTATGTTGATGATCTGTCCGGCTCAAATCTTGCTTTCTCAAGTGTAATTATTATTGGCTGTACCTTAAAATGCAGTTTTTTCTTCTTCTTTTTTTTTTTAAATATTATTAAAATGCAGGTGCTATAAACCAAAGTATAAGATTGTAGGACTAGGAGTAGGATTGTAAAGTAGGATTTTTAACTTTGCATCGTGGAAATACTATCCAGTAATTTTTGCGGTGAAACCATAATGATCTCCCAATGAGTCGGACGACCCGCGCTGCGTGCGGGTCGTCCTTCTGTACGTTTTTGAATGTTTCAGTGGGGGGGGGGGTGGTTGGGCGTTTTGTCTCTGCAGGTCGGCGGGCGCATGTTTTTTTGGCTCGCTAGACCTTAGTTTCGTTTGTCAGAATGGGATGGTTCGGTAGTGCCGTTTGGCCGTGACGTTTTGTATCCCGCATGGCGGGTCACGTAAAAAGCGCATGTTGTATTTATTACCAGGGGCAGATCAAGGATTTTTTTGGGGGGGGGTGGTCATGCGTACACTCATAAAGTTTACCATCACAGATAATAACCCCTGCATACTGTCATCTTTTTTATTTGTCTTTGTCAGAGCAGCCCCCCTCCCCCCAGATTACACATGAAGAAATTCAGCCAGCTAGGCCAACATTTCTACATGTATTATTTAGTCAAGTTATTGGATATTTTCATGTAACTGCAATAATTTTCCTCTTGCCAGGCACCATACATTATTCTATCAACTCAAGGTAGTGTTTAAAAGAATTTGTTTCTGTAGATGACATACTGTAGATGGTATACTCTATTCAGTACATGATAGTTATTGTGTTGAATACATGAATTAAACTTACAATAATACTGTTTGTTCGGTGTCAACCTGGTTTTCATTTATTTATTTTGTCAAATAAATACAACTGTAGTAGACATATATACAGCTTTCTTTTTTTAAGCACATTTTCACATAGATCTGATAAATGGAATGGATTAAACACAGAAATCAGATTGTTTTCCACTTTCTTTTCTATGTTGACAGAGAGCTGATAAATGGAAGAGACTTAACGTAAACATTGTTCAATTTACTTAACAAACTATTCCAATATTCTTCATCAAACAGTATCCTTATTACTGCCATCTCATGTGAATCACTTAAATATACAACAAAGTCACACCATGATAACCCTGAGATTGCTAATTGTCCTTGGACCTGATCGTAATACCCATAAGGAGAATTTTTCATGAGGGAATACATGTTGTTGCCATACACCGCACTTGGTTTGTTTACATTGTATACCCACTATAGGTCACGTGACGCCGGTCGCCGATTGTGTCTATTGGTATAAATATATGTCAATTATTGATAATAATTTTACCTCATAGAATAAAGGTGCACTATGCTCCCTAAATGAAACATCACAAATTAATCTAACAGCTCTCTTTTGAAGTAAAGAGGGGGAAGCATTACCCCAATTAATAGTACAATAATGCAGGTCTAATATAACAGACGTAGCCGGTCTACACCATATCAGAGCCTATCAGCTACTACAGTACTGGCTACAACTTAGCCTAGATGTACACTACTCAGTTGCCTAGGCGTACAAGTTCGCAGCTGGTGTTCAGATTACATATGGATTACGGTGATGTATAATGATGTACAGCCCTGGGCCCTCATTAGTTGGGGCATTTAGCGCAGACCTAATGCCACTAGTCCTTGTCCGGGAAGAATTGGCTTTTTCGCCAGAGAAGAATTGACCAATTCAATTGGTCATTGTCAGAGACAATCACTGGGCAATAAAATACAATAAATATGACCGGCTCACTTTTCCCCACACTTTCAAGATATTCTAAGTTCTGTCTGATTTGTCATAACCACAAACTTTGTTTGCCTTACAAACGGTTACTGTAGCCATAGGCATGTGTATATGGAATAACAAGATATATTATTGCAATACTTTTTGGTGATTACTGTAGTAGTATGAACTGTTAACTATGCACTCAGCAAAAGAAGTATGGTAATTATGAGCATCGGTGTCACTGGCTGTCACCCACCTGTTTTAAAAACACATGGAGAAGAAGTTGTGCAACAAGCATGTTATAATTTTCCATAAAAAATACAGTACAAGCCTGAGATATTCAATTGTTGCATACATTTTTAACATTCATTGTCCATTCTTTATAATAAGGAAAGCCCCTAACATATATGGTTCACCAGCAGTGGTGTGTGGGAATGAGCCGCTCAGAATTTGCAGTGACCTACCAAGTGTAATCTCTTTAGATGTTTGCCAATAGTTTTTTAATGTCATGTTTTATTTTTGATGTCAATGCATACAGAGCAAGATAACCAAAATATTTATGGCATGGCCTCTAATGAGATGCTGGTACATAGTCTGTCATATGAAGAAAATTTGTTACATCAAAGTTGTTTTATTTAAATCATCTACAGATAATTTACGATGTGCTGTGTGAGGAAGGACCGTCAACTTCATCTACCCCCCGATCTACACCATCTTTGCCTGAACCGCTTGATATTTACATTAATGATGAGGACAAGTTGCTGGAAGTAGCTGAGGTAAATTAACATTCCCATTCCCCCAAAAATCACAAAAAAAGATTTTTCCCTCCTGACCATCACATTGGAGATCTATGTTAGAAAAAAAACAAGCCATAGACGGAATGCAAAGCTTAATGAAGTGAAATGACCATGGGATTAAGAGATGCTCTTAAAATGCAAATTGCCTAATATTCACAATAAAGTATGTTTCCTCAATTTCACGCTGTTAGCCTTTCAACAACAGATACTTCACTGAAAGTGAAAAGTCCTGTCAACAGGAGACATCGGATGAAGACTGTGAAACCCAGTCCAATAAGACTTCAAGGTAAGCAGTTGTTGCACAAGTCTGGTAGTGATTGTGTGTGTATGTACAGTATATGGTGATCAATATGAACCAGTTATTGAATCCTATGAAAAATCGCAATCTACAGACCATGCCTACTATGTCCCGATAGATGAAGAAGTAAGATGACATGTTTGAATATAAATTGTCTTTGTTTTGGGACAATGTTATGGCTCTTGTCTGAATACACAATACACAGCAATATCATTATGACTGTGTGTGACAGTGGTGTGTGGATGGTGGAGGAATGTGCCACCATCCTGTGCACAGCTTACAGAACATGGAAGCGAATCTTCTTCCAGGATAGTGCAAACTAGTAGCTGACGACTACATCAATAGACTGTGTTCAAGCAAAAAAAAAAATTGTCTTTGAACTGACTTGGCACACAGCTAGAGATTTTCCATAGGGGGTCATTGTTTTGGGTGACCCCTGCCCTCTGGCCAAAAAATTGCAATTAACAGGATTTTTTGGCGCTCAGTTTTTAACAATAGGGCCATGTGTGATCCCCCCCCCCCCCGCCAATCCGTGGCTCCAGTATTTAATATTCAACACAGTATGGGATTTCATGCTTGCTTTTCCTTTCTTTTTTTCAAAGGAATGTCCTGAACAGAGGATCTTGCCGAATGAGCTTCTGACCTCAGTTGAACCAGACAAAGGAGACAGTGATGATGACAACTCAGGGTCTGGGTTGTATGACTTTGATAATTCATGTAGTAGTGAGCAGGACTCGAGCCACACCTATGACCCGTCGTCCAGTAGTTCTGGGAACCAGAAGGAAATACCAGCAACATTAGAGCAGACATACTTGTATGAGAGTAAATTTTTAGTATTCATAGAACACCTGGAACATCTTTTCTATTTGATTTCTTGCCCTGAACGTGGCTTGAAAAGTACCCATGTAGAAGACCATGTGTCTGGCTCATTACTGTCGGCTAAGCTATATTGTCCAAACTATCACCTGATTTTAGATTGCAAATCTCAACCAGTAATTGGAAAAGGTTTGGGTTGGAAATCTGTTCATAGCATGTGCTATCCTGTTTAGTGGGAACACATTCGGTCATGTTAAGAAATTTTCAGTCTTTAGGGCTAAACCTTATTAGCAGTTCTACCTTCTTCAATTTTCAACGGAAAGTGCTAAATCCTGTTATTGATCGGGAGTTCTGCATACAGCAGGAAAACCTAATTCCCTCCTTGCCCAACTGGAGTAATGCTGAGTGGTGATGGGAGATGCGACTCTCGAGGCTATAGTGCCAAATGTTGCACCTATTCCATGATGGATATGGCTACCCTCTCAGATTTTAACTTCAAATGTGGTTCAGGTCACAGAGACAACCAGCTCTGTGGTCATGGAGAAACTTGGCTTCCAGAGGTGTATGGGAGTTCTGCACAGTAGATATGTGAAGGTTGATGTTATGGCCACAGACAGGCATACAGGTATAAGATCCATAATGAAGAAGGATTATAGCCATATCGATCACCAATTTTATGTCTGGCATCTTGCCAAAAGTGTGAAAAAAAGGATCATTGCTAAGGGTAGGAACCAAGAGTGTGCTGACCTGATGCCTTGGCTACAGGCCATATCTAACCATCTGTGGTGGTCAGCACAAACATGTGGGGGAGATGCTGATCTCCTTGTTGAAAAGTGGACATCTTTGACATATACCACATTACAAATGTGCATGAATGGGTAGTGGGGGAAAACTTCAAGGGATGTACTCACCCTCCGGAGCTTGACAGATGAAGAGGACAGAACAAAGGCATCGCTTGAAATAGATTCCCCAGCACATACTGTTTTAAATGAGGTGTTGTTTGACAAACGACTTCTCAATGACATTAGAATGTTGAATAGGTCCTGCTACACTGGTCAATTGGAAGTGTTCCATGGGGCCCTGTTAAAGTACTGCCCAAAGAGGATTCACTTTGATATGCCCCAAATGTGGTCCATAACCCAACTGGCTATTATGGACCACAATGCTAATGCATTTAGACAGCAGGCAGTTGTTAAGTGTAAGACTAAGTCCTCTGTCAAAAAAGGCCACAATCGTTACAAGTTAATGTTCAGCAAGGCAACAAAGAGGCGGACTGTCAAGGCAGTTTATGAACTCAAGACTTATTGGTTTGTGTTTGCCTTGATGGAGAATGTGATGTCTGTCAAAATGGGTAACCTAGTACTGGGTTAACCAGTAGCTCGACCCCTCCAACCTAACATTGCACCTGTTGAAGCACCTCAGAAAGCAGATGCTCTAAGCAGCTTTCGCTCCCGTTTTGCTAAGGATCAGTGAAGATTATAAATGAAGCTGATTGTACAGATGGTATAGAACATGTAAAAGATTGCAGCATACCTCAGTGGTGTGTGCTGGTATTTCAGATTCTAATCAGAGTACCACTTGGTTCTTCAAAACAATAACAGAAATTGCATTTTCAAGTAGCATTTTTTTTATATTGATTATAGGCATTTTTATTGTTTATCTAACATAAACCATATTGTAGTCAAGGTGTTCATGGTAATGGGTGTGAGGGCAGGTTCATGTGCTAACTAACAGTAACAATTTGTTCTACCTCACAGACCAATAGAACGCACCAAATTGCTTGGTTTCCAGGGGCATCAGCTGCACTGCATCTTATTTCAATTACATATGTATGTGATCTTCACTTGTGAGGTCCCTTACAAGAAATGTAATGTATATAACCTTACATTCTGTGTGGAAATCCCTCAAAATTATTATAGTTTTTGAAGGTCGATTCAGTTAAATAACTACTGGGTGCCTGTGATAGTGGTTGTTCGTATACCTAGTGCCATGTTATTGCCTGCAATGTGCTTCCACTGAGGTAAAATTCACATTACCTCAATAAACCTCTGTTTTGCTACTAGAGAAAATTTTGTTTCCTCTTTTATAAATACTGGGACATGAACATATGGAGTTAATAAAGTGTAAACAGTGTCATCTGTTGGAGGAGTTTACCCATATTTTGTTATCAAATGTCACTTTATATTAAATTTTACACACAGGTTTACATGTTAACCTGAAACTGCAGTGAAATGTGTGTGATGGGTCTTAATCCCTTTTAGTAATGTAACAACAACAGCCATGTAATGCAACAACAGCCCGTAATCTTGTTTGTGGTTGTCTCAATTCTTCTTATATAATGTAGTCATTCTTTTCAACTGAATGATGCAAGGTGTAATACTTTTCATACTTGCTTGGTTGATTACACATTGTGAGCTCATGGACCCTATTGTTTTTGGTAGAGGTCAACGTTTGACAGAAACATGGATCGTACAATAAATTGCAGAGAATCATGAAGCCTTCGGCTCTTGCCCTTTAATATATTGGTAAATATGAGGCTTTGTAAAAACCAAGCATGACTGCATAGATTCCCATATGCAACAAATAAGAAAAATGACAATATTATGTAGGTAATATTCAAGCCCAAAAAATATTTCAATATGCCTCAATTGCTACAGACAGCATAATTTCTGCAAAATGCTGAGTTGAGAGAGGATATTTCTTCATTTTACACACCAGATTATAAGCATAAATGTTAGAGGTAGAGAATTGGAGATTCAATAAAAAAAAACAGGGTGAACTAAAACATTTACACAATATATGGATGAATTACACATGTAATTATTTTCTATATGTGAACAATATTATAATTATTCAGTGAACTGCAAATTTAGAACAACATAATGTGACATACTGGCCAAAAGTGGGTCATATTATGAAAACACTTTTCCAAGAGTGATTCTACGGCATACAGTTTTGCTTCAATGTTTCCTCTCTTCTGGTTATGCCACATTAAGCTACAGCACCATAGGTAGACAAGAGCATCAATGACGCAGTATCTCAATACTGGAAGTTCTAATATCGATTTCTAGTTTCATATCTTTGCTCTGTCTGTACAATTATCAATATCAATCATGGTACAACAAATATAAAACAAGCATTTACGCTACTTTGCCACGAATAGTCTCTGCAGGTTACACTTCATCCTGCGAGTGTTGCCTTTAGCGCTCATTGCCTGTTTGTCGAGTGAACGGCGTTGCAAGGTTTAGTAATGTCATAGAAAATTTAAGAACGCTTTTTATGTGGTATCCTTCATCTTGGGTCAGTCCTTTTGGTTATATAGTTTGACGTCAATGACAACAGTCAAATAAGAAAAGGCGAACAACTCGACCATATTCTTGATGCCCGCCTTGGGAAAGCTAGGCCTATCGACCTACTGTATGTTACTGTAGACTGTAGTGGTGACTACCATAAAAACTGTGTACACTTCCAAGTATCAAAACAACCCACGTTGTTCCATCTCAATTATTTTGACAGAAGATTTCATGGATTTATGACTTAAAACTTAAAAAATAATGTACAAGTAGATTACAAGTTTTTAATTGAAAGTGATGGGTGGCCTCCTCACCTAATAGCCACCCAAGTACAATGGTAAAATCACTCATATTTATTTCAGGTTGTATTTCTACTGGAGAACATTATTTAGAGGTGACCCCTTGTCAACTAACAGTTATAATGGTTCATAAAGTAAACAGAACTACTTAGATTTATACATACTAATTAAGTCACTTCCTCAAATGAGAAAAAAAGGAATAACAAATGGGAAAACAGTACTTTAATCATGGCATCATGTGAATTGTCTAAAAGGTAGTTAACGTTTGTTAAATAACATATAGTACATGTCACCAAAGGGTCCTCTGTTGCTTATTAAGTGCAGGATCATTTTTCACATAGTTTATATTAAATGTTCCCTTTTTAATCCGGGCATGGAATCATTATAAGCCAGTTTGGATTTGTGTTTTTTTGGATTTTTTATAATTGCTTCTTAAGAGCCATAAACAAACATGTTAATTGTCACATGTATGGATCAGTTTTGAACAAGATCAACGTAAAAATAGGCCATGAATATCTGCTAAGAAATTGGTCAGTTAATATTTGTAAATTAGTGAACAGCAGTGTCTGAGATGTAAAGGAAGTATGGATCTGTATGATTTACAATGAAACACAGGTTTATTGATATGAAATGCCATCAGGGGCCATCAGTAAATTAAGAAAACTAATGGTGGTGAATCAACACGTGAATATCACTGTACTACATATATTGTATCACATATGTTACTTTAATATTGTATACAGTTTGACAACTGTGTATTGAAATTTGTTTTTTGCAGCTGTGGAAAGGCGCAACCTGTTCAGAGGTGTTCCTGTACGGGGTGGCAACAATGACAAAAGAAAGAATAGGAAGGCCAAAGAAGTTGCTATCAATTTCTTTGCTCTATCAAGGATTCATCAGGTATGTTGTTGACATACATTTGTGCAAAACAAACAAGACTAAACTGCATATATGTGTCTATATATTTCTTTAATAACAGTACAGTAGCTTTTATTTTATGCTTTTTAATATCTTTGTTGAAATTTTGGATCTACCTGTTATTTCTCAATATTTATTTTTGCTGTTCATAATTTTTGGAAGGCATTATCTTTATTTTTGTAGTCACTTATTATTTCTTTACTATTTTCTATTGTTTATTACTCAGTAGTTTTGGTGTTTTGACAATTGAAAGTTTCAGTATCAATAATGCTTAGGCTCTCATACTCGAAATTGATTGCTTAATATCCACATTTAGAAACGGAATCACATCATCACATTTTCTATGAATTTCTCAAATTTGGTGGTGTATTATTCCTTCATACTCCTTTACATCACATGCCATACTTTTTCTCAAACAGTAATTAACAAGCAAATTGAGATAAATTTAAGTAATAACCTTATACAGAGCTTTCAGCCTAGACTCCAAACTCAAAGAGTCCTTGCAGCTTCACATAAACTCTTCTGTCTGCATCATGATTGGTTTGCTAGAGTTGCTCGATAATTACTTCCATGATACGGAGCAGCTCGATATTCATAAGGGTCCGTTATTCATAATGCTCATTGTTCGTAATGATCATTGTTGATAAGGTTTGTTATCCATAATTAGAAACACGATTCTTTATTCATAAGGTTGGTTATTCATAATTGGAAAAAAGGTTCACTATACATAATTGACAAAACGGTTTGTTATTAATAATCGAAGAAAATAATCGGAAAAAAAGGTTCGTTATTCATAATTAGAAAAAAGGTCCGTTATTGATAATCGAATAAAAGGTTTGTTATTCATAATGTAAACAAAAAGTTTGTTTTTCATAATTGGCAAAAAGGTTCGTTTTTCATAATTTGCCCACAGGAGAATTTTTTCATTACCTTTTTGGGGGAAGGGGGAAGGAGGGGAGGGTTGCTCCGCCCTGCGGACCTTATGGACACTGACCCCTTTTTATTATGAATAACGAAAAAAAAATTCTGATTATGGATAACAAAGCTTTTTGTGAAATAATGCACGTTATGAATAACGAACCTTATGAACAATGACCCTTATGAATATCGGGCGGACCCCCCATGATATACGCATGGAGGACTTCCTTGGTATAAGGAATTGCAGATTGCCATCAGTATCAAGGGCTCATGGGAGAGAACAGTTTGAGAACTTGAAATGCATAGCTGAAGGCTAAGAAAATTATCTTTTTTGGGGGCTCATACTAAAGTAATTAAATACACAAACAATACTGTGGTTCTCGTTAACTTGAAGGAGACAGTAATTTACAGAAATTTAATGATTCTCATTGACCAGAAATGTGATGCGTAAAAGCTCATCTCACTCTTCCATGCAGCTAAAAGAGAAAGAGATGGTTGTTAGAATTGTTGACATTTGTTAGCTCATTTTGGGTAGCAATTCTTCAATTAAAAGTAAATTATGGTTCAAAATCTGCCTCAAAATATTTTTTTACAGCCAGAACCTTATACCCAATTTTCTAAGATTGATCTTTGTGACAATCGAAATCATCCACACCAAAACATTTAGCAGGTATAATTACACACAAATGTTTTCAAAACGTCAGTAAAACGTTTCGTCATTTGCTTTGATAACGTTATTTGTGGTGTAATAAATATGTCACGAAAACGTTTTCAGGCTATTATTTCAAAACCTTTTTTCGTTAAAACATTAATATAACATTAATATCCCATAAAAACGTTATGCCAACGTTTTTATTACACCACATTTAACGTTAAAAAAACATATTTTTAATTGTGATTTAAATGGTGCACATGACAACTTATATACTGTAGTTCTATCAACATATAGCTGTATTGTAAGTGTGTATTGGGAAATGGTTTAACATTTAACTGTTTTGTTGCTAATGCAGACGAAGATACCACCCAACTTCACACAAGCTGGCCTTGGTAATAAAAAGGTGTTGCTGTCCTCAAATGCAACCCCTCTGGAGGTGAGGACCTCATTATAGGAGTCCTTTCCAAAACTGGAAAGAGCAGGAGGATTTGAATACCTGAAAGGCAATGGCACCACAAAATGCCTGGTACCAATACCATTGCCGAGAGATGGGTACAGTGCTACCAGTTTACATGCAGCAGCCAAGAAAGCTAGAGTTTACCTAAGGCCTATCCAAAACAATATTAACTTGGATGTTCCACATGTAAGCATAAACCATACAATTTTCAATGTTCATGTTAATAAAATGCTCATACCATGATGCAGCAATCATTGAATGTGTACCTCACAACTTGTTCCATTTGAAAGAATACCAGATATTCTTCCTCACTTGTGTTGTGTAATAAAATTTGAAGCTATAATTTGGGTTTTTAAAATATCCTTGCATATGTGCATAATACCCGCTGGAAGCAGTACCTGTGTGAATTGCTTCATATTAATTATTTATGCTATTGGATAGTTTAGAGCCATAACAATTAATGAACCCCTTAGGATTAGTCAAGTTGGCAATTCAAATTGTGAACTGAATGCAAAATGATTGTGACAATCACTTGTTGCAGGGCTATCATTATTATTAAAACGTGAAAATTGTAGAATAAATCAACTTTAGTTACTCGCCCATTAACTACTTTGGGAGAAACCAAAATGTTTTCTGACGATTGCAATCTTACATGAAGTATGCTTGATATGTTTGGTCAACTTGTGTATCAAACCGAATGTCAGATGGTCATGTTAAGGTCTACAGTACGACCAAAACAGAATGTGAGTAACTCTAGTTTTGACTTTCAGAAACGTCTCACGAACCCTCTGAGATGGACCCACACAAACCCTGTTGGTTCATGCACCCTAGTGATCTACACTGTAAGTCACGTGTATTGATATCCCGTGTCATCGGAGGAGTGCTTCCGAAAAGCAAGCTCTTTATGTAATTCACTTTCATTTTTTTTACTTTATTATAGGCTGCAGGATCTTCATCTTCTAACCCACTGGTGGACTTGATGGAAAAATGTCAAAGTTGCAATTCAGACGTGCCACAAACTTTGCTTCGACAACATGTTAAGACATGTGTGAGTAGACGACAACTGAGGTAATTTTTGGTTTCAATAACAATCGTAACCATTGCATTCAGGATGGCGTATATTTGCGTGTGTGGATTGGTTTGTGACGTCCAGCTTGTGAACACGATATCTCAAGTAGGGAAGGTGGGACTAATTTCATATTTGTTGTGTAGAAGAAGCACAATGAGTACAATTAAGAAGACATCTTTTGGGGTCACCAGGAGTAACATTGTAAAACCATTGTAATCAAGAAGGGAAGCTTGTGCATACCTTATATTTAGTGTGTATAGAAGTATCACATTGAGTACAAAAAGCGAATACTGCTTGGTTGAGGTCAAAGGTGATATGGGGACAACAGGTCAAATCATGAAAGCCTTGTAAACATGATATTGCAAGAAGGGAACCTTGGACATATCTCATATTTGGTTTGTAGATGTACCATGTCAAATTTAAGGAGCCTATTATTGCTTTTGGTGGAGGTCATTTGAAGTCAACTTATGCCATACATTTATATGCTCCCCTCTTATACGTCTCTCTACACTAGCACCCCTTCCTCAACATAATTTCGCAATGGGAGCTTAGACAGATCGCACATTTGGTTTGTAATTGTACCACATTGAATACAAGAACCCTAACTTGTGGGCAGAGGTCAATGGTCATTTCAGCACGGTCTATGTCATATTGAATTTATTGTTTATCACATCACACTGCTTTTCAAAAGTATGGTGTACACCCTGACTATACATATGTGAGATTCATAAAGAAAACTGCTCATTTGAAACCACAATGCAGTTTTCAGTTGTTGTTTTCCTTTTGACACACTACAGTATTACTCACATGAAAAATAAGGTAAATTTTGATATTGCTGTGTTAGCACATTTCAAAATTTGTAACAAGCTTTTATGTTTATATCCAGTGAACATTGAGTGCATGTGGCATAACGGACCAACATGTTTACAAAACAAAATTTTGTGATTGGAACCTTGCCGTAAGTGTATAATAAAGAAATAAATCAACAATTGATAAGAAAAGGTTACTTGCTTATTCAGTGATAGTGAAATAGTTAATGTTTATCGATTACAAACACATACTCCAAACTATATCCTTGTGCACCAAATTGCACTATTACTTGTCTGCATTCAGAATATTTACATGAAACTGAACGGATGTTTCCATATTCCACCACTAGGATGCAGGACATTACAGATACAACCAGCACCATCCCTGTTACTTCAGATGACTCTGACAGTGACTTTCCTGAGGTACATTTTAGTATTATTTACAATTGGCATTTAGTTTAGCAGCAATTGCAGATTTATGTTGTAATTTTTAGTACAGCTCCCCCCCCCCCCCCCCAAAAAAAACCCTTAATTTTCATACTTTTATTTACAGCTCAAGGAAGAAAAAAAGGTATTGGTTGCATACAAACAGAAAAATAGAATACAAATGTAGAGAAAACACGTGGAAGAGATTGCATACTTTGGCATCTATGCACCCTTAGATTAGCAAAAATTTGTGAAAGGAGAGGGCTGTGATTCTCCCTCCTATTAGACCCCTCCCCTAGGGAAATATCCTCCTGCATTTATATGCCCCACAAACCAGTTACTCTGGCTATGGGCCTGCATTTAGGAGTCTAAAAAACCTTGAAAACCTGTTAACTGCTAAATAAAGCTTGTGTGCCATTGTGGCATGTGTGTAGCCACCTGGATTGGTAAGACAACCCTATATAGTTATTTGTAGATGCCAAAGAGTATTTGTGGTCACCATAGCTCAAGTCTGAACTTGATGGCTACAAAGTACAGCTTGGGTGAACCTCATGTGTGATATGTTAACCTAGCTACATTAGAAAGAAGTCTCATGTGAACACCATTTCATCAATGAAATATTGCTGAATCTCATATTTTTTGTTCAATCACAATAGATAATACCAGAACTGTATTAATTTCTATGGATTGATGCATGTCAACGAACGTTTGCAGTCCAAATTGAAAATTTTTGTGAATCTATGTTTAACATTTAATGTTACCATATAAGTAGTGACAAGGTATCCTTATTTTCTTTTGCATTCTGGGTGATAAATATGAGAATGCTGTTGCTTGATAGCTAAGCTTGCAATGTGCAATCACCAGCTGTAGTTTACACTGGCTGAGTCTCTCCATTAGAAATTGTTTGGTCAATGAACAAAACATATTGTCACAAAAGGAAAAGATTAGAAAGCACAGCTCTGTACGTACCTGCTAATATTGCCTGATCATCCACTTCTCCCACCACCTTTTCCCCCCATTGTTTTCAGTTGTTTGTTTAATAATTTCCAGCAAATACTTTTCTTTTCAACAAAACAACAAACTAAACCTTTCAGTTTGCTATGTCCTACACTGAAACTATCATAAACTTCTGACCTTTAGATTCTGAGTAGTGATGAAGGGACTGCTACACCTGCTGTTGGATTACACCCATCATGCTTGCAGAGGTAAATTGCACACATAAGAAATTAAAGGAAAAGTATATCCTCCAACTTGCTACAATTTACGTATACAATAAGTGCAATGGATATTGTGTGATTAGAATAAAACATTTTAATATTCCACTAAGCAGGAACCATAGTGCCTGTTGGACTGTTGTTCTGTATAGTATATATGCCTACTTTGTAACCTGCTTTTACATGTTCAATATGGTACAGTATGCACTGGAGGTCCTTTGTAAGATTGCATTGCCAAAAGGTTGGCGAAATTGAGTCAATATCCATAAATCTACTTCAAGTCTATTTTTCTTATCCAAGTTGCACAGCAATTAACCACTTGAGATATTTCAATTTGAATTTATTATTTAACTTTATCTTTGTGAATGAGTTACTTTAATTGTAACATATTTTATACATTGCACACACACGGTGATGCAAATAAATTTGCTTATATATTGAATGTCAAATTTCATCTCCATTATCTGTTTTTCAATGAGATGCATCCTTTATTTGGTATTCATTTTACCCCTAGTTCCCAGACCACGGATAATCAGTCCACACTAGGCACAACTCATCCTCAAGCTGGCACCACACCAACTACGACAACAGTTGTGGGCATGGTGAAAACCATGACTTCAGTAGACCACCCATACAGTTTGTCATCAAACACGCCAAGAACTGAAGCTCAAATCATAAACAGTAGACCCAGTCCCACAGCTCTTTCACCTAACCCTACTTTATCCACAACTACATCATCGACACATAGCATGGCTTCTACATCTGGTGAACAGAATACTAACTACATGAGATCCTTGCCATCCACCTCTGCATCAGGCACTACACATTATGAAGATGACGAGAATGTCTCATACAGGTACTAAGCAACAGCACATACATATGCATACTGTTTAATTGATGAATGATGAACTAAATCCTGACTGTTATGAATAATGCAAACCAATAAAACATGAATGAGCAAGGAATTTTCTGCTGGATTGGGATTCCCCCTTGTCAACTCAGTGTAACATGCTATGTTCAATTTATCTTGGTAATTTCCTAGTCAACTTTCATTGCTCTTTTCATACTTCTTCAAATAAGAGATTAATTTTTCCTGCCATAAAGATGTATACACCTGTTATTTTCTTCAAGTAAATATTCCAATGTGATATTTGGGAGCAACTTTAAGAGGCCCTTTTATATCACCTTACAACAGCTACTAACATACAGTTTTGGAAAATGGACAATTAGCTTGCCACGATTTTGAGTGGGCAGATCATTTTCAACCTTTCGACATTTACATATAAAGAGGTATTATAATCTGTCTGAGATCAGCTGCAAATTAGGTTCATGTGGTATACTTATATAAGAATGTAAAATTGAAGTATTTTTGTTTCCAGAGGTTTTTGTGTTCGCATGATATCTTTAATAAGAAGGCACACCACAGTTATTACTACATTCCTACAAGATGCAGCTGATTACATCATCGAAACCTTCATGCATGTACAGGTACAGTATATGCATTGATGGGTTATTTTTTACAAAGGTGCTTGTTTTGTTTGTGCATTGATAGTTAATAATATTGTATCATAGTAATGATATCAACTATTTATAATTCATACTTCTCCATTATTTATGTTTTTAAGGTCATACCTCCAAGATTGCATCGATGTGCACGATATGTCAGATGCAGACATGGAAGAAGATGCACAACTCAATCGTGCAATTGCCGAAAGCCTTGAAACTTACAGGTACCACATTATTACAATTCACTGCTCAAGACTTACAATATATAAAGTTATTCAAAATCTGGATTTGTTCTTGAAAGTCATATAGTTGTGTATTATTGTGTCCTGCTCACTGAAAATCTGAAGCATCCAGTGGTATGTATTGTATGTACGCTTCAACCTAGACTACAGCAGCGCGCGAAGTACACAGGGCAGAGTACGACATGAAGGTGACTTTCATGATTCTGGCAAATTTAACTCAGGTTTGTAACATTGAATGGCAATTTTATACATGTGATTCTACTTCTAATGTGCTGAAAACTGAGTGGGTGAGGGAGACTTAATTATAAAGGAGAAAGCGATGTTGAGAGCATTGAAGAAAATTTTGATATGATCGTGTGGAAACATGCTTGGTAGTGATCTCAAACAAAGTTTGCTTCACTGATCGAGGTAATAGTTTTATTGATACCCTCACATCAGGGGCGGCGATTTGTTTCAAATATTGGGGGGAACATTTACTTGGGTGCAGGCGCGTAGTAACTTACATTCCAAAAATTGTTCGCGATTCATGATATTTTGTATATTTATATATATATTTATATATATATATATATATATACTTAAATAAAAAACTATCGATCCCCCACCAAAAATATTTGGGGGACATGTCCCCCTCCTCCACCCCCCATGATTGCCGCCCATGCCTCACATTGAATTTTAATAGCTTGCATCTATAATGGGCTATGTCAGTTTCTGTTATTATTGTTGTATCATTGTGATTATAATACCTTTCCTTTGTCCTGATCTCTGCTACTAAATATTCTATGTATAAAACTCTGTTCTGTTGTTGATAGACACTGCATTGATAATGTTGTCCATATGCAATGCTGAAATGATTGTAATAAAATTCGAAAATGAATCATATAAAAATTTCAAACTATTCAGAAATAAATCAACAACTCACTGCAGCATCAACATGGTGAGAAATGTATTTTATGATTTCTGGCGTGGATCAATACCAATTCTATATGAACTAATGTAACTCAATAGGTTTCGACAATTATGAAAACCTGCCAACAAAAGTCACATTTCTATTTCTCTTACCAAAACAGCAAAAGAGACGATGTAACTTCTGCATCCCTACTGTTGACACTGAACCAGAAGATACACAACAACAGTGTCTTCAGATTCAATGTTAACAGGTTGCATCTGTGGGAGTGCGCTGTTCGAGGGTTCAAACGCCTATCCTTTGCTGGGGACAAACGCATCGTGGTCCATTTTACTGACAGCATTGGCAACATAGAGGGAGCTGTTGACCAAGGTGGGCCTTTGCGAGAATTTATTCGTCTTATGATGAAGAATTTACAAAAAAACAATAGCGTGTTTGATGGCCCTTTGGACAGAAGATTTCTCAGGATGAACACAAATGGTAGGATGTTGTTATTAAAATATAGTGCATTAGCAATATTGCAAGTAAGTTGAGATAAATTTTCAGGTGCAGTCTCAATTTATCCAGTTAATATTAACATTTAATTTCTAACCTTGTGACTTTTTGGCTGGATCACATTTATTTGTTGTTTTGTCTTTTCTTACAGATGCAAGCAACAAGCTTCTCTTAGTCTGGCCTTCACATGTAATTGAATTTGTAGAAAGCTGTGTTGTTACAAACCAACTCTAGCTTGAGTCAGTCAAATATCACGTCTATAGTAATAATTGCATGATGGTTATTCAAAACAGCATTTTATAAAATTTTATATTCCTTTTATTCACCCAGCATTAAATGGTGGATTATTCAAAGTTGCTGGTACCATGGTGGCTGTGTCACTAATACATGGAGGGCTAGCACCACACTTCTTTTGGAGGAGTTTATTCAACATCGTGTCATATGGATTTGAAGCAGCAGCTCCACTTGTTGAAGAAGTTCGTGATCCAGAAACCAAGTTGCTTATTGAAGCTGTAAGTGATTAAGGATGACAGTGTTACAGTTTATGGCACAGATTGTTGCTTCATAAACAAATTGATGAAGTAATGAAACAGAAAGAGGAAAATGAGGAAGGGGTAAAATTGTGGGGAGGGGGGTGCAAGAAACCAAAAGAGTTGTGATAGGCTGTGGGAAAGAGGTGTTTTCAGGAGGGGAAATTTGTTATTTGGAATATATGAAAAGTATTCTCAAGAATCTCAAAGTATCAATGTTATTATATACATACAGTATCTATAAATTTATGTGTAGTTTATAGAATCCAGAGATGATTTACAGCTAGACTTCAAAAAACAGCCAAAACGTAAGAGAAGGGAAAGTGAAGTTTACAAAACAAATTAAACATTAAATGAGAAATATATATATAGGTTTTATATTCATATTCTTTTTGACAGATCGTGAATGCGACTTCTACAGAAGAGTTAAATGACGCAATTGAATCTGCCTCATTTCTGATGGGATTGGCAGGGAACATTCGAGTCAACCCATCACTCCCTGACAAAGAATCAATTGCTAAGGAACTAATACAATTTCTTGTAATTGACAGAGCCAGGTCTGCTTATGAAAGGTATTTAATCTCCCTTTATTTCTCAGTACTCAACCATTATCTAGTCCAAAACTCTAAAATATGACAATTAAAAATTATACACTATAGAGTTTTGGTCTCATCCAAAAGGTTGGTATAAGAAGTCATCGTCCGCAGATGAACATTCTGCCCCTACCAATTCTGAAGTACATATTAGCTGCATTTAATACTGATTAAGAGGGTTTTGGTGATTATGGTAGAGTTTGTGTATGTGATGCAATAGAACTAGGAGAACAGTGCATGATGGATTTAAAACTTGGCTAGTGGGTTCATCTTTGTGGGTCTAACATAATAGAGATTTGTGGTCACCATGGGTGGCAAGCTGATAACAGCTTGGTAACATCATATTACCCAAAGTAGAAGTCAATATAGGAAAATGTAGACCCACTTGCTCGCAAAATACAGCCAATGATATGCACAAGATTCATATTGAAATTGCTGGTGGCTGAATATGTCATTTGAGGCTACACAGTACAGTGCGAAACATTGATGACTGCATTTGCCAACTTGGAAGAACTTCATACATGGTGTTTATAGCACCTTAGTGAGTACAATAATCCTATTGTTTTAAAGGTCATTTCAGGTCAACATTAATCTCTGAAAAATTGTAAACATACAAATTTCTATCAGAAATCATTAGCGGACTAATTGACAGTTGGGGAACCATCCATCAGCTGACAATAATTGTCAGCACTTTAAATTTGGAGTACAGTGTTGCTATTGACTTAAATCAAATCTGGCAAGGAATGATTAATTGGGCTTTCTGTTTCACTCACTCTGCAGCTTCCTTGAAGGGTTATCTACGATGGGACTACTGGACCTTATTAGGTCTCATCCACTTGTTATGGAAGAGTGCTTCATGCAGAGGGAGGATATCCTAACAGCCTCAAGAATGGAGAGACTCTTTAGTCACGATCTCTCTCCAGAGGGCAGCAATAGAAGAATGGCAGAAGCCAGAACGTTGACGTACTGGCTTGACATGCTCATTGATATTGATGGTAAAGTAAACTAAATTTTATGTTGATACTATGCAACGTAATGAATGACATATATTACTTATATTTTCCAGGCAGTGTTTCATCATTTAAATTTAACAGAAAACAATCTAAGTCCTTCATTTAAATATCTACCATATAAATAAGCTGAACAATTGTTAGTAAAGGAGAACATAGTAACATTGTTTCTTTGATACATGTGCTAAATTATCCATACTAAATCAATGTCATTCATGAATCAAAATACATAGCAATTGAGTTGGCCATTTATTTCTTACGTCAAGTGGTTCTGCAAAAGTGCTCACAAAACTATACATAGGCTACTATGGCACTCATCAAAAATTTGCTGGAAAAAGCAATTAAACATCCAAGTGTACTCTAAAGGATTACAAATTAAATTCTACCTTAATCTCCCTGTCAAACATGTTTGCTAATTAAACACACATAGCAACCTAAAAACTATGTTTCTACCATTAAAGAATGCAAAACACTTAAAGTATGTTTAAATAAATCATTGCTGTCAGTAAACCATCCAAAACCACTACTATTCCGCCAGGTTACTTTAACAATCTGCTTTAAAATTGTGATTCCTTGCCAAAGGCAAAAAGAGTCAATGATGATTATTCAGATAAAGCTGATGTAAACCCTTACTTAAAATTTGGATGCATCAAATTAATACATTGTCACCGTGCACACTATTTACCAAAATGTTCTCATAACTGGTACCCTTTCCTAACTAAGAACACTGTAAAGAGCGACAGTAGATAACATACATTCACATTGACAATCTCTATGAAACTGAATGGGCTCATGTCAGCTTTTTGCACTAATCACCAACTTAAGCTTTCCATAGTAACAATAATCCTTAAACTATTCTGACTGTACTCCAAGAAACATTAAACATTAAACATTGTTTTTTTCATTTTACGTTCTACTTAAATAGACAAACAGTCAACGATATCTCATAGGGACATCCTAATTTTCGCCACTGGGTTGGACACAGTTCCAGCGATAGGATTTCAGTCAAGTCCTCAGCTGCAGTTTCTTCACGATGCAGAAATCAATGAAGGCCAGATATCCCAGTTTCCAAAAGCCCACACCTGCGCCTGCATTTTAAAACTCCCGATCCATAATTCCTATGAATTATTTAAAGAAAAGATGGAGTTCGGAATTTCATCTGCTGCTGGATTCGGTGAACCTTAGCATGACATAAATGTTTGTTCATCTTTTTGTTTCTGTCCCTATGCATATGAGGAACCTACGTATTCAGTTGCTTTCACATTTGCATGTATATGGGTGTTTGATTGGGGGGGTTGGTTTGGGCTAGGGTGTAGCAAAATGGGACAAATGGTTTGCGTGGGGGGCACAGAATGCAAATTGCAGAAATGCAAAGTGAAGCTCTGAGGTTTTCATCGTTCCCAAAAGTTATATCAGCAGAATTTTGGGGGTAAAAATAAATCAATTATAGTAAGAAGTCAAAATGATTTTTTGACTTTTGATGATAATCTATGCATTCATGCTGGTGTGTATGTATGTGTCTGTGATGTCTAGCTAGTTAACATGATGAGAGAAGCTTAGACAGATCTCATATTTTGTGTGTAGGAGTACAAGAAGCCTATTGTTTTGTTACAGGTTAGAGGTCATTTTGGGTCACAATCAGTCAAATTCTGAAAACCTTCGAAACACGGTATCTCAATTAGGTAAGATTGGGAATATCTCATATTCAATATATATATGAACCACATTGAGTACAAGAAGCCTGTAGTTTTTGGTGGAGGTCAAATGTCATTTGGTTTTATCGGATGTATGTATGTATATGTATGTATATTAGATCCTCCTGCAAGCAGGAACTCGCGAAGAAGCCTAATTGGCTTATCAAAGCCGCAAGCTGACCGAAGTCAGTCTCTCACATTCATATTTAACGTCCATGATTATGAATTGTTAATTGTCAAATTGTGAGAACCCTGTAAACACGATACCTCATTATTGGAGCTTGGGCAGATCTCATACTAGGTAAGAAGGTGAATATCATTTGAGTCAAAGAAATCTATTGTGTTTGGTGTGGTCAAATAGGTCATTTGAAGTCAACAAATGCCAAACTGTTACTAATTCACTCCCCTCTTACCTGTCCCTCTACACTACACCATCCTAACATAATATGGGTATATTGGTATGTAATTGTACCACATTGAGTACAAGAACCCTAATGTTGTGGGCCGAGGTCAATGGTCGTTTGAGTTCACCAGTGGTCAAATTGTGAAAACCATGTTTTACACAATATTTGAACAAGGACAGATGTCATGTTTAGTATGTTGATGTATCACAGTTAGTAATGTTGTAGAGGTCAAAAATCATTTCGGAACAGCCTCCGTCATTGTGAATTTGAATTGATTGTTTGTCACATGACACAGCTTTACTAAGATCGAGTATGTTGTACACTCTCACTGTATATTATGTCAGGTTCATAAAGAACACTGCTTATGTTACATCATTGTAACCACAATGCCTTTTTGCATTGTTTTTTGTTTGGACATGACAAATTTCATTTATGTGCACCAGGGGGAGGGGGAAAATATTTGGCACACTTTAATGTTTGCAAGTGTGTTAGTGTTCATTGACTTAAATACTGTATTTTTTGCATAAAACTTGGATTAGAATATCTAATATAAATGACATGTGTCAACTGATAGGTTGTTTGCTGTACATATGTTTGACTTTTTAAGGTGCAAGGGGGGGGGGGAGATATTACGTGATGCATATGAATGAGTACGTGGGCCTGAATGACAAATAACTAAGTTGGCTCATTGTCGACCAGTTTTAATGTGCCATACATTATACTGTATCCATAGTGCTGGCTTATGTAATGGACAGATGGGGAGGGGATATGGTGCCTTCTGACTTCAGCAAGGCTCATGGCAGACAAGAGGCTCAGTTAGACATCTCTTTTAGTGGCCCAAATACCTTGCTGTTGGTAGGGGTGGGGGTATCAGAGTTCTGCTTGAAACTATATTTTTTATGTGTGTAAAACAAATTTCTTTTACAATTGTTTGCATTACAACAGCATGTTTGGAAAGTTAAGTCTTATTATAGCCTCGTTAAACTGAAAATTTGTCATTAGCACTATGTTTCATATTGTTCGGATTAGTGAGGGTAGTATACAGATGAGGGAGTTAAGTAGGCCAACCACTCACCTGTCAATTCTCAGGATACCAAAATAAAAAACAAAACTTATAATACTGTTTTTTCTCCTTTTTTGTATTGCATGGTGTGAGCTGCTTTACAGAAGGTTCATTAGCCATGAAAAGCAATTAGTTCAAGATTTCACTGAACAAGTTAAGCTCAAGATGGTTCATTACTTGATACATTTAGTCAAAGTGTCATTGTGTGGGACTGTATTGTCCTTAATTGAATAAAACACTTCTCCATTCGGGTCAAAGTAATGGACAAAGATAAAAGTTACTGTGTACATACTTACCCATATGTCCTAATATGGATTGTCAATGATTATTCGAAAGGGGAGGGGGATACCTTACACCCATCTCTCAAGGCTACGATACACTGCTATGTGCCTGAATTTTGGTACAGAAATTTATCCCTGCCGCCGCCCCCCACCCCTCCCTACAGAAACCAAAAAAATGGATACGTCTCTGCTGTCTGTCTGTATACCTATAGCTCTCTATAGCCTGTCCGTGTCTGGCAAGATATGAAGCACAGCAATGTAATGCATACAATCTGTGAATGTTTGGGACAGAAGATATTCTAGTTATCATGTAATAACCCAGAAGATATGAGGGACAACGCCTGGCTTTAATCATTTATCATCAAATGGTACATTTGGAAGCGAGTCTGGTATATTTACGCCGGTTGATTTTAAAATACAATTTGCACCATTTGTTACCATTCCGTACGTGAAACATCAGGCCGTTCTCACCTCGAAAAGAAAATCAATCTGATATCCATTGTGTGCACCCTGAACCTACATTTGCATTGGAGTTTGATTTCCGGCAGTTCGTATTTTATGGTGGATGAAAGTGTCTTGAAACGACTTAAGTTAATTGTTTATGACGTGCTGGAAGACGAAATGAAGTGCGAACAAGTCAATATCACATCCACAATCCAGCCGTCCTTGTTCCATAATCATGTTACAAAAGAGTTGGGGGGCCTATGCCCGTACAAGATCAATGTCAGCCGGTTACCTACGCGGTAAGGACAGAAATAATGGAGGATGCGCAGGTGGAGAGTGAGACGGAAGATGTGGTCGGTGAACACGATACCCCGGCCACAACTACCGCGGAGTGTTCGGTGGAAACCCCCGTTACAGAGGTGGAGGCAATGGAAGTACCTGTGCCAAATTCCAAGGAATGAAAGCGTAAGGCGGACCAGACGGATGACAAGGGTGACGCCTGGATTACACCAAAACGTTCTGCGCGAAGTAGGAGAGAATCTCCTATCGGACGTGGTCAGCGGTCCCAGAGTCGGGATGGAAGCAGTGCCCTACAGAGGGCTAAAGATTGAAAAGAACAGTGCAATATTTGGTCAGGGAAAGCAAATTGGATATGTGTTCAGCCACGTTGTCAAGAGGCCTTTCATTCATTTGAGGATATTGTGCTTCACTTAGAGGAACAGCACGCAGGTGCAAAACCGGGTAAATTTACATGCCCAGTGAAAAGGTGTAAGGGGTCATGAGTGATCCAAAAGATTGGATAATCCATTTGGCTAACGAACGTCCAAGTTATGTACTTCAGCATGGTACAGCGTTTTTCGACAAATATTTGTTATAAATAGATATGACTCGTACTTGTAATTATAACGTATCTATACTGAGTAAGGCTTGCGAGATTCGGTAAAACGAGCTCGTATAACAGAGTGGGTAAAACTTTTGAGTGTAGATATTGTATTAATGCAAGAAACTTATCTCACAGAAAAAGATCTTGATGGTTTTAAAAAATAGCTGCAAGGAGATTTTCTTTTTTCCTTCTTATTCGGTACATTCGTGTGGGGTTCTGATCGCCTTTTCCGATTAATTGAAATGTAGTTATTCTCAGATCCGTCATGACGATATCGGGCGTTGTATTTCTGTTCTGTGTACTTTCTCCAGTTTTTCAGTACGTATCTGTAACATTTATGCACCCAATTCCGGGTCAGAAAGGCGATGTTTTTTTCAACAGTATGAGTACCCAGCCAAAAATGTTACCGTATTTTACTGCGGTAAACTATGGTAAATGTATGGTAAATAGGGTCAATGTGTGGTAAAATTGTGGTAAAATTAACCGCGGTACGTTTACCGCAGTTTTACCATGATATTACTTCGGTATAAGTAGGGTAAAATTTACCGCATTTTTACCATGATATTACCGCGGTATAAGTAGGGTAAAATTTACCGCAGTTTTACCATGATATTACTTCGGTATAAGTAGGGTAAAATTTACCGCAGTTTTACCATGATATTACCGCGGTATGAGTAGGATAAAAGTGCGGTACATTTACTGCAGTAAATTTACCGCAGTTTTACCATGGCAATACTGCGGTAAAAGTGGTACATTTACTACGGTAAATTTACCACAGTTTTACCATATTATTACCGCGGTATAAGTAGGGTAAAAGTGTGGTACATTTACTACGGTAAATTTACCATGATATTACTGTAGTAAAAGTAGGGTAAGTTTATATGGTACATGATTAACCACAGTAAAAATAGTGTAAAACTCTATGGTGCAATTATACTATGGTAAATTGACCATAATTGTAGCATGATTTTACCACAGTAGAACATATGGGTCACACTATGAAAGATGATGTTACATTTACAGCAATTTTTCCATGATTTTGTCCCATATTTTTTTCAGCACTGATATGACAAACCTTTAGTTCTTCTCATATCTTAATGTTGCCAATATCAATTACCTGTGGATATGAGTTGAATAAAGAATTGCTATTCTTATATGTTATAGTATGCATCTCTTTTCCTAAAAAACAAAACAAGCAGAGGATAGATACATAGAGAATTCCTTCATGGAATCCCTGATATATTTGAGAGACAATCAATTGTTTTTTTCATTATTAGGGAGAACCTAAAAGCCATTAAAATGAAAAAAAGAACTATATAAACTAGCACACATAAGGCATAGTTTTTGTGCCTCAACACTGTGGCACACCAAAAGTGACCAATCAGTGTCCTCAGATTTGGGTATTCTCTGTCAGGTCCATTAAATGACTTGACAAGTCTATATTCAGAGTACTCTTTCCATTGAAAACAAGTTTTTTAGTCCAGCAGATACCGGTAACAATATGGCATTTTGTCATACAAGCATAAGGTTTGGCACACATGTAGAGGACATACTAAGCAACATTTCTGCAAGTGGAGCCATTGCGAAAAGAGCCTACATCAGTAATGGCGGCCATTTTCGAAAATCGCCGCCAAACTCCACATTTGCAGTGCAAAATCATTGGGATGCACTGATTTTACTAGATAATTACAGGTATTGATATACCTGAAAATCACTTTGCATGTGATAATAATATATATGGAATAAAAGCATTTGAAAAAGATGGGTACATGTCCTTATGTGGCTGCCATTTTTAAAGATGGCCGCCAAGTTTGAGTAATGAAACTTTAAAGTGTACTGCAATCAGAATATATTTTGTGGAAACTACTCCTGGGAAATCACATAGTCAAGTCTATACAGTATATATATTTTAATATATATATATGTCTGTTCTGTCTGTCTGTTCAGTCTGTTCTTTGGTATTCCTGCTCAACCTCGCTTCATACTTCACACAGTTGTCCACCGCATGGCTGACACTTTAAAGCTGCTTTTCTGCAGTTGCAACGTCCTCTGCATCCTTTTGTGCAGCCACAACGAATAAGTTCTCGTGATGACTTATTAGCCTCCGGTAGGGAAGTCCACATTGTCAGTGGATGGCATTTCCATGCACTTCTAAAGCCTTACCCCAACAGTGACCGCCCTGGTACAGAGCCCTCTTTGCATGCTGTAATAAGGCAGCTCTAGTTGGAGGACTGGCATCCATAGCCCTTCCTTCGTGAACATCACTTGCCTAGCCTGATGAACATCTACCATGGTGCTGGTGTGGTCATATAACAAAATTGTAAAACGTTCCAGTACTGCCAATTCATTGTCCAGAATTTGGCTTGGTCCCAGAGACAGGGTTATGAATGCCATGGTAATATCTTCATACACTTTCCACGTTTCCCAAGCAGATTTCTTCCCTTTGCTGTAAAATGCTGAAACAGTGTCGCACCCGGTGTAAGCATGGAACATTGGCAGAGCTTGGCACTTGTTTGGGCCAAGTGATGCAGCAATTTTTACCACTTCCGAATGCTACCCATGACTCCTGGATGCCTAGTTTCGATACTGCAGTTATGGTCAAAACCACTACATCTGTGCCAACTGTGCGTAGTAGGATATTTTGGAACCCTTCGTGGAATGCATGCGAAAGGTGCAATATCATCCTTGTGTCTGCCTCTTCATGGTCGCAGGGTGATAGATTTGATGTGTCCTGGGGAGGTATGCACAACACCTGGCCCACTGGTTGTAATTACTATCTTGCCGTGTTCCAATTGCATATTGGATACATGCTTGGCCAAGAAATTCAACAACTCGGTTTTGTTCTGGTCGATTCGTAGAAACTGTTGCCAGTCACCTGGCAAAATATTGGAGCCTTGAACTCGTCTTCGGACACCTCTACCACGTTTTTCCTTGCCTGCGTTTTCAAGCTACTTTCCCTATACTGATCCCAGACTATATCCACTCAACTAGTGTTACAACTGACGTTGTGTGAATGGCAAGAACACCTTCAGTGCATAGTCGTCAAACGTCTTGACTGTTATGGGTCGAAGTATATTGACAATCACTGCTCCATCTAGAATAATAGCATCACTGATTGGTTTTTTTACGTGTAGAATCTGCGAATGCTTCAAGGTACACAAGGAGATCCGACTTGCTCCCGAGTCTCAAGTTTCCAAATTGGGATAATGATGGAGGACATGCCTGATTTTCATGTCTGAAAAAGTCATCGAGGTCACCATCTCTTGACTGGCAGGCAATGTAGAGGCGTGAAAATAAGGACACGTCGCTCTTCAGTGATGACACTTGCAATTTTGAACTGGATTTTAATCTCACAGGAGGGACGACTAAACAATAACAGTTTGATTTTCCTAATTGGTTGTGAAATAGGTGTTGATTGGTCTTGTGCTTTTTACGTGATCCGCCATGCGGGATACAAAACGTCACGGCCAAACGGCACTACCGAACCATCCCATTCTGAAAAACGAAACCCAGGTCAAGCGAGCCAAAAGAACAACATACGCCCGCCGACCTGCAGCGACAAAAAACGACCAACACACACCCCCCCCCCCCACACAGTAACATTCAAAAAACTACAAAAGGACGACCCGCACGCAGCGAAACGAAAAACCCCTCCCCAACACACCACCGTCCAAAAAAGGCAGCCCAGATAAACGGCGAAAATCGCCTTCAATCTGAAGGCGAATGTCAGACTTCACCGCCTCCAGGACTGCCTGCCAACTGGCAACCTTCCCCCTAAAAACCACATCACATCTATTCCGCCAAACATGTTTTTTCACAATAGAGCAAACAAAAATAATGCGATGCAATACAGCAATCGAACAAACTGGAGGGTCTACCCCATATAATATAAATCCCTGTCCTACCGACCATGAACGGTCTCCCGTTACACGGTCTGTCCAGGTCTGGAACCACTCCCATAAGTTTAAAACAAAGCAACAGTGCCAAAAAACATAACCGGTACTCTCTAAGCTGTCACAGCCGGTCCTTGGTCACCAAGGCACCGTGTGCAATTCTCCATGCAAGATCACGGAGCCTGCAACCATTCAGCCTCGAATGCACCGAACGCCATACTTCGGCAGAATGACGTCCCTGTACAAAAATTGCATTCAAGGCCCTATCCCGCAACGAACTGTGAACGAGGGCCGGCTGTGACAGGTCAACAGCGGGCAACTCAATCAGAGCGGAGCAAATGACACGCACCACCCTGTTTGGAGTACTATTATGCGGTTCTCTGTTGCTAAACAGCGCCGGGACCCATCGACGCAAGTGCAATCCGCCCCAAAAACGTATAAAATATGAACAAGGCAACCCTGGGTCAGTCACCACTACAAACAATTGCTTAAATTACTTCCCAGATGAACCACCCCTAGTCCCCCCCCCCCTTCTCCAGTTTACAATACCGCCCTCTTGACCAGCTCTGTACCACCCGACCAAATGAATGAAAATATCGCTCTCTCCAACCGCACCAGGACGCGGCGCGGAATTGGGTACACCGCGCCCGGGTACCACAAGATGGGCGAAACAAAACGATTAATAACGGTGACTTTCCCCAAGATCGAAAGCCAGCGGGTGCCAAAAGTTTCGAGCCTGCTCTCAAATACCTCAGCCCTCTTGTTCCAGGTGGCATCACAAGGTGCATCATAGCCGAACCATATACCATTAATTTTGATATTCTGATCCGACCACGCCGCACCGAATGGTAAATCTCTGTATCTCAAGCTACCTAGACGAAGGCCCTTTGTCTTTCCCGGATTCAACTTCGCCCCGGTAGCTCTCTCAAAGATAGGTAAATCCTGCAAGAGGGCCCAGACTCGAAACAACACACGTGACGTCATCAGCATATTAAATGCATTTCACTTTGGCACCCCCTGGCACAACGAATGGGGCAAGTCTGGAGTCCCTTTCCAGAAGACGAGAGAGCGACTCGCTAAACAAAACATAAAGTAATGGAGACAGAGGGCGCCCCTGGCGCCCCCCCCCCTCTCTACGTCAAAAACCTCCGAACAAAACCCATTTACGATTACAAAACTGAAACTTTCCTGATACAAAACAGAAATCCATTTACGAAAATTTGGATGCATCTTAAACGTCTCCAATACATTCATTAAAAAACCGCGATCCACCATGTGAAAGGCCTTCTGCTGGTCCAGAGACACCAATGCACATGGCAGATCACGCTAAATAACAAAGTCGGTCAAGTCGCGCATCAAGCACAAGTTTTGCTGGATGCAATGACCCTTCACTGCACAAGTCTGGAGATCACGAACAAGATGCGGCGTAGCCAGTGCAAGGCGGTTGCACAAAGCCTTAGCCAGCAACTTGTAGTCCACATTTAACAAGGTCATCGGAGGTTATGGCGATCCAAGGGGTCCCCAGCCTTGGGCAGCAAAGTAATCATGCCCAGACGTTGACTTTGGTTTAATAGTCCGTTTTGGAAGGCGTCTTCGAAGACGGCTCTGATGTCGGGTCCTATTATTGCCCACAAGGCCCGGTAGAACTCCCTCGAAAGCGCCCTCCAAAGCTCAACAGTGGTTATTCCGCCCCCCAAAATATCATTGACATCGTGGGGAACGGTTTTTAACATTCCCCTCAACAAATCGGCGTGTGCCGACAAGTCCACATTGCCACGCGTAAACAAAGTGGAATAATAATTTTTATATACGCGGACATTGCCGTCAGGGTCACTAACCACGGTCCCATCAGTAGCGCGCACAGATGGGACGCGTCGGTCACCCGCCGATGAGCTTACGGACTAATAAAACCTCAGTGATGGGCGCTCCTCGGCTTCGACACGGGCCCTGACGCGGGCACCGTGGTACTTTTCATCTAGATATGTCTGCAAAGCGATGACAGCCGAAGGGTCGCCAAACCTGACCTGGTCTTGTAGTCTTTCTGTCACAAAGTCGTCATATTGTTGCTGACCAATCTTTTCTGCCTGGCACACTGCGACCGCCACAGCTTGATCAACAATATCTTTGGTGTCGAGTGTGAGCAAGTCATTAGTTTCCTCCAGAAAAGGATTGCCCATTTCTTCATGCATCACTTGAACCATACTGTGGACTTGCTTGGCAAACGTATCTTGCGAACTTTTGGTCTGTTCGTGATGGTGTGATTCTTGGTTTGAATTCTTTAGATTTCTCTCGATCGATGCTTCGAACTCTGTGTTCATCCTTACTACCTCTGGGCCGGCAACCATCCATCGTCTGAGAGCATCAGGGTTTTGGGTCAGACCAATAGCTCCACCATCGCTTTTTACCATCGCATTGTTCTGCTCATGCGCCTGATCAAGGGCTATGGCTGAAAATGGCCGTCTTGACTTACGGAATGTGAAATTGCCCTTATTGAATTCTGCAGCAATGTCAGGATGTGTTCTGCTTAGACTGGTCATGTCCCATATATGCACTGACATCCATCTAGCATAGTTAGTGTGATCCAAGCTGAAGAACCATGGTGCAAGTTTTGTTAAGAAATCAATATACAGAGCGAAATCCCCCACACGCAGTGCTCGCACATATGTCAAGACAAGAAGCTCCAACTGAAACACTGTGTACCAAAGGTTAAATTGTGGTATCTCTTGTTTCTTTTGAACACACCAGTCATCAAATCCTTCTGGTTGTACCTCTGCATCTAGTGTCCCCTTGTAGTTGTCGTATGATTTCCTGAGGAGTATGTACAAACAAGTAGCCGTAACCTGATGTGCATGTCTAGTTGTACTAACATGGGTTGCCCTCAAAATGAATCTGCAGTTCCTATTGATGTGACTCCAGACTGTACAAGTGCCTCTACCCAGCCTGAATCTTCCAGCCAATCACCGATCATCTTGAATCCACTCATCTCAATGTGTAACCCTCCAAGCACCAAGACAAAAACATCTTCCCCGTATTCTGCAGGCCATTGCCACTGTATCTGTTTGGCGATTGTGTTGAGGGGCTGGTCCAAGGTGATAACTGGTATTGGCCAGGGTTGAGTTTTTCTACTGCTCGCTTTATCTGGTCCATCGAGTGCTTTATCATGGCAGCAGACTTTGAGTCTTCGAGAAACAGTGGTAACAGTGCTGCTATAGCAGGTGGACGATCTTGTACTGGTTGCTGACTGGCATGATATGCTGCCCAGGATATATTGCTATCCTTGTTAATGTCTTCACGATAAGTCTGCTCCATGATCTCTAGCCATCTATTAATAGACCAAAAATGTGACATCATTCAATGACTAATAAAAAAATAAGTGAATATTTGGCCTTAGATGACACAACTGGAATTTAAATTTCAAATAAATTATTGTATTGATGTTAATACCATTGGCGTGTTGCATACCATTGAGATTGAATTCTGCACTACATGTTATTCAACTTGCTAATTAGGAACACTTATAGATCCTAAATAAGAATTCTAACCTGAACTCTTCCTGTAATGCTTGTCGGAAGTGCTGACCATCCCCCTTGAGTGGACCATCAACCTTGGGGATAGGGGCATCCTTTGATGGAAGTACCGTGGGTGCACTGCAGTGTAAAACTCTGGCAACTCTTGTCAGTTTCGTTGATGTATGTTCGATAACGAACTGTTCTCTACGATCAGTTCCAAGATGCCGAGAGCTAGAATGCTGGAAAAGTGATATCCCTGTGCCTGTGCCATGGAACGAATATCTGGCAGTGGCTGAGCTTGGATTATGATCGATATTGTCGATAGCTGCTGTAGTGAATAATCCTTGACGTAGATTAAGGGGGCAAATTGCCTGCTCCAAGCGATACTGCTCACACACACTGTTGCCAATTGCAGTTGAAATCGCCATCACTCTATCATAGGAAATAGAGAGCCCAAGATCGAGCATTGTCTCTACCAGTTCACGTTTCCGTGTTCGTGCATGTATTGTCAATCCAACATACACAGGCAGTGGTGGTTCCCGATTCCTGCTGTGGTGGTACGCACTACTCATTGCATGTCGACGTGCAGAGCTGTTGAAAAGTAACAGCTGTGCGATACTGAGAGCTGGTTGGGTAAGACTTTTATCCGACTGGTTGATGTTGGATCCATTGAGAATCATGGCGACAATTGACAAAAGCGATTGAGGAAGATTTCTCTTGACAGTCATCTTCAAATGTTCCTGAAAATGTGTTTTCTATTTGGAACATGTCTCTCCTTACAATAGCGGCTGCCTTCGTCAAACAAATAGCTTCCTCGTCATAAGTGTCAATGGAAACTTCCTTCAGAGCAAGTCCTATATCTTTGTCAAATGCAAGTAATATATCGCGCCCTTCTTTGTGCGCTGAAAGGTCTGGAAAGTGACCAAGTATGCGATTTTTTAGACTAGTGTGGGGAACATTTTGATCAAGCCCTAGTTGCTGTAATCTTTTCGAAAGGTTAACCAGGTCTTTGAGTTTGAAAACTGGAGCCACGTCTGTATCCATCCTTGCCTCTTCGATATATGTCAACAATTCTGCTAGGGCAATACCATGACAAACTCTGTCGGCAGATTTTTCATTCTGTTCTTTTTGGACCGAGGCTGCTTTGTTATACAGTGTAGCCGAACAACGTGAGTGATACTTAGCATCTTCAGCAACCATGTCACCGACGCTGAGTTTTGCTAGTAAGGGGCCATCTTGCAAGCCTATTGCACACTTTCGAACGTGAGAATCTAGACACAAAGTTGTTGCCTGACGAAGGGGTTCGTTTGCAATTACATCTGAACAAAAGAAACAAACGCTCGATGTTTCTGATTCATTATCAATACTTTTACGAGTATCATTTGTTCCAGATTTTCTCTTTTCTGCTCTTTCTAATCTTCTTGTATTGAATTTGATATGGCAAGATTTATGCCACTTGGCTTTCCGTTCCAACAACGTAGCATGGATACCATTTCCCTCATCCAGACGATTTATATCGATTAGAATTGGTAATTCATCTAGATCACTGAAACGTGTGATGTTAGAGGCAATTGTGGAATATCCTTCACGAACATCATGGCGTTTGGATTCCGCCGGACATTGCAGCAATTCTGAGGTCACAGTTTGGCAGAAAATGCATTTGGTCCAGTCGGTATTAACAGGTACAGGTGTCTTTCTTGAGGGGACATGCTATTCCGGATCAACGAGCTGAAATTTTCTTGACATCTCATTTGGGTGTCATTATCTGGAACAAAATTGGAAATTGATTGATTTCACATATTCAAAGCAGATCTTCTTTGTCAATGGAATGTTTATTGTGTTAGCCGTCCTGTGTATTCAAACATGTGTGTCCAATTTGTGGTCAGATTGAACCCTACATATTTTTAACATAGCAAACTTAACTTAGTGATAACATTAAACTTCCATTCATAAATTCCATTCGAGACTTGCCAAAATTACTCTTTTGAGAATAATTCTAGTGATCATCACTAAATGAACTTAATACTAGAGCTGTTGTCATGACTGCAAGTAACCAAAGTACAGCACGGTGGTTGCTAAAGCAACATGACATCTCACTGTTGTCTTCACTGTACTGCTAAGCTGTATGCAGTGTGGTACTCGAATGTTTGGTAAAATTGACTCAGGTATTGGAGACACGACGACACACACACAGCAGCAACGTGTCAAAGACATAATTTTCTTCAATATTGCTCCTGTTACGTAAGTTCACAGTGTGTGTGTTGGGGAAGGGGGGGGGGGCAGCATTTCTCCAAGGACCATCATACGACACTATCCAAGCGGAGCTTTACCATCAGTTGGCGCGTAGTGCACCAAAGAAATGTTTGCCAAGTCCTCCCAGATTGTCAGTAATTGCCAAGGGCGGTGGGAGCACTTTTAATCTGGGGGGTGGGGGCACCGACATCAAAGGGCACTGATGCAGCCTTATATTTAGTACCCTTTATAACTCCCATTGTATTATCTTATTTGCGTATACACATCACTCCATCAACGCCCCCCCCCCTTCAAGGAAAATATGCATATACTAGCACTGCAATATCCAAATTGGGAAACAATGAACAAGTTTCTTTTGAGACAAAATGAAGTGAAATCATGCTACTTGCTAATGTAGGAATCTTCCGAATTAGAGTTTATTCCTTGTTTATATCTTAAAATTGTTTTTCCATTCAAAATAGCTTTGAGATTTACCCACGGATATTCATTAAAAGATAGGGGCGTAGCCAGGATTTGCAAAGTTATATGCACGACTATCTGAGCGGAGCGCCACCATCGGTTGGCGCGGAGCGTACAAGAAAATTTTTGGTTTTAAAAAACCCCCAGAAGGCCGGAAACGGCCCTTCCCGAGTGTTCATTCTGGTTCCCTGGCCTCTTGCTAACTTGAGACACCTCAATTTTTGGTTCCTTGCTTTAGCAAAAGGAACCTATGCAGTCAGGTTGGCGTGTGTGTGTGTGTATGTATGTGTGTATGTATGTATGTATGTATGTGTGTGTGTGTGTCTGTGACACTTGCTTGGGTATGCTCTATCTCACTAAGGGAATGTTAGATTGAGGCCAAACTTGGACTATAGATCCGCCATATGGAGAAGGTGTGCCCTATTGTTTTTGGTGCCCACAAAGGTCACCAAAGGTCAGTTATGGTCCAAAAACCGAAAATATTAAAACTGCAATAACTCCCAGTGCCAATGTGCGACAAGATTGATATTTTGGGACAAGTTGTGAACTGGTTAGGGGAGCATTTTCAAACTTAACGGTCATGTGATCCGAGGTCACCAAAGGTCAATTAATGATAAAAAACTAGTATTTTTGCAATAACTTGAGAACGAAATGTCTGTTAGGGTTGGGAGTTGCCTCAATGTAATCCAATTGTCGACCCGCATCTGGGTGACCCTTGACCTCAATTTGACCTCTGGTGACCTTTTCGTGTTTTTTGGATTTTTACAGTTTCGATGCTATTTTCAGATGTCAAAGGTACCTTCTGATCATAAATGTCAATGGGTTGACCCCGTGTGACCTTTATGTGCGAAGTTATATGGGGTCAAAGTTTTTCGGTCAGAGTTAGGATGGTTGTACAGACTTTTCGTTTTGTTTTTTGGAATCAGGAGATTAAACTACATCTGAAACCAAGGTCAAAAGGTCAAAGGTCACATTAGAAAAAATGTGCTTATTTTGGGAGGAAACGAGCAAAAAAGAAAATGTTTGGTTTTGATGCTAGATTTGGATATCAAAGGTACCTTCCGATCAAAAATGTCAATTGGTTGACACCCGTGTGACCTTCGTGTGCGAAGTTATACGAGGTCAAAGTTAATTTTCAGATATTTAATGCAACAACTCCCAGTTCCAAGGTGTGACATGGTTGATATTTTTGGACAAGTTGCAAATGGTATAGGGGAATATTTTCAAACTTAACGGTCATGTGATCCGAGGTCACCAAAGGTCAATTAATGTCCAAAAACTAGTATTTTGGGGGTAGAAAATGGGCAAAGAAAAAATTTTTTGAATTTTTATAGTTTGATGCTCTAATTTAGGTCTCATCAATCAAAAATGTCAATAAGTTGACCCAAGGTGACCTTTGTATGTTAAGTTATATGAGGTCAAAGTTAATTTTCAGACATTTAGTGTAATAACTCCCAGTGCCAAGGTGTTACACAGTTGATATTTTGAGACAAGTTGCAAATGGTATAGGGGAATATTTTCAAAGTTAACGGTCATGTGATCCGAGGTCACCAAAGGTCAATTAATGATAAAAAACTAGTATTTTTTGCGATAACTTGAGAACAAATTGTCTGTTAGGGTTGGGAGTTGCTTCAATGTAATCCAATTGTCGACTCGCATCTGGGTGACCCTTGACCTCAATTTGACCTCTGGTGACCTTTTTAGTGTTTTGTGGATTTTTACAGTTTCGATGCTATTTTCAGATGTTAAAGGTACCTTCTGATCATAAATGTCAATGGGTTCACCCCCATTTGACCTTCGTGTGCGAAGTTATTTGAGGTCAAAGTTAATTTTCAGACATTTAATGCAATAATTCCCAGTGCCAAGGTGTGACAAGGTTGATTTTTTTGGACAAGTTGCAAATGGTATAGGGGAATATTTTCAAACTTAACGGTCATGTGATACAAGGTCACCAAAGGTCAATTAATGATAAAAAACTAGTATTTTTTGCGATAACTTGAGAACAAATTGTCCATTAGAGTTGGGAGTTACTTCAATGTAATCCAATTGTCGACCCGCATCTGGGTGACCCTTGACCTCAATTTGACCTCTGGTGACCTTTTCGTGTTTTGTGGATTTTTTACAGTTTTGATGCTATTTTCAGATGTTAAAGGTACCTTCTGATCCTAAATGTCAATAGGTTGACCCCTGTGTGACCTTCGTGTGCGAAGTTATATGAGGTCAAAGTTAATTTTCAGACATTTAATGCAATAACTCCCAGTTCCAAGGTGTGACAAGGTTGATATTTTTGGAGTAGTTGCAAATGGTATAGGGGAATATTTTCAAACTTAACGGTCATGTGATACAAGGTCACCAAAGGTCAGTTAATGATAAAAAAACTAGTATTTTTGCGACAACTTGAGAACAAATTGTCCGTTAGGGTTGGGAGTTGCTTCAATGTAATCCAATTGTCGACTCGCATCTGGGTGACCCTACTTCTCTAATCAGGTTTAAAATTGCAATATTTTCAGAGGTTAGATATGTAAAAGTTGTCCAATTGATACATTTGACACCCTCAAGAATCTATGTTGCCTCCAGGTTACCCCCGTCCCCCCTCCCCGATCCCGGTTTACTTAGTCTGGTGTCACCAATGGTGTGATACTCCATGCTTTATCCAAACCTTACCTCAGCTTTTGGACAATTTGCCAACTTTTGTCATTGTGAGGTAAATAGATATTTACATACCCAATAATCTATGTTATCTCTCCCCCTCCCTGTTTACTTAGGCTGATACCACCACTGGTGAGATACTTCATGCTTTATCCAAACATTGAACTTAGCTTTTGCACAATTTGCTAACTTTTGTCATGGAGAGGTCAAGCAGTAGTCTTCACTTCAGATTATTGTCAGCAGTGATGACTGATAGAATGCATGCATGAGCGTAATGGTACAGAGGATATTTCTCCATCTTGACACGGAGTTCAGATCAGATAATTAACAGCATTTCAGGCCTGCAGCATTCAAAACCATTCTTTCACTCTATCTGGATCGATCGAAACATATTGCAATCAGCTTTGATGACTTACAGCGACTTTACTTTATAGTTTGAAGAAGATTTGTATTGCAACACTACTATTACTAGAAGACAGTCTTGGCTACAGTTTTAAAGGTATCTTACTTTTAATTATTTTCAAATAAGTACGTACTTTATTTTCTTTGGTAATGTAATACTGGATACTCATTGTAAATAGATAGTAAGTACAGACTAATTTTGTGATTGCTAGTGTGGAGCTTGGGAAAGCTGCCCCCCCCCCTATTTAATTTTTGTAGTTATATGTAATTTTGTTTACCTATCCGAAATGGAAGAACCCAGCAGGAAGGAGGCCAACACTTGTGACTTGCTATAACACATGTTGGACTGATTTCTTAATCAAGGATTCTTTCTTCCTCTTTTACTTAATAGGTGAGTTGTTTGCATATTATTTGTATTATACTAGTTAGGTAAGAAACCCTAGATACCATTGTAATTGCCATACCCTAAGGACCTTTAACCTGTACAGAGTTATTATATAGGCAGTGTAGAGCTAGCACATATATGCTACTCCAGGAGGCAAGCTGTGGTCCACCACAGGGAGCATATGAGGTGTATTGTCTGTATCTCCATGTCATTGGCATATGTCATTAAGTTAGACTGATCCATTATTCAAGGGTTATGTATCTGTTCACACATGTGATTGGTTATTTAAAAGTAATTTACATGTTTCCATGGTACCAAGTGAGATGATGATACTCATGATTTCTATTTTGAGCAGGAAAGCACAGGGGAAAGGATAATATGTCTCTGATTCATGTTTAATGCATTGGGTATATATAAAAGTTAGTTAAGTTTACAGTGTGCTCAACAGGTATTTGAGGGTTAGTGGAAATGGAAAGGAGGAAGGTGATGGAAGTAAAGGTTAATTCAGAGTTGCATATCTGTAGGTGTGTGTGTGAGTTTGTGTGTGTGTGAGGGTATAGTATTTGTTATTGTGACAATGAGATGATGGTTAAGATGAGGAAGCATAGTTAGAGGGAATGAGGGTTATGATAGAAAGTGTTAAGAGTTTGCTGAAAGATTTGTTAATGGGAAAGTAGTAAAGATGATTATTATCAGAGATCGAATGAGATAGGATTGTAAAGATGTATCATTGAAGATGATATGAGTAATAAACACTTGTGACTTGCTAAAACACATGTTGGACTGATTTCTTAATCAAGGATTCTTTCTTCCTCTTTTACTTTATAGTTTACAGCTAATGACAGCAAAAGAGGGTTACACTAGGATCAGTTTCTTGCTTGCAGACTCTCACCATTCCCACCAAAAATAAATACAAGTATGTATAGGCTAGTACTAGTATAGCATGTCACATTGTGTAACATTTTGTAAGATTTTACTGTTTACAGTTTGCTAGGTTACCATAGGTATAGACTATAGTAGCACTACTATTCATTTAAAAGTAATGGCTAGTAGTACTGAGTACTGTATAGGCTACTGTACTATATTATTACTGTCTCCACAGTCACTCTGCGGTCTACATATATGAAGCCTATGAAACTTAAAAAAACTGGCTCTATGTTACTTTAAAAAAACATCTATTGGTTAAATATACTTACGTTTAAACGAGTATGATCACTTTACGTATGCATGTACACCTTGACCCCTCAATCTAACCCCCATCTCACCAAAGAAAAAGGTGATCTACTTTCTTCAATTTATTACAAATTTATTAGTATTGCTAGGCTAGTTGTACTTGTTCAAGTTGTTGTAGCCTCTTTATATCGATCAAAGTAGTATTAACAACCTACACCTGGCCTTTGTTGTATCTTCAATTTGTAAGGTACTGTATATCCCACCTAATATGTTACTTTCACATTTGATCATTGCTTTACTTCAATTTTTGAAAACATGTAAATCTATATAATTATACTTGATCAGTACCACTGTCAGACTTTCAGTTCAGCCAAACATTTCAGAAAAGTCCTTTACAAATTTTGTTGTAATTGATTGAGGACCAAAATTTAATGGGGAATCCAACCATAGTAAAAAAAATAGTAATAGAAATGTTAATTTTGGGGTAAACAACCAGCAATGTTGGGTATAGAAACATATTGAATACGTTTTCAGGATTAGGCCTAGAACTAGGAGTATTCATATTCAGGGAAGGAAATGTATTTATTAATAGCCTTGGCCTTTTATTTTGTTATTTGACTAATGTTAGCAGCCAGGTGGATGAGAAATCAAATGACCTTGGAAAAGCCATAGTACTTTACTAGGTTTGTAAAATTCAAGTTCACTTCATTGAATCTAGGCTTAGCCTATGTCTTACTCTTGTTAGTCTTAAGAAGGTTTTAGTTGTGCTCCGCCCCTGGTACTTTCCTCTCATCAATTTCCGCACGTACAGTCATTTACATTAATGAAAATAATATCGAAACGGTCCAAGAATAGTGCTGTTTGTTTACATGTTTTGAAACCAGAAAGTCACCATTATCTAAGCAGTATGCGGAAAGTAAAGGTGGGAGAAAATCAGAAAAATAAGTGTAAGCTACTCCATGTTGGCTGGCCCCAAAGCCAGACTCAGCCATATTTTTCTGAGATAATGTTTATTTTCCTTTATTTGTATTTTGCAGGTGAGCTATATTACAGTAGTCACCCAAGAGCTTCAAGTTCTAGTTTCAGAGTCAACGATATTGTTCCAAATCAAGGTATACATATCTTTCCTTCTGTTGTTTAAGGTTTCCTTGGTATTTTGCAATTGTCGAGATTCAGTGCCAAATAAAATCTTCAGGTTGGATGGTATGTAAGAGAAATTACCAGGCGTGGTTTACGAAAATAACTGTCACCTAGTTAGATTTTTATCAAGACCACTCTTAACTCGAACAGAATTGGCTAGGCCCATGGGTAATTTATGTACCGTAGTCTAGGATAGGCTTAACTTTAAAGTTAGATAACCCACACATTAATCAGGCTGGAATAGGCGTAACTTATACCAACAGTAGTATGCTGAAGTCTGTTAATGAGATATGGAGAAATACATTACATTAATATTAGGCCTAATTTTTCTCAGTGTTTTCTGTTTACATCTTTGAAAGGCAGAAGGCACCACTTTCTATGCTGTGCGAAAAAGTAGGGGTGAGCGACAAGAAGTGTAAGCTACCCCATGTAGGCTGATCTTAAAGCTAGACACAGTCATTTTTTTCTTGAGAACATGTTTGTTTTTCTGTATTTTTATTTTGCAGGTGAGCTATACCAGTTCAACACCCAAGGGCTTGAAGTTCTGTGTAAGTTCCATCTTATTAAAAGCCATCCCAGGGCTTACAATACTGGTTCAAAGTTGATATTTATTAAGCCATCCCAGGGCTTACAATACTGGTTCAAACTTAATTTTCATTAAGTTATCCCAGGGCTTACAATACTGGTTCAAACTTGATTTTCATTAAGTCATCCCAGGGCTTACAATACTGGTTCAAAGTTGATATTTATAAAGCCATCCCAGGGCTTACAATACTGGTTCAAAGTTGATATTTATAAAGCCATCCCAGGGCTTACAGTACTGGTTTAAAGTTGATAACTATAAAGCCATCCCAGGGCTTACAGTACTGGTTTAAAATTGATAACTATAAAGCCATCCCAGGGCTTACAGTACTGGTTTAAAGTTGATAATTATTAGCTATCACTTTATGTTAAGATAACTATACAATTTACTTGGTCAATCAAACCAGCAGTTTATCAGGCCAAATATTATCCAAACTTCATGTTTAAAAATTGCTGACAAGCACTGAAAAAAAGCTAAATATATCAAAGGTACTAATAAAGCAAAAGAACTGCTACAAATTACTAACAAAGCATATGTAAAGCACTGAAAATACTTCAAATAAAAACCCGGAAAACTGCTCAAAATTACTGAAAATCAGAACGAAGTATAGTGCAACTAATCATAAAAATAAAAGGAAAATTTGAAACATATATATCAAAGGTATTCTTAAACACATACTACTTGACAGTAATTAAAACCCACTTTAAGAAATCCTTATCACTTCTTGAAATCATTTCTAGCAACTCAAAAAATACTTTGACATAAATCAATTTTAAGCACACAAAAAGAACTAAACAATATTAACAAGAACTTCACAGAGATACAAAAAGTACTTCAATTCCAAGCATTGCAAAGAAACCATTCGAGAAAAAATAACACACATTCTGATCAAATGCTTGTGATAAATATCCAAAATCCACAACAGCATTTACAGTCAATCACTCTCTATATACACACTACTATCCCACAGAAACTGTTGTCGGAAAGGAAATTGTACACAATATTCTGTCATGTCACGAACAAAAAAATTGAGTTACAGACAGCGAAACAAGACAAGAAGAGAATCAAAGCAAAATATAACTTCAAACCAAACATGCCAGGCACAAACATATGCTAATGAAACTCTCTCTGAAAAAGCAATAGAGCAACATTCAGTTGGTCAATCGAACATTACTGATATTAACTTGCAAAGTATACACACTCATGACACGTTTACTTTCTTTCCTCCAGATGACTTATGGCGTGATGGAAAGATTGCTATATTAAAGCAGTTAATAACAGACAAAAACGAACAAATTCATACCAGTTCTTATCCAAATTTCCCAAATATTTGCAGTCCAATATTGTATACTAATACTGCAAGACCATGTAATATTTGGAGAATAGTAGGTGATGGGAATTGTTTCTTTAGATCTTTGTCATTTATAATAACAAAGACTGAAAATAATCATCATATCCTAAGACGCTTGATAGTGCAATCTCTTCTGGAATGTGACCTACCATCTACTAGTAAATCTGTTCAGGATTATATGCAAACATCCCATATGTCAGATGATTCAGTGTGGGCTACTGAAGTGGAAATAATGACTGCTGCAAAAGTTTTACAAACTGACATTTATACATATGCTGTATCTGGTAGTGAATGGAAATGGCTACGATTTCCAGCATGTGGTAGTCTCTCAGAAAGAATAGATAAAAATAAACGTGCAATTTACATACAAAACACAAATAGAAGTCACTTTGATGTTGTGTATGGACTTAATAATACTGATCTCTGTCTTGTAGCACAGAACCTTGAATCTGCACAACCAAAAACAACAAGAGATCGTGTACAAGAAGAACTGAACAGACAAAACTTGTGGCAACAAAATAAAGATGAACAGAAACAGAAAGTGAACATCACTAAATTACCTCCCAGTAGTAGCTGTTCCAACAGTACTAAACGTATGCAAAAACTTTGAGCAACTAACAGTGCATACAGAGAACAAGAAAGGAAAAAAGACATTACTTACCAAAGAACTAGAAGACAAAACAAGATGTACTGTCAAGAACAAATTCAGAAGAATATAAAAAGAATGAAAGCCAAGAGGACAGATTGTGTGTACACTCAAAATGAAAGAACAAGAAATACCAAGCGAATGAAAGATATCAGACAACAACCGGACTACTCTCAAAATGAAAAAGTACAGAACAGGAAACGAATGAAAGACACAAGACAAAATGAGGAATACTCTCAAAAGGAAAAGATACAAAACATCAAAAGAGTGAAAGACACAAGACAAAATGAGGAGTACTCTCAAAATGAAAAGAAACAAAACATCAAAAGAGTGAAAGACAAAAGACAAAATGAGGAGTACTCTCAAAATGAGAGGAAAAAAAACATCAAAAGAGTGAAAGACAAAAGACAAAATGAGGAGTACACTCAAAATGAGAGGAAAAAAAACATCAAAAGAGTGAAAGACAAAAGACAAAATGAGGAGTATTCTCAAAATGAGAGGAAAAAAAACATCAAAAGAATAAAAGACAAAAGACAAAATGAGGAGTACTCTCAAAATGAGAGGGAAAAAACATCAAAAGAGTGAAAGACAAAAGACAAAATGAGGAGTACTCTCAAAATGAAAAGAAACAAAACATCAAAAGAGTGAAAGACAAAAGACAAAATGAGGAGTACTCTCAAAATGAGAGGAAAAAAAACATCAAAAGAGTGAAAGACAAAAGACAAAATGAGGAGTACACTCAAAATGAGAGGAAAAAAAACATCAAAAGAGTGAAAGACAAAAGACAAAATGAGGAGTATTCTCAAAATGAGAGGAAAAAAAACATCAAAAGAATAAAAGACAAAAGACAAAATGAGGAGTACTCTCAAAATGAGAGGGAAAAAACATCAAAAGAGTGAAAGACAAAAGACAAAATGAGGAGTACTCTCAAAATGAGAGGAAAAAAAACATCAAAAGAGTGAAAGACAAAAGACAAAAACTGGAATATTCTCAAATTGAACAGATACAAAACATCAAACGAATGAACACTATTCGCAAAAATGACACCTACTCTGTCCCAGAAAAACAAAAGAATCAAGAACGTATGGCACAAGCTAGAACAGATCCACAGTTTGCAGGTAATGAAATCAAATCCAAATACAACAAGAGAACCAGCTGTAACACTTCATCAATTCAACAATTGCAAGAAAGCTTTCTCAACTCTATTTCAGTAGGTCCAGAATATGTGTGCTGTTGTTGTGAACAGTTATGGTATTAAGAAAGTGTCACTAGCTTTGTACAGAAAACAGCAAAATCTACTTTCAGCATTGCTTTACACAATCCTTCTATCAACAACAAATTGTGGATTTGTAGTACCTGCAAGGAATATATTAATTCTGATAAGATACCACCGTTAAGCCTTAACAATAACATGAAGTTTGTGACAATTCCAAAAGAATTACAATTGCATTCTCTTGAAGAGAAATTAGTAGCTCTTCGTATACCATTTATGCAAATTCGAGAACTTCCTAGAGGGCGACAATTGAATCTGAAAGGAAATGTGGTAAATGTTGCAGCTGATGTGTCAAGTACATGTAGACTATTACCACGCAGGCTAAATGAAAGCATGACTATTCCTGTCAAGTTTAAGAGAAAACTTTCTTATAAGCACTCAGTTCAAAGTGAAAATGTCAGGCCCAATAAAGTAATTGATGCTGCAAAATGGCTAGTTGCAAACAGTCAATTATACAAAGATGAAAGAGTCTCAATTGATCAGAATTGGAATGAAACGATACAGCAGATGGATGATGATTGGCACGAATTCATAGAACCTCCTGAAAAACAATCTGACAAAAATGAGAATGCTGACTTACCAGTAGGTGCAACTCCCTCAATTCAAACCAACAATGAAGACAATCCAGATTCAGATGATGATTGGACAGAAGCTCAAAATGATGACATGCAACTTACAGGTACATCAGATACTATGCTAACACGAGAATTTCAGGAACAAAGCCAACTTGCTTATTGCGTAGCACCAGGTGAAGGAAATAGACCTATGGGCTTATTTCAAGACAGTCTTTCTGAAATACTTGCATTTCCAACATTATTTGGTGGACAGCCAAGAAGTGACAACAAAGTTAAGGTACACTACAGCACAATTTGTAAGTGGGAACTGCGCCACAAAGATAGAAGATTTGCCAAATCTGTCCAAAACATATTCTACAAAACCAAGAAGCTACAAATAAACCAAATACAGCAGAAAGTAACACTTAGTATGAGAAAGAAAAAACACAAGGGAAGAAATTAACTGCTCAACATTTCAAAACAAATGAAAGTATCAAGCAAATCTTGACCCTAGATGAAGGATTTAGAGTATTCCGAACGTTACGAGGATCCCCTCCCTATTGGGAAAGGTCCAAGAAAGAACTGTTTGCAATGATTCGACAACTTGGAATCCCAACATGGTTTCTGTCATTCTCTGCTGCTGAAACAAGGTGGCTTCACCTACTCAAAATCCTTGGAAGAACAATCAAAAACAAACATTTCACAGATGAAGAACTTTTAAACATGAATTGGAATGAGAAATCTGACCTTATCCAGAGTGACCCTGTCACATGTGCACGTCACTTTGATTACATGTTTCGTAGGTTCTTGAATAATTTCCTGTATAGTTCATATCATCCAATTGGTGAGATCATTGATCATTTCTACAGAGTTGAGTTCCAACAGAGAGGTTCCCCACACATTCACATGCTCGTTTGGGTCAAAGATGCACCTTTATATGGAAATGCAGCTCCTACAGAAGTAGCATCATTTGTTGATCAATATGTCACATGTAACATACCTGACACAGTCAACCAAACTGTTAACTTGCAATCTCACAGCCATGCAAAGACATGCAGGAAAAAGAGACAAGGTGTTTGCCGCTTTGGGTTTCCTATCCCACCAATGTCTAGAACCATGATTTTAACACCGTTAGAAGTTAAAGGCAATGACAAAACTACAGAACTGTACAAGTGCATAAAGGCTTACTTGGATGATTTGAAACTTGCTGAAGACATTACTGACACATTTGAAGATATGTTGACAAAGTTGGGAAGCACAGAAAGAGATTACATTCTTGCTATACGTTCATCAATAACATCAGACAAAATCTTTCTCAAAAGATCACCATCTGAAGTCAGGATTAATGGTTACAATAAAGGCTTGCTAGAAACTTGGAGAGCTAATATGGATATTCAATATGTGCTGGACCCATATGCATGTGCCATGTACATTGTATCTTACATTAGCAAAGGACAAAGAGGTATGAGTAACCTTATGCAACGTGCAACATCAGAAGCAAGAGAAGGGAACATGGACATCAAACAGCAAGTACGACACATTGGAAACAAATTCCTTAATCATGTTGAAATGAGTGCTCAAGAAGCAGTGTATTTGGTATTACAAATGTCACTCAGAAAAGCCTCCAGGCAGTTTGTGTTTATAAATACCTCACCATTAGAAGATCGAACAATCCTGATCAAACCATTGGAATATATTCAACAGTTGCCAGATTACTCTACAGATATTGAATGTATGGCACTTATCAGGAAGTATGCTGCCCGACCTAAAGCACTACAACATTATTGCCTTGCAGACTTTGCAGCTTGGTTCGATATCACTAGTGACAACAAGAGCAATGAGAGTACTAATAATGATTATGAATTAGATGAAAATGATGATGACCCTTCTATCAAATTGAACAAAGACAGCATTGCCCAAGACTATGAATCACATGATAATGCTGATGGCCATGATATGCAGGATACTGGTGAGGTGAAATGCTATACAGTTGGTGCATTAAACTTTAGAAAAAGAAACAAAGCCAAGATCATCAGATATGTTCGGTTTAACAAGGAAAATGATGCAGAAAAGTACTACAGAGAGCAACTGATGTTGTTTTTTCCTTGGAGATCTGAGAATAATATCATAGAGTCATGTGATACGTACCAAGAACGATACCTTCAGGTTGAATCCAAGATTAAAGACAAGGAAGCAGAATATAACCACAGTGGAGATATAATTGACCAGGCAATTGATGATATTGAAAATGAAGACCCTGAGATGTATGATGAGATTGCACCAAATACAGAACATACGGAAAAGGCTCATCGAGACGAAAAGGATAAACAACAAGTGAAAATCCCTTCCAATGAATCACCTGAATTGTATGATATTGGACAAGACATTGGGATTGCAGTCAATAGTGCAAACATAGAAGAATTGCAAAAACCTCGCTTGCCAGATTCAGAATATAGAACTCTAGTACGCAGCCTCAATAAAAAGCAGAGACTTTTTCTACTATGTACTGCATTGGTGCAAAACAAAACAAGAACCACTGTACACATTTCTTACTGGCGGAGCTGGTGTAGGAAAATCTCAAGTATTGAAAGCTCTGTACAATGCACTTTTGAAATACTATTCTAGCCAGCCTGGAAGTGATCCAGATGATACTCACATTCTTCTAATGGCACCAACAGGCAAAGCAGCATATGGTATCGAAGGCAGTACCATTCACAGTGCTCTACTCATTCCAGCTAGTCAAGGATTTCATTACAAGGCATTAACATCAGACAAGTTAAACTCACTTCGAGTGAAGTTCCGAAATTTGAAAATCATTTTCATTGATGAAATATCTATGGTTGGTAATGGGATGTTTACATACATAGATAAAAGACTGCAACAAATTATGGGTAGCAAGAAAATATTTGGAGGTGTTAGCATTATTGCTGTTGGTGATCTCTTTCAACTCAAGCCAGTGTTTGATGGATGGATATTTAATGATCTAACTCATGATTATGGTCCACTTGCATCTAATTTATGGAGAGATCATTTTATGGCCTTTGAACTAACTGAAATCATGCGACAAAAAGATGACCAGAGTTTTGCTCAACTTTTGAACCGACTAAGAGAAAATAGACAAACAGATGATGATTTGAAGCTGCTGAACACTAGACAGTTTACAGTCGACAATGTTCCATGAAATGTTACACATGTTTATCAGACAAACCTAAGAGTGAATGCACACAATGATGAAGTTTTTTCCAAACTAGACACTCTAAAGCTCAGAATTAGATCTCAAGACATTGTCGTAGGTGATGTCCCAAACACAGTCAAACAGAAAATACTGACTTGCATACCGAACAATCCTCAAAAGACAATGGGATTATTCACTGAACTATCGTTGGGCATTGATCAAAGAGTTGACCTCTGTCTCAATGTTTCAGTCGAAGATGGAATGATAAATGGTGCTACTGGTATCATCAAGTATATAGAGAATGTACATGATCAGAACATTCACACTATATGGGTACAGTTCGATGACATTACTGTAGGTAAAGCATGTCGACACTCTAAAGGAGAACTGTATCATTCAAAGCTTGCTTCAACATGGACACCAATATCAAGAAGTAGTCGACAGTTCAGGATTGGTCGCAACAAAAATGCAGAAGTTATGCGGAAACAATTTCCCCTCAGACCAGCATCTGCAAAGACAGTCCATAGATGTCAAGGAGATACAATGAAAGAGATAGTTGTTGATATGTCAGGTGCTAGATCACAATGTCACATCCACTATGTTGCATTAAGTAGAGTGACTTCCATAAATGGATTATACATTCTTGAACTTAATCCAGACAAAATTAATGTCGATCGAAATGTTGTCAAGGAAGTAGAAAACCTACGATCCATACGATCATTGAAAATATGCAGCCATGCATTTGAAAGTACGGACAGCACTACCATCATTCATCAAAATGTAAGATCACTGAAGAGACACATTTCTGACATAATTCATGACAGCACAATCACATCTGCTGATATTCTACTTTTCACTGAATGCCATATATCAGAAGCAATACCAAATCATGAGCTGTTCATTGAAGGATTTACACTATTCAAAAACATCCCATCTCATGCTCCTGTCTCAAATTCCCCATATGGCACTGTAATCTACACTAAGAATAATATCACAACACTGACTGAACATACTGTGAATACAAATAATATTGAAATCTCCCTGACAACCAAAGACACATGTGCTGGAACTATTCAAATTGCACTAATTTACAGGTCTAAAAAGGTTCCCATGCAACAATTCCATGATGCATTGAGTAACTTTCTGAGTCACATAGATCATTCACAACAAACATTGATTATTGGTGATTTCAATGTTGATGTACTCCAAAACACGCCAGAGAAAAACAGCCTTCTCTCTTTATTCACAAGAGCATTCAAATACCAACAAATCATACTCACTCCTACAACAGATTATAACTCATGCTTAGATCATATCTACACAAATATTCCTACAAGTAAAACAATTGGTAGTGGAGTCCTTGAGAGCTATTACAGTGATCACAAAGCAACATGGATTTCTCTGCAAAACTGCCATGAAAACACAACAAGTTAAACCAAAATATGTGTACCATATGTCTTATGTGCTCAAATTTGAACCCAATTTTGAAGTAACTTGAAGAAACTTTTATATTTCTTTAAAAAGTGGAACATATTGATGCAACTGCAACCAAATTTGATTAACCTTGCAAATTTGAACCAAAATTTAACAATCCAGAACAACATCAAGCTAAAGACAACAAGGTATCACGTTTCATTAGGGTCTGCATTTTGTAGCGACACAAACAATTCTTCACTTGCAAGCAACAGAAAGTTAACTTTCAAATATCCAAGTCCATGCATATGAATGACAATCATATTTACAACATATAACTTCTCCAGTACTCAAAGCAAACTTGAAAAGGGCTTTTTGATTGTTGTATATGTCAGTGAATCAATGCAGCACTAATTATAGTGCAAATTATACACCTCTTCTCACAAGCCTCTCACCAGGTATATTAAAGTGAGGGTGATGAACAGAGCCATCAATTTCAGAGGTAAACCCAGTTTGTGTGTACAAAATTAAACAATTTTTCAGCCGAATCTCCCAAAAATTAAAAGAGATGAAATATGCGTTTTGAATTTGCACATTAAATTAGTTATAAATAACAATGCATCTGTAGTTTGGTGTAAACAAAGAAAGTGCATTCGAACCTCTGCCCCCCAGACCAAAATGATCCATAGTCTAACGCCTTGCCCACTGTGCCACTGCACAAGCGTAAGAAACCTGAATTGTTCTACATATAGGCAATAGGCAACTAATGTCGTGGCAGATTTAAAAATACCCCCTCCTTGTTATAGAGGCCAGCTGCCCACCCCGTTGCCAGTCCTATCTTTACGAATAACATTATAATCAGGAATTATAATAACTGATGTGGGTACATTGTCATGAAACCAGTTTTTCGTAGTTACAGCAAACCTAAAAGAGCATTCAATGGAAAACACAAAGGGTCATTAACTTCTCATTATTTTTTCAGAGACTGCAGGTATTCAAATGAATTAACATGTTAATATTTGTTTCTACAATCTTTTCATTGCAGGTTCATGGGCCATAAACTAGGCTCATAACTTCAGTAAACGTGAGCGTAGAAATGGACCAAAAAGAATACAATTCACCATACTTAATAAAGATTAGTTACAATAGCTGACCCTCCCAACCGATAAAACGCACAGCTTTCTTGAAGGAGCCACCATAGAGGACAAGCTCCAGACTGAAGGATGTGAAGAATACAAGGAAGCACAATAACCAAAATCACAAAAACGATACCATCTGCCAGCACTTCAGCTAACTCTATGTCTTCATCCAGCTCCACCTCAAAACAAGGTGTAAAGACCCTGCAGTTTTGACAACGATGTTCAACATAAAAGTACTCTGTACTTCTTGATTTTCAGATTTTAAGTGTTCCTAATAATTTATTCATTTCTGGTCTACATTTTTTGGCAGAATTGTCCAAAACCAAGTTTAGTTAGGAAAGCAGTATATGTTAATACAATATATCAAGCTTTTTATGGTTCATGGAAGAAATGAGGGGATGGATAGCAGGCGGGGTAGTGGTGGGGCTTACATTACAACAATATTTATTTTAAAACAAATAGTCATAATCATTTACTGCCATTAAACCTCAATCAACACTACATGGTCTCTTTCCTTTTATATAATGTTGTAAATAGTTGTGTAGTTTAAGTTCATATATTTTATATAACAACAGTACAGTTTATATGTAGTATTTGAAACAAATAAACAATATCCATGTATTTGAGATATCTGAGTATTTGTCTTTTTTCAGTAATTTGACACAAGTTACTTTCGAGCATTTAATGCAATAACTCCCAGTGCGAAGGTGTGACATGGTTGATATTTTGGGACAAGTTGCGAATAGTATAGGGGAATACTTTCAAAGTTAACGGTCATGTGATCCAAAGTCACCAAAGGTCAATTAAAGTTGAAAAACAAGTCTGTTGGGAGAAAATGGGCAAAGAAAATTTTTTTTAAGTTTTATAGTTCTGATGTTGTATTCACATTTCACTGATCAAAAATGTCAATTGGTTGACCTCCGGGTGACCTTTGTGTGTGAAGTTATGTATACCAGTTCAAAGTGAATTTTTAGACATTTAATGCATTAACTTCCAGTGCCAAGGTGTGAGACGGTTGATATTTTGGGACAACTTGTAAATGGGGTGGTAGAACATTTTCAAACTTAACAGTCATGTGATCTCAGGTCACAAATGTTATCAGATCTGTTGACCGACCCGCTTGGACGTGACTTTATATTTCTTACATTTTCGACACCACATTCAGATCTCAAAAGTGCCTTCCCGATCAAAAATCCGATCACAATTTGTGATCACAAATGTGTTGGCTATGTTGGTTACTTAATATGGGTACAAGTAGGACCACAATTTAACTTGGACTATTTCAGCCCAATCTTGCTATGATAAAATTCTGTTTATTGTCATGTACCCCGGGGCAAGGAACCGCAGTGCCCTTGGGCTCTTGTTATGTAGAAAAAGGGCACATTTTTAACCGGAGGAAAAGTGGGGGGGGGGGGGGGCACGTGCCCGTGCCCCCCCCCCCGGTTCCGCCACCCTTGGTAATTGCACTTCCCAGCTAGGCATTGTAGGTTGCATCTATATATAGACATTATTTATTTTGAGATCTACAAATTTACAAAATAAAAGAAATAACATAATTGAGGGTAATAAATTTTTATGTCGGTGACCAGTTATAAAAGCACGATTGGGGGCATTCTGATTGTCCTATATATGCTGAGGAGTTAACAATGTGAGGTGTACCAGTGTCCATATCTTGGTAGGTAGAATCAGGACAGGATTTCTGTTTTACTCACGTCACAGGAAACAGATGTAAAAGGTACGCCCCAAAACACACTCGGTTATTACACATTTCAATGGGCCTTTTAAAGGGGCAGGTAAGTAATAAATTATCGAGGTGATTGGTAAATACAGCCCTGAGGGAAATGTGTCCTGGAAGTGGAGTCTAATGGGAGGGGTGCAAAGTAATAAAATATATTTTGTAAGAAATTATTTCAGTACCCATTGTGAGAGGGGGAGGGGCTGATGTAAGGGGTGGGGAGTGCGGCCCGACTTTAGCCAGGCACCGCAAAACAGCAGTTTCTAGCTTAAATGTTTGCTTACATGCGTCAACAATTAACTGATTTGTTTAGACTCTTTCCAATTGTGATAGCGCCACGTTCCAACATGCAGCTCCGCCGATTACCATCTTATTTTTTTCCAGTTTTTTTCCACTGAATGACTGAAGTTTTTTAACATTAGCCTACGCTTTTTACCTCTGAATTGAAAGCTAAATTTCAATCTTGTAAAGCCACTAAACAGGGGAAATCGTAGGTGTATGAACCGGGGTGGGGGGGGGGGGGTTATGAATTCCCCCACGTTTGTGTGAAATGTTAAAAGAGCCCCATTGTCACTGGAGTATAATTAACAAAATATCTCTCATGATAGACAAAATGCGATACCATCTGAAACCGGTTGAAATAAGAGTATTACCACAACAAAATCTACATAACTTTATACAATCACATTGACTTAAACATAAACTGATACTTTTTTGAATAAGCCTTTGTTTAAAAATTCTATACACTTCAGAGTGAGAATGGTTGATCGCCTGGAAGGAAAAATTTGTGTGGCTTCTGTGTCAAACAGTTGGGTGACCCCAATGAACAAGAAAAATTCAGTCTGAAATTACCTCAGATTATTACTCACTGGCTGACGGTACGTTAAGTTGAAAACACATACCTTCCTATGGGAATACCATACCATCTAGAGTCTTGGTCATAGATGAGGTAACATTGACAAATGAAGCAGGTAACATTGCAGCAGTAGACATATAAGGAGTTTTGAAAGCAAGAAATTATACAGGAAATGACGATGGTATCATTTGCAAACACAAGTGGCTTTTATTGTATGATGTATCGTATCCTGTCCTGCAGGTGATTATGCAATGATCAGTATATTAAAAGGTAAAAAACAATTATGTTGTCAATATTAAGTACAATTAGGTAACAATTATTTGGGACAATCATTCTTTTCATATAACTATAACAGTACATAAGGTGGCAAGAAATTATTCATGAAACTCACTGTAATGTTCAGTCTATATAGTGAGCCGTTTTTCAACCTCCGGAGGCTGAAAAACATCTGTTTCCGTCAGATCAGTTCGAAGCAGCAGTCATGTAACCCCCCCCCCCATCCCCAAATTATCACAAATAATCCCAAAGAGAGCAATTATAAGCTCACAAGAAAACTGTCTCAACATAGCAAAATCACTAACCACTGCTTCACCCCTAAAAATGAATGGAACATATTAGCTAACTAAATCTTGAATTCTCACTATAGTTCAGTATAAGGACACTTTGCTCTGTGACCATCTACTCTAATTCAATTGTATTTTGTCGAAGGATATCATCACTGAACTTCTGTCTTATTGCTTTGATCTGTGATTAGAAAATGAGAAATGTTGGAGGATTATCTGCAAAAGTAAACCATAAAGTGAAGATCATCACTGATAAAACTAGAAGTAAACAAAACAAAGAAAAACAAATGCTTTAACACTTCACAACAACATAATTTTCTCGTCTTAGAATAATGTTCCGATCTTTAAATTAGTGTTTTTTACAAAATGGACAATCCTCATGTTCTTGAAGAATTCGCTCTGCACACTGCTTACACACTGAATGTCCACATGGCACAAAGAAATTTTCTCTCTCTCTGTCTGCACAAATGGAACAGGATGTGTCTCTATTTTGACTTTCCTTAAATGCAATCTGGTTGTGAAAAAGAAGAGAAAAGGTGACCATGCAGCTATTTGATATAGAAAATAGAGCTAAGCTCTATTTTCTATAAGACTAGACGGTTCATACAGCAGTCACCCTGCAGTACCTGCACTGCCTAATCTACAAAATGAATGTGCCTAGGGCAATGTTTTCAATACAAACCAGAATGCACAAATGAATTTGGGTTTCGATGGTGTAACATGAGAATCTTTAATGAATCTAATATACTGTATTGTGCGGGTGTACAACATACTTGTTCTTAGTACAGTTATGATACATCCAAAGGAATTGAGTTGTGACAAACATTTATATCGACAATGACAACTGCTGACCTAAAATGACCACTGATGGTTTATACTTGTATGCGATATATAGTACACTTATACCAACAATAAGATCTGCCTGAATCTGAATTGTGTTAACTTGCATAGTTTTCACAAGTTGACACTGTTGATCACAATTAAGTGACCTTTGACCTCAACCAAAAACAAGAGGCTTCTTAATTGTACTAAATGTGGTTTACCTACATACAAATTATGAGACCTGTCCAAGTTTCCTTCCTGGAGATATCGTCTTTACAAGGTTTTCACAATTTCATCCCTGTTGACCTAGTCAAATGACTTTTAAAAACTCCACCAAAAGCAATAGGCTTCCATACTCAATTTGGTTCACCTTTTAATACACGAAATATGAGATCTTTCCAGCTTCCCTTCTCATGATCGTGTTTATAAAGCTGGGGCATCACAACACAGTCACACACACCATTAATGATTGCATTACGATTTCACTAAAACCCAAAACCAGTTTAAAACAAAAAGGATAATCAATATTTAATTTTGCTTGTAACTTTAAAGCAGTGATATTATAAACCTTTTGTTTGTTTTCATAATAAGCCAATTCCTAAAATCCTATCAGAAATATTATACATAGTCTTGTTTAGAAATAAAATTTGCATGACAGTTCATCAGCAAGAAAGCAAGAACCAACTACGTATTACTTAGAAGTTTCAAATCCAATGAAAGAAGTACACTCGTGACACATTTAATGATAATAGGCCATACCGTTGGAGTACCACTCTGCGAGGGTTGGTTGTGGCTGGGTCCTGGTAGGTTAGAGACTGCAGATGGGAAATCCAAAAATTCTGATGGTAAAACTGGAAAATCAGTGTCAAGTTCTGGATCAGGTAGGTCTGAAGATGCTTCACTTCTGGCAGGTGATGGTGTCTGGATCAATGCAATGAGAAGTTAAATGCTTTGATCAGGGAGAAACTGTATCACAGGGTGAATGTACCTAAGGTCCCATATCTCTGCACCCTTGGGGGAAGGGGGGCATACTACACAACCTGTACACTCTACATTCACCCAACCTTCAGAATGCAGTGGCTTAGTGATTCATTGTCTATAAGCACAGTTTTTCAAATTGTTGACCTTGTATGCCTGGTCACAATTACATGATATGAGATTGACATAAAACCTTCTATTCTTTTTCACTACTAATCTGACGTTCCCCGATGACCTCAAATGACTTTTGATGTGATCATTGAAAACGTTATCTATTTACCAAGAGTAATCTACATAAAAATAAAATGTACATAAAAATCTACATTTTAGTTATTTCATGTGTACATGTTTTTTAGACTTTGACCTTTGTTGACCTCATGTGAATTCAACCTCCATGAAAATCAACAGCGAATGGTAGTCACACACTAAATTTAAATTTCAACCAATATTTTACCCTTTGAGATAATGCATGAGTTTACAAGCAAAGCATCTGACACATATACACACACCCATACACCCAGACATACACACACCATCACCATTACATAGTTTCGGCAGCCTCCAGCAAGGAAGAAATAAGAAGGCCAACTGCCTTAGCAATTCCTGCAGGCCGGGTAAGTATGAGAAGCAGCATTTACTTTGGAGACCAGCTTTTGCAATTTTCACCAGTTGACATTGATTCCACCAGGACAGCATGTCGGTCATATGCTCCCCTAGTGCAATCTAAATACCACATTTGAATTCAATCAACACACTTCAATTTATTGAGTTATCATGCTTACAAGGTTTTTATACTTTGACCTCTGTTGACCTTTGACCTCAACAAAATAAGCTGTTTACAATGGTTTTTAATTAGCAATTGACCTCTGTTGACTTCAATTGACCTGGCTTGATGCCCTAAGGGTCATCTTCTCATCAAGTTCAACCTACATTGCATTTCTGGAGATATTGTGCTTATAAGGTTTGCAGACACCTCTTTGACCTCAACTGACCTTTGACCTCTATGAAAAACAATAGGGATAATGTAATGACCAAGGTCCTACAAACCAAGTTTGAAGTTCAAGCAACCTTTATATCTTGAGATATGTTTCATACAAGCCAAAAGGTATATGACACAAACACACGCTATCGCATAGATTCCTTTTGCCATCGGCAGGGAATGAAAAAGTGATGGTACTGACAACTGACCAGGGCTAAATATATATCTTTGTTGTAAAATTAATGAATGCTGAATGCAACAACATTTTGTGCTGCAGCTATACCAGCACAAGAATATTGACTGAGCTATCACTATAACACCACTATAATGCCAGGGAATTTTAAAGGAGGATAACTTGTTGAGGAGAACTGTTGCAAAAAGAACTTGCAGAAATGTATCATACTTTGCTTTTGTTTGATGCCACATGTTGTTTATACGGCTTGTATTAGACCAATTGATAGATTTGCCCCTCATTTGAAAAGAAGGCAGAGTCTGCAGGCATACATCATGAATAACTTGATGTCCCAAATTTAAGGAAAGGTGGAATAAAAACTAACAATTCTATCAATATAGGACATTAATGATGAAAATTCAACACCCCAGGCAGTTTTTAATGGACATTTCAGGAGACATGGGTACAGCTGATGTTTTGTAAAGAACATTGACCATTTGTGTAGGCCTATAATGCTTTTCACAACTATTTTTCCTTCCTTAAAATACCACTGATAAGAAAATTAGAAATTGTCATACCTTGAACTTTGAGAACAGGTAAACCTTTGCCCTGCTCCCACCCTCCAAGTGTATGTCACTTAGTGAGAAGTCACTTGAACACAACGTCTGGCCTCTGGAATTTGCAAGATTAAACTGCATCTCTGCTGCTTTCCCATGATGTTTTGAAATAGCACATGAAAAAACAGGTCTCTTGCTTTGTGAAGAACATTCTCAAAGGTACTTGATCTATCTAGCATTACATATGCTACTCCTCCTCCGTTCTGTGTTTTGACCTGGCTATATCCTCTCTTATTTCTGTTGTAGTGTTGCCATTCTATTTGAAGCTTTATTTGTGGCTTTGGTTTGCGGGCAACACCCTAGAGTGTTAGAAAAGAGAAAGAACAGTGTGCAGTACACAGGGACCAGGGGCCTGTTTCACAAAGCACTAAGTCGCGTCTTAGTGGTGTTAAGACGCATCTTAGTGAATAGGACTTAGTGCCGGTTTCACAAAGATCACTAAGTCGCGTACAAGACTTAGTCCACTCTTCACTAAGTAGCATAACGGGACTTAGTCTAAGTCTCGTCTTGACGAGACTTAGGGACTGATCTTAGTGTATATCTAGTCATGTGATCGAATTGGCGCCAATTTTAAGCTGCTAAGTCTGCACAAATTACACTATACACGAACGACATCAACTACAACAATGGCCGCACTTCAAATGATCTTAGGCGAAAGAGTTGCTGCTGGACTACGCAGAGAACGAATTTTCCGGGACCGAAATTATCCTCTCGACAACTTCAATGATGAAGACATGCACGAGCGATATCGTTTCACGAGAAGGGGGTTGATGAGGTTGATGGACTTGCTCGCTGCGGTTGAATCATCCAACCAAGAGAAGCCATGCAATTGACGGACGCTTGCAGATCTGCATCGCTTTACGCTTCTATGCGACCGGAACTGTGCACACTGGTCACAGGGATCATCACGGAGTGAGTAAGGCGAGTGCGTGTCGGATAGTTCGGAGAGTCAGCTCTCATCTTATCAGGATGAAGGGCGACGTCATTAGGTTCCCCACCACACCACAAGAAGTCATGGCAACACAACGAGGGTTCAGCGATGTTGCGGCATTCCCTCGCATTGTGAGTGCAGTGGACTGTACTCACGTTCTCCTCAAGGGTTCGCGGCTTGGGGAGGATGCCTACGTTTATATTAACCGAAAGCGCGTCAAGTCCATCAACGTGCAGCTCATGTGTAACAGTCGTTACATTATCACTAATGTTGTTGCCCGATGGCAATCACCAGCCGAAATTTCATATAACAGGTATGTAGGCTATGTCACGAAGGAGGTTAATTTGGGGACCAGTAATTTCTTCCTGATAAAAGGGGGGGGTCATCATTTATGGCCGGGGAGCGGGGGAGGTGACGAAGTTGTTACCATATTAATATTGAATTTATATTTTAAAGAGAGCAGCTGGGACACTTTTCATTCGCAAAAGAGGTACTTTTTAAATTTTTCGAAAAAGTGGGGGCAGAAGCCCCATCCCCCCCTTGCCCCTCCAGTTCCAACAAGCCTGAATATCATTTACCGTTAAAAGATTTAGTGACGAAATATATATAAGTTTGAGGTCGTCTGAATCCAGTTTAGAATTTTCTACCAATAGGAGTTCTCAATTCGTCTCAAATCACAGAGCTCACCCAAGAACTAGAGTATTCATAGAACAGGTCAATGGGCAGCTCAAAATGAAGTTCCCGTGTCTCATGGTTGGATTGCATGTTGGGCCCAAGCAAGCGTGCAGAACGATTGTTGCATGTGCTGTCCTCTTCAATTTGGCTAAAGATATGCAGGAACCAGAACACGAGCTGAACCAGCACCTTCCAGATGATCCACATGCAGAGATCTACCAAGGGGCAGCTCGAGCCTCTGGATTAGCAATAAGGGCACAGATTGCTCAGGATATTTACAACAGGCTGTAAACTACCTTTTACATTTTCTCTGTTATAGTACTGGCAATTTTGAATTCCAAAAACATGATTAAAATAAATTTAACCGAATTTCATTTCACAAAAAGCTGTGTTTATTTGCTTTAATTCAAAATCACCTCATAAATGTTAGGAAATTTAGAGAAACTAATACTTTAAGAAAAACATACTTTAAGAAACGGCAAGTGCTTGTAATGTAACCACAATATACAGTTGATCAAGGGAAGAGGGTTTCAACTTCTGCAATGAGTCGACAACCTTTGCGAGGATATAAGTACAAGTATACCAAAATTAATACAAACACAATAGATTCCTGGTGACCCTCAGGGTAAATAATATGTATTTACCATAAAGTAAAAGATGGATCAAAAGTACGAATATGCACAAATTAATTAATCAGTAACAGTCCACTAAATCTGCAGCCTTATATACAGTATATATATATTACATGACAGTATTATGACAGATTACATTTTATGTATTTGTTTGTTTAATCACAGCATTGAGGTGATAATAATAATTTAAAAAACTAGTTGTGCAAGGAAGTGTTCTAAAAAACCGTTATGGCTTAACGAGTAGAGCACTCCCTGCTTAACTTTGAAAATATACATAAATATATATCTCAACATTCAAAACCACCTGACCCTTGCTAAAACTTTCCCACCTTTCCCCACACATAACTCCTACCTATAGCCCACCCTCTACTCAAAACCTCCCATCCTTACCCTCACCCAACAGATGTTGAAAAATTGGTATTATTATGTGTATCCTCAAACAATTTGTTGGATTTTTTGGAAATGCTAAAGTTAAAATGAAACAAAACTGTTACCAAACTGCTTATCCACTAAAGAGCCTGTGTAAGAGAATGTGTAAAAGTAAGTCGGCCTGCTGCTCGATCCTAGCAGGATCTTCTTCAGAGGCTGAATGACAAGAAACAATAACAGAAGGGACAAATACACAAACAGAATACAGACAGGTTAATGAGCAGGGTAAACACAAAAGAGAGATGTAAGAGGATTAGTAGACAAGGGATGGAGGGAGGGAGAGAAGAAAGTAAAAAACAAGGCGAAGAGGAAAGGTAGGAGGAGATAAACTGTAGAGGGAAAAAAAGGATTATGGGTAGAGGCTAGGAGTAAACTAGAGGACAAAGACAGAAAGGTGTGAAAGGAAAAAAGTGGGAGAGAGCTACGAGAAGATGGGTAGCAGGAGGGGGGGGGGGGGGAGAAGTAGGGAAGCATAAGAAAGGTTAGTAATGTCTTTCCTGAATGTTGAGCCCATGACTTGGAATGGTTCGAAGGCATTTCATCCATCGTCTCTCTCTGGTGATTCGTACTAGGTCAGGACGGCTACCTAAAGATTCAATACCCTGTAGCGACATGTCATTAATTGTATGGTTGGGACTGTTAAAGTGCTCTGCAACCTGGGTCTCAATCTGCATGGTGTTGACTGTGACAATAGAACCACTTCTTGAGGGTGGTTTTGGTTCACCAACATACTGGATGCTGCAAACTCTACAAGAGATCAGATAGATGACATTAGAGATTGTGCAAGTGATGTGACCCTTGTATCTCAAAGTACAATGTACTCAAAGCTCAGTGTAAATAACACCGTTCTATGCAATTTCATATCAACAGTCATTATTTTTATTGAGTAATCTGTATAAAAATTTTCAGCTGAATAAAATTAGCCAGATCTTTTAACGAGTCCATAGATTCTACAAACTTCAATCAAAATTTGCAAGCCCCCCCCCACCCCCCCTCCCCAACAGATTATGTGCCAATTGTTTTCCAAAATTCAACAGCAAACAAGTATTAAGACTTTAATTATTTTGGAATTTGATATTTAGACCTGCAGATGTTCGGAAATACATTTTAGGTGTCTTGCATGTTATTCAGCATGTCTACTAGACAGGCAGATTTGTCTTTGCAGATTTCATGCAGGACATCTAAAATGGAGCGGAGAACAATTGTTTGCTCCTTTTTTGCTGCCAACTTAGCTCTCTGTATAGCCAAGAGCTCCTCCTGAATTTGGCATTGCCTCACTGCTGCAGGTCGAGTTTGGAAACTCATCTGTGGTTGTAGTGGCTCTACTGGAGATGACACAGATGGAGTTGGCTTCGAGGCATATTCTGATTCATCAGAATAGATGGTCTCCTGAAAAGAATGATTAAAAAGTAATAAATAAATGAAGGATTACCTTGCTGGGTGCACAAAACCAACAATGGTAGCAGCCCTTCCACGTACAAGAGCCCAGACAAAAACACATGTACTCGGGGGGGGGGGGGGGAAGAGAGAAAATCTCCTGTGCTGGGTCTGCTATACACTGTGACTAACGAAAACACCACAGATTACCACTTTATTAAGTACATGGGCCAAGGTAGTAAATGGCCCAGGCCAGTAACGAGCTCCGATAACCAGTGAAGATGTGGCGATACCCAACGGAATTGTTTGCAGGTCGATACATATAAGGTTAATGTAAAGTAGGCTAATGTTCAATACCTGTGAGCTTGCCATATCATCCTCAGACAATATGCCGCACCCCCAGAACTTTCTCATAGAGAGGATCTTCCAGCACTGGGGGACCACCACCTGCAATAACAATATAATAATATATCAGTTTAACTTCTTAAAGTACGTTGATTTTATGAAGTTATTATTATTGCTATGGCCCTCTGTCAGAAAACGCTGGCCCCTGTCATGGAAGAATCACCCATTTTGTTGAGGAGAAAACATCAATAGTTGTATCATACAGTGCATATGGCGTCATCTCGCCGTCCTTTAATTTAGAGGCTCCCTCTTGCAAACCCCTAAAATTTGAATCTACATTCCTCAACAGAAGTGATTGGACATATAGGAATTAGCTAGCTATCGACAACCCTTGCCCCCCCCCCCAGCCTCCCCTTTAAATGTTGCAGCATACTGCATTCAGAAACTGCAACATTGATATTGGGAGCGAGGTTTGTCCTGTGTACTTGAACATGTCATATAATCTGACCTGTCTTGGGGGCTTTGTAGGCTTTGGCCTTGAAAGCCAAGTCTCTCCATTTCTTTCGGACCATAGTCCACTCCCGTACTGGTCCTCCAACTGTTTGAAGGACCGCTGCTGCCTTTTTCCAGTTTCTGTTGAGTATGATCAAGGTTAAACAAATTAAATACATGTTCATATTTCATCCAATAGCACCAGCACCAAAAAAAAAAAGGAACCCAACACTGATATAAACAACATGATAACAGAAGGCCTCTCCATAATAAAATATAAATTTCAAACCTGGGCATCCATTCAAAAGCCAAGGAAAACAGGATCTGCTCTAGATATAACTGAAGATCAGTCATCTGACAACTTTTGAATTCTTAAGTGATAATTTATGGTTTCTGACATTTCAAATGATATTTTAATAAGAAAACTTAGGATTTACTCAGGATATTGTAAAAGCAAGTCTTGTGTAGTGGAATCTCTTAGCTGTAGCTGCAAAAACAAAACAAACAAACATACAGACAATTTGAACACACAATGATTGCTGTGGAATCCACAAACCTTTCCTTCATCTTCTCTTCTTTACTGGACCCCTTCCCTCCAGTGCCAAAGAGCAGTGCCTTGTGAGTGGCGACAAACTCCACTAAAGTGAGTGTTTCTACCTCCGAGAAATCTGGGCACCGTTTTAGCTTATCCTGAAGAGGAATATTTGTTTGTGAAAATTAGGGCAATAAGATACAATGAGTGCTCTTCTGACTTGAACACTCACTGTAATGCTGACATATGACATCTTAGTCCTAGTACTAGCACAGTGAGTAGCGGTGTAATGTTAGTATAATTTTTAATGTCAGGTTCGGTCTATCCAACTAGGTTAGACCTTATTTCTTATGGGACTGACATACACGTTCAACAGCCCACTCTGTACAAGCCTAATACTAATACTGCATTCATGTATATAGGCTTGGCATACATGGTTACAAAAGGTTAGTAGGTCTAGGCTACTACTAGGCCCACATCGCAGGCACAGTAGCCACTTGAGCACTGATGCGATAGCCTAAATAAGCCTAGGTCCATAGACTAGCTTTTGGCTTTGTAAAGTTGTAGCATGTAGGCTATATAGCACTAGCAGTATAACTAAGCCTACGTAGGCTAGTATATTATCAGTAGTAACTTGAAACATGTCAGGATCTACCTTACGACTGTAATGCTAGCACATACTAACTTAGCCCTTCAAGCGGACTGTAGTGTGGGTTCCTCACGATCAGCGTTGGCGGCTTCCTGACTCGGATTTCGAAAACATAAGCATAGTACTTCGTTGGCCTAGTCTAGGCCTTATACTAGTTATACTGATAATTGCTAACACTTGGCCTATGCTTGAATTACGGTTAAACTAGTGCTAAATATGGTTACTAGGCTATTTGGTGCCATTACGTCTGCACTGTAGCTTATTAATAACAACGAAGGAGACAACTTTATGTCTCGATAACTGCATGAGAAAACTCTCCGTCTATTTGACGTCAAGATATAAATATTACATAAGTTTTGGCCAAATATTGTGATTATAAAAGGCACTTTACTTGGTATTTACCTTTCCCATTCTTGCAATTGTAAAGTTCGTTCGTGCGATGAACTGTTAAAACTTTTCGCGGTCAAAGGTCACAGCCTCGTTCATGTCAACAAAAATAAAATGTACGCATCTTAAGGTGTGTCTTAGTGAAGAACAGTTTTGTGAAACCGAGATCCAAACAGTACTTTACTAAGACGCATCTTAGTGTAAGTGGAGTCCGCGGAGCACTAAGTCCTGTGTGCGTAAGTCGAGTTTAGTGAAACAGGGCCCTGGTGATTTGTATGAAAGTTACAACTGATTCCCATCATAGCAATTTAAATGAAAATTGCATGTGACACTAATTACATGCAAATAATGAAGAAAGATTCCACTTCTTAGTATAGCTATAGATTCATTCACTCTATGATTACTAGTACCATACAATATGTTTGTATCCATGCTATGAAATTCTTCAAGCCCAATAAAGTACATGTAGAGTAGACATAACATTTACAGCTAAGGTAATATTAACCAAAGTAGGGTTGGCTTTTGTATATGTGAAATATTGTTACCGTATTTCTTGTCTAGACTATAGTCATTGTGTTTGTTTTAAACAAACTTTTCAATAATGCAACAAACTTTAACACCACATTTTCGTTAACTTAATTGTACTCATGAACATGTATGCATGACTTATTTGACAAGGTGTTATGTTGTAAATTAAACTATTAGTAAATTGCTCAAAGTTTTAAACAGTAACAAATCTGTCTGTTTCTGTCTTCTAAAAATGCCTTTACCCTAGAATAGGTGAGATAAAGTGATCCTCATCTCCAAAAAGCTTAATTAATTCACTTGTACAGCAATGAAAGTACGAATAGAATATAGCATCTCAAATTTGGAGTCTGCATATACAAATCATTCATAACAGTGGCAGCACCAACCTCAGCAATCTGGGGGACTCAAGTGGGAAAGGTATACTTTGGGAAGGGATATATAAGTCTGATGAAATGCACTGGAAGCTGTTTCTAATACAAACAATAAGCATAATTAGATATATTTGGATAGGTACCAGATCTAGTTGGAGCCTTTGGGGTACCTGAGAGACAAAATCTCCCTTATGTCCCTAGATATGTTAGTTCATGAAGCGTTTTTAGCTCCATGCATGGTTAGTTCAACCACCGATGCATAACTGATAACTAAAATAAAAATACCTGGTTAGCATTATTCCTTCTGAGACTTTCAACCAGGTGGCTCAGTTTTGTGCGCTTATGCTCTGCAGTGTGCAAAGGAAAGGAACAAAATACTAGTACTGTCATAAAAAACCAACCACAATATTTGAGAAAACAAAGTACACATGTATACATGCAAGTGGGTACCACATGAGTTCACCATGCAAAGCTTTGGACTTTAATCCTAAAAATGAATTGATACAACCATATTCCAAGATTATAACAAATTATTTTTTTAGGGAAAGACTGTGCATGTAGGGCCTGGCAGGAGTACATATTTCAACTCGAAGGGAAAATAGTATATTATCTGGACTACGTATACATAGAAGGTACCAGTTTTTTCAGTGATCAGACTTATATTCAGAGTTAACCTCTTACTTATAATCTCAAGTGAAGTTTGAACTTTATGAAAACCATCCAAGTTTGAAGTTGAAGCTACTTCACTTCTTGAGATATTGTACTTTAAAGGTTTTCAGACTTGAACCTTTTGACTTCCATGAAAAAAATTACAAGGCATCATATAAGCACACACTTACATACACACATAATCAATTAAGGAATAAATTTGTAACTCAAAACAATTGCTAGAGAATGCCCATGTTCCAAAATATTAATACTCATTTGTTTTTACTAAAAATATGATTTTGAAGTCCCAGAACCGGTATGATAAATTTCATTGAAATGTCATAGAAACAGCTGATGAGCATGCACCTTGCATTGATTATAGGGTAGTCTCAAATTCTTGAAGTTGAGCGAATATATCCTTTCTTTCCTCGTTCTATTGTTTTCCTTTAAAGGTAGTCTGCAATTGGCCCCCAAATAATATCAAGCAATAATTGTTAGAAGTTTTCAAAAAGTACTCTCCTGGAGTAGGTCTTTACTCTCCAAATTGTTCTCAGACATTCTAAATGAACACACAAGATGGCTGAATGTCCCAGTGAGGTAAATTTCCTCCAGGGTGGTAATAAAAGTAGTTTAAGAATTTTGACCCAATGTGACCATAGTTGAAAATTTTGCATATTTGGGGCCAATACAGCATACCTTTAATGTGCCTCAGCACAAATGGTATAAGTATCTTTTTGTTTACTGTCTCAGGAATCGATTCAATTAGTTCACTTTGGGGTCTTTCATTGTAGTACTAATGGCAGGTACAGAATGCCCAGCATCAAAATCAACTTGTAGTACACTACTACGCTGTGTCAATGTCATAGTGTCCTTTTGTACATTTGTCAACACTTTTCTGAATGTCAACAGGTTACAGTCTCTTCTATGCATGGGAATATAGCAAGCCATTTTAACATGTACCTCCAAATTCTTAAGTAATTCTACTTTGCTTAATCGTATTCTACAGAAGAATAATAATAAATTTCGTAGTAAGCTTGGGTTGAATTCAATTTTATTTAAGCTAAATCGTATTCTACTCCCGTAATATACAATTGAATTCTACTTAAATTGTATTCTGCTTTAAAAGTAAAGTACAATTTCACTAGATGAAGTAAAATCGACACTGTATTTCACTTAAGCTATGACACTTGAGTAAAATACATTTGACTCAACAGTTTGCCCTTCCAACCACACTCATCGAGGTACAGTACATAATATGCTTAGTTACAATTATGATGCACAGCAACATGCATGCTAACTTACACACTTACAAGTCAGTCTTTCTAGGTTATACATATAGCATATACTGCATCACTGCCCATCAATAAGAACGCATCACTTACCATTAGATGGTTCCTCATGAATGGTTGCCAATCACTAGAAGGAATTAAATAAGACAAAACATCTAAACAAATATCATGATGGAAGATATTTGGCATGCAGACATACCAGGCTATCATGACCAAATCAGCAATAATAGTACTGTCGCATCAACACCTTTAGATAGATAGATACTTTATTGTCCATTTCAGGAAACAGAATGTGGAACTACAGTGCACTGAATAATGTATATTATATTAATGAATATTTTATTATTTTTCCTGTGGAACTGTTCATTAATAAAACTTCTTTTGTTACTCAGAATTACTTTAGCCACTACTTTGTCAGTGTGCTGTCAGTGGTATACTTCTTTGTCTGATAAATGTTCTGTTGATTAGGATAATTTCTCAAAGCATATACATTTTCAATGAAATGAAACTAAGTTAGGCTGTTTAGCTCTAGTACTTGCCATTTTAAATGAGTTTCATATTGATGAATATTATCCTTTACTGGGAAACCACTTGGCCAGACTATATTACATTTTCTCCAGCATCTGGTGACAATCTGTGACTTACAGTTTGGAATGAATGCATACATACATAACATTCTTTAATAATGTGATATTCAATTAGAATGGAAACTCTTCCTGGTTCCTTCCTGCTATTCATTGATTACTTTCACCAGATCACTTTTAAGAAGGCCTCAGTTTTCATAAAACAAGGGCAAATTCATGCCCAAAAAATTACTTTTGTTACAAGAACAAATAAACCCCACCCCCTCATAAATATGCATGATATCAATTATAACACATATCAGCATTTACGTTAAGTTGTAAACTAGAGATCACCATACCAAGTTTGAAGAAATTTCAACTTATGGTTGCACAGTTATTATAATTTGAAGATTTTTACATATTGACCACATGGCTCCATTAATATTCATTATGGGCCATGTACAAACCCACCAAGTATACATCCGGTTATGATCAATCATTCCTTTGTTGAGTTAATTAGTGTAGGCCTACATACAAACTTTTGTCACCTAATAATACTAAGCTCTTCCTCCTCATAAAAATGCATATCAAATGTCAACACACATCAGCATGTGATGGCTTCTAGCCTTCTACCAGTATCACCATACCACCAATCATTCCCTTCTTGAGTATTATCACATAAACAAACTAGAGTGTCACACCCACATGCACTCCCACACCCAGACACATACCTTAATGCAATAGGTTCATTTAGTTACTTTCATGGCAAACAAAAATGCAATTCAAATTTTTATTGAAATACAAACCAATCTTTAGTTTCTCCCTATCCATAACAACATGACTCTCGTCGACATCGATCCACTCTTCCCAGCTTTTGTCAAAAACTTGTAACTGGAAATTTTGCAGTTCAAATTCTTGGAAGGTCTAGAGAGAATAAAAATAAAACCAGTATAGTAATTAGTATCCACTAGCATGTTAAAGTGATTGGAAAGTGATTCATTCCATTAAAAGAAATAATACATTCATTCTGGTTTACAAATGCTTATATGCTTTTACTCTTAAGTCATAGGAATTTCGTCAATGTACTCGTACTCATGGGAATTGTACTCGTACTCATACGAATTGTATTCGTACTCATAGGATTGAAAATCAAGTACTCCTACTCGACATGAATGCTGAGCATCAAGTACTCCTACTCGACATGAATGCTGAGCATCAAGTACTCCTACTCGACATGAATGCTGAGCTGACCTTGTACTCATACTCGTAGTCCTATATTCGAGATTTTGTACTCATCTGCAATATGAGGACCATAGGACCATATTTCCATAATGATAGTGATCAAGACAGAGCCTGTACTGTAGGTTCTCAGGGCCCAATTGTAGAATGTGAAACTTCCCGAACTTTTGAGTTTTGAGAATTATTTGGCCGAGAGTACAGAGCATTGAGAAAGTAGTCTACCAAACTCACAATCTTTTAAAATGCATGCAAAAATATGGGGGCTGCACTGTAAAGTAATTGTTTGAGCCTATCTATACTGTGATTGTGAGTATGGGCTAAGCCTATACTATAGCATAGGCAAGTCAAAGCAGCTAGTCTCCGTCATTCACCTGTTAGGTTGGCTACTGCAACTTTTGTAAGTTAGATTTGTGACTTACTTCTAGTTATAATTGCAATAAAGACGTATGTTAACCTAGGCCTAGGCCTAATTGCTCTAGGCCTAGGCACTCATATGACCGTTATTAACTTAATAAGGCATAGGCCTAGCTAGTTTGAACTTCAGTCTTCAGACATGATAAAGCTAACGTAGGGCCTAATTTAGGCAAAATAAATTCCTACAGTTGCATCTTACCCTTTTCGCTATCTCGTAAACAGATGCTTTTTCCCCACTCGGGACCCACGCAACACGTTTGTGGTCCCCCATACAAAACAAGACCTCCATTCGTGCATCTTTCGGCTCATCGCCCTCCGACGAACTAGTTGAAGACATGATTGCACGACTTCCTTGCAATGTATGGACGGTTGATGACGTTCCATATCACTTCAAATGCATGTATTGGATCAATGGACTTTTCAACACACAAAACTTACATTTTGCAAGAAATGATTGCGTTATTCAGATAAATTATCCCATCATAATAACATTTTGCAATATTTTGTTGCATTGTAGGCTTGAAAAAGTTATAAATTGAACATTTTGCAAGAAAATTTTACGTTCACCAGATATCTTATCTCTTCAAAATAACAATTTGCAATATTTTGTTGCATTGCAGACTTACAGAAAGTCAGCATTCGAACATTTTGCAAGAAATTGTTGCGTTCACCAGATATATTATCTCATCAAAATGACAATTTGCAATATTTTGTTGCATTGCAGACTTAGAAAAAGTCGGCATTCGAACATTTTGCAAGAAATTGTTGCGTTCACCAGATATATTATCTCTTCAAAATAACATTTTGCTGTATTTTGACGAGAACTAAGTTGTGAAAGTAACGATATTCTGCATTTTGTTAAGTTATTTCTTTGTGATGTGATTGCACCTATACGCTTCCGTATAATTCTGATCCAGTTACTTCAACACTTCTCAAGAAGCCTTCTGCCAATGTTCTGTCCAATGTCACCAGTAGGATTAGATATGGAGCAGCATGGGAGAGAAACCTCAGACTATATGAATACACATTGCCACATTTACATGATCCTGAACAAAAGAGATCATACATATGGCAGGGGCAAGCACTTTTCCCAGACTTTTGTTGACAGGTTGTGCAACATTCACAAACTTTGGATTAGCAGCTATTGATACATCTGCATCACCAGATTGAGATAAATTGCTTTCGTCCATTTTGTTCGATAGTAGCTATGACAGTGAATCAGGAGCTTGGCCATCCTCTAAGTCAGGGTGGGCAAGGTTGGGGAAATTCAATCAAGTAATAATCGAGTAATAATCAGAGAATGGCCAGCTTTGTATTATTGTATATAGGCCTACACGCACAACATGTATAAATATCTGTATAGGTTTATTTATACTGGTGTTCATTTCCGTTGCCGACAGGGGATATGATGAACGTGGGGGAGGGGTGGGGGTGGGGAGGGGTCCGCTTTGAAGTGTTCAAACGATGCTACATTTTACATTCTATCTTCTTGAATCACATGTATATTAAACACCCTTTACACACACGATCAATCAGTCCTGTCTCTCACCTCCTCAAATGCACTGGTGTATTTATTTCCTGGCAAGATAACAGTTAGGCATAGTAAGGGTCAGAGGTCATCACAACTTATTTTCCAGCATCCTTGAAACATTATATCCTTTCTCCTTTCATTTCTTGATGTCATTAAGCTGTATTTATGTGGTGCATTATTTAATTCCAGTATTTAGACTGTACATTCTTCTAGTGTATTTGACTCCCAGTGATCTCCATTTTCTGCTCTTGGTTTTCTTTTCTCTGTACTTTCATATCATATCTATCTGTACCCATAGCCTCCATCTCCACATGTTCTTTACTTTCTTCCTCCATCCCTTCATCTGTCTTTCACTCTTTCTTTTGACCTCTTTCCTCCCATCTGTTTACCCTGTATGTTTTAGTTTGCCGACTTCCCCCCCCTCACCCACATCTCTGCCCCCAAAAATTTTTCACAAGGTTGACAAGTCTCCCCGTGCTAGTCCCAAGCTAAACACCCTTGTTGTGGTGACCGTTCACTATACTTGCGGATGAAATGGAAAGCCCCGATCCCCCCCCCCCCTACTTCCCAGTGTCATGAATCGGCAAATGAAAGATTATTCGGAGTTGTTCGTGATGGTTCAATGATCTTATAGTCAGGCATAGGCCTATATGGTTCTCTTTGTCCTACTCCTACATTGCCGTCCAAGTTTGAAATGAATTAATCGTGCTAGGAACTTCCGGGCAAATGTTTAATTTTCTGTGACAAGAAAAAAAGGCTTCCCCCCCACCAGTGTCCCTCCTGGTTGACTAGAGGCCGTACGCATATATGGTCACACAAAAGTATAGATAAGTATGATCCATGCAGACAGCTACTATTTTTTCCCCTTGATATTCAATCCAATTTCAGTTAAGTTTCGAGTTGTAATACGAGTCAGTCGTGATGAGGTGCCCATGGTGGGGCTGGGTAACCCAACACCGTTGCTGACTTTTTGGCATTTCGTTGGGCCGTTCGGAACAACAAGCAGGATAGTCAATTCTGGAGTACAGTACGCTGGAAAGTAATAAACCGACGTGAATTAGAAAAATTAATACAAAAACGGCTGATGTTCAGCGAGTCACTTTTCATTTCACTTTTAATTTATTGTTAATGCACTTATTCCCCTTTTGCCAATCCTTTCTAAAGAGGGTGGAGCCGCCCCTCATGGAACGTATTTTCCTTCCCTTTTCCGTTTAAGTTTCGTTATTTTACTTCGGGTCAAAGGGGTTTACGTGCACCGGTTAGGAGGATGGGGTGCAGCTAGGGCAAGTGCCCTGTGATCGCCTATAGGGCCCGTTGCCAGGAGTCCAAAAATATATATTTATCTATATATGGTTTATGACATAAAATGCTTTCACTTTCCCTCCTGATATAACTAAAATTTATGTATAAAATAGACACAGTCACAACTTACATTGTATTTTATACATAAATTTTACATTGTATGTATAACTAATACCTAAATTGGCTGAAATACCAATTGTTCACACATGACGGACTTGACCATACGTTTGATACCCAATGTTGTAATCACTTCTGTCAATTTTTTCACTAATTCGCGTTTGTCTTTTTAACAACTCCCTGGTATCAGACATAAAGTTCACTATTAGTTTCTTTAGCTGTCAAAGAATGTCGACTCGCGACTTCGGTTACAACATTTCAAATTGTTTACTCAGGTTAGTACAAGACTGGCGCATCGGTAAAGGTTTGAAATCGATGGTATTTTACAGTAAAATAGCATTAGGTTACTCTACTTCTATAGGCTAAACCTCTGATGTTCGATACAGCATAAAGCATGCAGAGCTTTCCAAATCAGTAAATCAACTACGAAACCAGGGCATCCGAACAGTTCGGACTTCGACTGCTCATCATAGGCCTAAAAGAGTAAAAGCAGGGAACTGCTGGAGTAGCAGCTCCCTGGTCAATCTATTACACCTATACTATACAGCCCACTAGTTGTAAAAAGTTCTGAACGTAAAACAAACCACAGTTTTTTTATTTTTTTATCACACAACACACGAAAACGCGGCGTAATAATTTACCGCATAGGCTACTACAGCTCCACGATACTATTCTGACCAGGGAGTTGTTCCATAACAACTCCCTGTACTGACACTGACACTGCCACAGACAAGACACTATGCAGGAATTTCGCCAAGGCCACCGCTTCAGGTAACCAAACCCGTTTATTGCTTACTAGCCGTAAATACGGGATTGCTAAGAAATTACGAGACAACAGCGACGAACCGGTAGAGGGTAGTATTGATATTATTTTTTAATCGGGTGGTGTGAAGGACAGAATTTACGAGGAAATTACGAGCGATCCCACCTTTAAGTGTCTTCTATCGTATGAGTTTGACTTAAGTTCGAACGACTTCTTTTCTGCTATCACACATATTCTATACAACTTCTCTGTGCAAAGTTTTAAGAATCGCCGTTCGCGACGAAAGCCCGCGCATAGCAAACTTACACAAGTTGACCTTTGTACTGATTGTTACTTGTACACATGACAGTAGTGGTCTAGTCGAAGATGCACCTGTGCTTCATGTAACTATAGGGGTACAAGGACGCAACCAATTCATAGTGGGTGTTGATATAGTGTCAAGAGAAACTTTTCTGGAAACTTGCCAAGATTTTCTAATGAGAAACTTTTTTTGGAAACTTGCCAAGATGTTCGTATAACTAAAACACGCAGCACTTGTACCGTATTGTACACGTTAAATATTTCAAAATATCGGAAGTTCAACTTTGAAAAGATTATAAGAAAGATAAAATATCTTTTCAATCTATAACATTTCATCATAATGTAGCTACTATAACTTGTCATTTTCAAGTTTTTCATCAGTTTCGTGACAATATTACATCCATACCTGCGAAATACTTTTGTCGTCAGACATCCCCAAATATACCCCCCAAAAAATGGTTTTGTTTGAAAGGGAAAACCATTATATTCCTCTAATGAAAAAAGAAGGAAATTGCTGCAATTGAAGTCGATTCTCCAATTATGATAGGAATTATGACTAAGTGCAATTTGTCTTAAAATAAGTGTTGCATATGAGCTTCGTTGCCGTATAAAATGGAATTGATAAATTTACAAATAACTTCACTTTTTAGAGTTTCTCAAGGAGTTGCAGTTACTTCCGTCTTGAAAGAATGTTTTTTGTAATACGGGGCTTCGTCTTGTGGATTATGGCCATGTGCCTTACTGCGTCCGCTTCCGACAAAAAACATACGAGCGACATCGACTACATCGTCCTAAGTTGCGACAATGAAAACGCTGCATGCCAGCGTCAGGAGGGGCGAACGCCGATTCCATGGCCTCGATATAGGTTTTAAAGTGCCCTGGATGTGACGAACTCTCCGATGGTGATGGCATCCCCCCGTGTTTCCGGATTTCGTTCAGGATGTCTGCAGCTTCATCGCTTGGTGGTTTGCCGAAACAATGTGTGCATGCCTCTCTGTCACACTTCATTATGGTGAATTCGCCGTTCCTTCGGTCACCGTGTTCCAGAGCGAACTTCAGCTCATCCAGGATTTGTTCGTTGCTGTCAATGTTCGTATGCTGTTTCAAAACTTCAGCCACTCCATGACTATAATTACAGTAGGGGAAATCTTCCTCACGACATAACTGTGAATAACTGTTCACCATGTGTCCAATAAACTTATGGCCATTCCAATAACCGTTCAGGATGCCCATGGCCGAATCTAGAACGTCCTGATCCTTGGCGGTCCTTTCCTGAGAGGATGTATTTCTTTGCTTGGAAGGGGGTAGTTCACCATCCAAATGATTACGGAAAATGACGCTCGTTAATTTCTTTGAAAGGGGTGCCCATAAATGTTCAATAGGGTTGTACGCACTTTGACCCGGGGCATATGACGTGGAACAGAGTAAGTCCAAATTACAGTATTTCAACAGCCGTGCCAAGTAAAACAAAACAGTGCAAGAACGTGGGTTCCAATCAGGACCCCCATCAACAATTAAGATGGTCACGGTCTTCCCTTCGCTGACCTTCCGCATAAGCAATGGCACCAAGTCGTTCACGCGAGTCTGGATTGTAAGTGGGTGGTACTTTTGAACTGTGTTCATAACAAATGACTCTCCACTTCTATGAAGAAAATAGTGTTCGCGTCCCAACTTATCTTGGTGTGTTATGGCGCTTGCAGGGTCCTTCTCCAAAAACATGTAACCAACTGGCGAAATTTTATTTCCAGCTGCAGTTGGAAAATCGTGATCCGGGAGGTTCGGGCTATCGTCCACCGGAAAAAAAAATTAAATTTTGGTGATAACGACTCACAGCTAGAGTCCCTACATTAACTTTCTTCATTGTGTCACATGAAAGTAGACAGCATGAATCAGCATATTTGCTAGCAAGTTCTACTCTGTACTTGACTCGTGCTGCATAATACTGGGCATCAGGTTCCTCCTTTTTACCATCATTCCTCTTCCTTGGTACCTTTGCATGTACCTTCCCTTGGTACCGTTCCGAAGCCTTTAATTTTTTGTTCGGTGGTTCTGTTAGTCTGTGGACTGTAGTACTTTTATGGAGGCTTTCTAAGCCATCAATAGTTCCTGAAACAAACTGAGCTGTTTGCTGCAGTGAAAGACCACAACTTCGGCCAATTTTGGAGCGGCGACGTTTGTCTGCGGCGAATCCGTTTTGTCGGATAAAATTGTCTATTGTCGGAACCAACTGGGGAAACTTTTCTGCAAGAGGTTTTCTCCCGGCTCCGATTCGGGGCTCGTTGTTTCCAGATTTCCATTTCTGCGGCGACGGTATGTTAACAACAGGCACTTTTACGGAAACTTCTGCTGTATCGTCTTGCGAAATACTGAAAACATCTAGCGAAGTGTCAAATATAGAGTCGAAAGAGTTTTCATTGACGAAGAAATCCATTTCAAGGTGTTGATATATCGATGTAGAACTTACAAGTGATGGCTTTGAATGTTGGGTGATCATTGCAATTATCGCGGAAACAATAGTGTCGGTCCTGTTATTGAAGTATCAAGCCCCTTTCATTGCGATTGCCCGCTTGACTTTGGTCAATGATTGGCGCGGTAATTTATTTGATTTCATATTAACAAGGGTTTCAGACACATTAATTGAGCATACTGATTGGTGCGGTCAATTTATTTTGAAGTCGATCATAATGCAAGACTAAACTAATCCTTAACGCGTCGTAAACTTGTCAGACTTTTATCTATCATTGCTGGGATACATTTCTAAATAGATAATCAATAATCGAGTACGGTACCGTGCTTTAAACCCACTGCTTAAATAGAGATATCCTATCTACTGTACGTTAATACTACATTGGATTTCTTCGTCGTCAAACAAGTTGCTTCAAAACATTCCTCCTAACTCATAGTATCCTAAACTGAGACAGGTTAAGAATGGCTAAAATTTGAGTCCGTTGGCAAGAACCAGAAAGGGAAGTCGGCAAGCTTACATTTGTAAAATTGACGGACTTAATATGCGATCGTTCAAAGGATCTTCCGTCTGGAACTGTTCTTAAAGCAAAGTGGAGGTCAACTGGCCGAGTTTACAAGGCAACGCTTTTGAACAATCTTATGGCGAAAATTAAGCGCAAGCAGAGTTCCAGCCAAGGTCAACCGGCAGTTTTAGGAACAGCCAACGAAAGTGAGCCTGATTCGGAAGACGATATGCCTCTAGAATACCAGAGTGTTACTGCTTAGAAAGTTCAACAGGAAGAACATGGGTCTCCTCATGTGAAAGAGCTCCTAGACAAAATCGTCATGCTGGAAGAAACTGTGGCGTCAATGGCAACAGAACTGAGAAAGGATAATCAAGAACTGAAAGAACTGAGAAAGGATCATCAATAACTTAAAAATACTCCTATCGGATATAAATACAAATAATAGCCAACAATTCTAGGCCGTACTTGCAGCTATTACCCAAAGTCATAACACTGCACGCGAAAATTTGATGAAAGGCAGGGTCGCCGCTCGAGAGAAAGCCCAGGAACAGCAGAGAAATCTCCTCAATAACAACGGGAAGAGGATCCAACCGGCATTTGGTTTGGTAGAAAATGGACTTATAACTTGTTACAAGAACGACCGTAAGCTATTATCTATCGAACAAGAAATTTACCGTCGAATGTTTGACGATTCGAAAACAGGTACGAGTTTCCTGAGGAAACTAATGAAATGTACATTTTCAGAGGAGGAGCTGGCCGAATCAGCGATAGGGATGACCGTAAAAAAATGTTTGGACCGAGATCGCATCATGGCCATCTTAGGTCAGGTCGAACTAGAATTCCCCAACTCAACCAAAGCGGCGAATTTTTCGGGAATGAGAGACGCCATTAACCAAGAATGCAGGAGAGTTGTGCAGCATGTTCGACAGGATGCCGTTTAGAAGTGACTATTTTAATTATTTCTTTTCAACTCTGCTAACTCTCTGGGACTTGCAAAGAGCTTGATGGAACATGCACCATTCTGAAAATAATTGGACGTTAATCAGTTATTTTTTATAGTAAGGCTTATTCTTGTCTTACACCAGTACCTTTTTGACTTCCTAAAGATATGTCGTGTTTTATAACGTTATTGAAAGTTTATCAGAAAGTTCTACATGTATCCGTTGGTTTCAATATTTCTTGGTTTTTTTTCCTTTCCTTTCTTATTTGTCATAGCCTTTTACCTGTCGTACTGTGTTTGTACGTGGTCATGTTAGTAAATTCTTAAGTTACGCACAACGTATACCAACTGCACGATAACTTTTTCTAAGTGGCCTACCTTTTACTTCTGTGTATATTTGTTACAAATAGGATGCATCTCAAAGTTGGTCGATAAAAAAGTCATTGAAAATTTCGAATTCTTCACACACATAGCTCAAGTATATCGGGAATATTATTGTCCAATCAAATAACGCGACCAGCAACACTGCCGCGCTGATAAATATCTATGGAAAATTAGTACCGAGTCTCACATATAGTTAAGTCTATTGCGTATTTCCGTTGAAGTACTGTATAAACTTCTAAATTTTGTCTTCGTAACTATCGCAAAACCGGTACCAGAACACAGTCTGGCATTTTTGAACGAATGTTGTTTAAGATAACGTTAATATAACAAATGGAATTTACAGTATAAACTTCGTAGTAATGTATCATAAGGTCGATGTTGCAAATGTAGGCATATATTTCCTATTCCTTCTTCTTTCCTTTTTGTTTTCTTTCTAAGTGCGACTGGGATGGAAGTTCGTTCGGGTTCAGTATAATTTACATGTGAACATGAAAATAACATAAGAAGATCGAAATGACACAAAACAAACAATTTTCTCATTTATTAGTCTGTGTTTAAAAACTGTAAAGGTAACCGTTTAAGCAAAGATAAAATTTACAAAACATCGGCAGACTTTTGCCACGATAAAGTGTATTGTCTGCAGAACAAAAGAACGTAGCAACGCTGATACCAGGATCGTCCAAGTTGCTTCGGAGAGTTACTCATGCATATCTTTAAGCTCCTCCCATTCTGCATAGGACTTCTGCAGGGTTAGGGAGCTCATTTTACGGTGTATGCACAAAGTGTAAAGGGGTCATTGTGCAGTTGTGGCTCCGCCTGGCCCAGACTAGATTTGGCTACGTTCCCTAACAGTTTTTCGTCCTTTTGTGCAATATATACTTTTTTTCTGATTTTCATCTTCTGAAGTCATTTTAACACAACGGACTAGTGATTGGATACATGTATTTTTGTATCATCCTTAAGAAACTGCTGAGCAGTATTTTTATTTTATTTTTCGTGACCGGTTTCATACATAGCCTAACTACAGCCCAGTGCAATACTAGCCTACACAATACTATAATGGCTAGGGTGAAATACAGTTCAGATGTACTAAGGAGCATAAGAGAATTGATGACGGACTTTTCTATTGAATCACGGGTCACGAACAAACTGAAAGAACATTCTATTGTTCAACGTCGTCGAGGTACACGGGCAGGCTTACAGATACGAGTGAACAAAACTAAGCCTGCTGTCTTCAGTTTTCCCCATGGATTATCATCTAACATCAATAGTCTGCAAGGAAAGTTCATTCACCTAGAACAAACTATTGCCAATATGCAAAATCTTAGTTTTATATCTCTGCAAGAAACTAAGATACAAAGAAATGAAATAGAATGGCAAAATGAGACACCACAGCACGTAGTGCCGGATGAAGCCCTACAACTGGACGATTACTACTTTTTTCGTCATGACCGTAAATTTTCGGCAAATGGTGGAGGTCTTATAACATACATAGCTAAGGACTGGTCGAAAATTCCTTCGAAAGTGTGTGCCACCCTTTCCTTGCCAGATATCGAGCTGCTTGCCGTTAAAATACGTCCTCGCTTCTTGCCAAGTGTTTTTACAAATGTTACTATAGTAAACGTATATACTAGACCGTCATCGAACTGCGAAACATACTGCTAGTAATCCAAAAGGAAAATCCAAGGTCCCATATAGTCATTGTAGGAGACATCAACAGAGATACGATTCCGTTTTTAGAGACAATGGGATATACAAATTTTCTGGACTACAAGGTTAAACCAGGGCAACCCATCTGAAGCTCCGGCCATATCACTGTTCATATTTTACCAATTTTTACTGAAAAGCATAGGGAAAGTCAACCAAGGAAAAATAAATTGACAGCTGATTTATCAAAGGAAAACATTGATATTTTACGAGACGCGTTAGATACCACTGATTGGAACGTTTTTAGAGAAAGTTCCAATAATATAGACGAACTTACTGAAGTGGTATCATGTTACATTAACTTTGTGAGCGACGTGTGTGTTCCAAAGAAGGCAACCCCATTAGCAACCCTCAGAAAACGGATTCCACCTGATGCTGACATCAAACGATTGGAGAAGGAAAAGCGACATGCGATAGAGGTAAAAGACCGAGTACTTAGGAATAGAATACAGAGAGATATAAACAGACGCGTACATCAGAATAGAACCACTGTTTTTCAGGAAGTAACTGCTGACTCTAAATCTCTGTGGGACCTACTTGGAACCGTACGATCGCCGGACAATGATGACAAACAAACTGTAAGCAGAGAAATGGCAAATGAACTAAATGTCTATTTCGGACGTTTTAATGATTCCTTATGCTTAGATGTACCCTTGTCTTTGCCTGAATGTACGAATAATGAAAACTTTGAAATTTGAAGAAAAGAATGTTACAAAATGCCTTAAGTCTCTAAATAATGGTATAGCTGTTGGCTCTGACAATACAGCTTGGTGGGTATATAAATTTTGTGCGGATGAACTATCGGGTATTTTAACTATTTTCAATAAATGTACAGCACAATGTGAGATACCGGCTATGTGGAAAAATGCCATAACAGCCCATATACCCCAAGTGACAACCCCACGATCGGTAAATGATTTTAGACCAATTGATCTTGCCTGTATAAGTTTTATTTGTATGCAGAAATTGATCGTGCCTCAAATAACCCAAGCCATTGATCAATAGGGAGATAGCAATCAATTTGCTTATAGGAAGGGGTTGTCATGTACCGATGCTGTTTTAACACTTATTCACAATATTGTCACAGGATTAAATAACAAAGATACTACTATTTGTAAGGTCTTATTTCTCGATTTTTCCAGTGCTTTTAACACGGTTCTTCCAAATCGTTTAATGAAGGACATGCAAGGGTTTGCTGAAGAGCTATGGTTGTTACATTGGATATCAAATTTTATGAATGACTGGTCTAGACAGGTAAAATATTCTAAAGGTCTAACGGAAAAATCCAAAATTAATGTTGGTGTCCCTCAAGGCGGTCCTCTGTCTTCTCTTCTGTTCACAATATATACTGACGAAATAAGATCTACTTCTAAATGTACTGTGGTGAAATATACTGATGACACTGCTATAGTGTGCAATATATCAAAGCGAACGCATCAGGCTGACCAAGCAAGTTATAAAACTGATGTATCAACAATTGTACATCTGTTTGATGGGAAGAATTTAAGACTCAATCCAAAGAAATGTAAGGAAATGGTTTTTTGAGAATATAAATATTAAACATGAAGGTCTTGTATCATGTAAGTTAACTAAAATCTCAATTAAAGATGCGGAAGTAGAACGCACTCATCATACAGTATATCTAGGTGTTTGTATTCATGACAAAGTAAGTTTCACTGGTGATATAAGCAGATTACTTAAACGGGTGTACTTCATAGTCTCAACTCTATCGTATATAGCTCCATATTTTCATGTTGATGTAAGGAAAAGAGTTTTGACCGCCAGTATCTTACCACACCTAATATATGCTGTTTCTGCTTGGTATCACTTTTTACTAATTAAAGATAATAAGAGAATTCTTATTTTTTTAAAGTATTCTTCTAGAATTTTTAATATAGATTTTAACTTTATGAGTACTGTAAACAATGCTGCTAAAAATGAGTTCATTAGAGGTGTAAATTGCATACATAAAAATTACAGACATTGTTTGCATACCGAACTTAACTCTCTACTTCGAGAAACTACTACGTATAACTTGAGAAACAAGCAATAACACCAAAATTCAGAATTAATGTGTATAGAAATAGTTTTATTTATCGTGCTGCTATTTATTTACAAAATGCTAATCTGAAAAATTTATTGTAGACAGCTGCACTTGTACGTTTTGTATATGTATGTATGTATATATATGTGTACATATGTGTATATGTATGTATTTATTGTTTTTGTGTTTTCTACACTAACTTTTAAAATAATTTCTTGTTACATACTCACTTTTGATGTCCTTTTTATAAATAGTTATATTTATACTGGAAATAAATAAATGGAAAAAAAACAAGTTGCAATTCGTCTGAAATTGGGACTTGATGGAAAATGTTAGGGGTAATATTTACCAGGATGTGTTGCAGTCTTTCTTCAGAACACATATGGTCTTCCTTTCGTATTTAAACTTGTTGATATATACTTTATGGTCTCTAGTTTTGGTACATCCAGTGCAGATGAGCATTACACCTGCACATGTGTTGGGTTGCCAGATGGTGATGTAGCCTTACTGGCCAAGTTTATTGCACAAATTATTCTGTCTTAAAAAATAATGAATGACAGTGATAAAAAATATAAAGGGATTTTCACTTGTTAAAAAGACTACTGAATGCCCAAAAATATATTATAGCTTCTGTTACAGGAATCAATAAATGGAGCAATTGGGTCTGAAGGTTTGAATACATATTATTGGGGGCATGTCAGTGAGAAACCCAGGTTTCTGCACCTTTCTCAACATGAATTGGTTGATATGTCTATTAGTGTATATGTTCATGGTCACAATATGAGGCAGTCACAGTGCAGTATAACCTGCAGAAATCGTGTCAGCCTGTTATTTTAACTGTGCGGGAATACACCTCAACACCGCGGGATTGTCGCAATCCCGCTCCTAATGCCAAACCTGCTTCTGAGCGTTCTAATTAACTTGGTTTTGATCGAGGCCTTTTGTTTTCTTGAGGGTTAACATTGTAATTTAGTGGTTAGTTATGATGCCAATTTTCGTCACTATTTCGTCTTGAAATTCTCTAAAATGTCCCATAAGTGGCTTATATTCCCACATTATAACTACCGAATAAAGATGTCCTGCTATTTTAAATTCTTCGTGGCCATCTATGTACCTAGTACATGTAATTACATGCATTCACTGATGAACTGCAACTCCAATCATCTGTAAATTAGATTTTGAAGGTGAAATCACTGTAGCAAACAAAGATTTTGGCAGCCATTTTGTAATATGGTCGCCACGGCTGACGGGATTTTTTCGCGATGGGCTCCACTTCGGAAAAAGTTACTTAGGGCGTCCTCTATCTGTGTGCCAAAACTCATGCTTGTATGAAAAATTGCCATATTGTTACATAATTTGGCTGATATCTGCGTAACTATTTGAGGACAATAACATATCAAATGTTCAATCTGTATGTGCATGTGTACATGCTGATTGAAATTACGACAAAATCATGCTCAATGTGAGGTCAAACTGTCTTACAATTAGTGTAAAATCATGGTAAACTGAGGTAAAACTAAGGTAAAAGCGTGGTAAATCTACGGTAAAATGTGGTAAAATGATGGTAAATTGAGGTCAAACTAAGGTAAAAGCGTGGTAAATGTACGGTAAAATTGGGGTAAAAGAATGGTAAAAGTATGGTCAATTGAGGTCAAACTAAGGGAAAAGCATGGTAAATATATGGTAAAATTGGGGAAAAAACGGTAAAACTGGTAAAGTTAGGATCAAAGTGTAGTAAATGCGTGGTCAATGTAGGGTAAAGTTTGGGTAAAAGAACGGTAAACTGTGGTAAAATATGGTAAATTGAGGTAAAACTAAGGAAAAAGCGTGGTTAATATACGGTAAAATTGGGGTAAAAGCGTAGTTAAAGTGTAGTAAAAGCGCGGTTAAAGTATGGTAAAATTGGGGTAAAAGTGAGGTAAAACCATGGTAAATTTGTGGTAATTTACTGCGGTAAACCGCGTCCATAGGGCCAAAACACCGCGGTAATATGTACAACAAATTTACCACGTTTTTACCCCGGTAAAAGTGTGGTATGTTACCTCGGTAATTTTTTTCATGGGTAATTACACGCGGGGAAGAGAACCTCTGCTTTTTACGTGCTAGGAAAAACGGACACGGACCAAAGGTGAACAAAACCAAAAACAAACCCAGTCTGTAAAACAACAACTGAAACCTATCAATCTCTAACGCAGCGTTTAACGTGACGCGAAAAGTACACGGACCCAAAGGCCAACAGAAGCAAAACAAATAAAACACTACAAACAGGCCAACCCCAATCCACAAAGAACCTATTATACCTATTATATTTGGAGAACCTATTATATTTGGAGGGGATTTTAATTGTATTATGGATGATCAGGACAGATTGGTGATCTCGCCTTTTTATTCTTGTTTTGTGGGTCGAAATGAGTTGGGAGTCTGTTATCTTTTAGTAATTTTATCGATTCGTGAAGGGTTTCTTATCCAACACAAGCAGGAGTTACCTGGAAAAACCCGGGTCAATTCCAAAGCAGCAGGCTTGATAGGATTTACATTCCAACTGATATGGCCTTTGCAGATTCTTCTTATATTCCCTGTATTTACTCTGACCACAATACCATTGGGGTTTCTATTGTTATCCCTCTTGCTCCAAACAAAGGCCAGGGCCTTTGGAAGTGCAATGTTTCTATTGTAAAGGATATAGACTTTTGTAAAGAGTTACAGTTCTATTATGCTGTTTGGTCAGGTTTTGAGTAAATTTCAGATTGGTGGGAAGAGATAAAGAGAAGAATTAGGGATTTAATGATCACCCATGGTATTCGTCGTGCGAGGGAGAGACGACAAAGTTAGCTCAGCTAAAGGAAACTTGTATTACTGCACTCTAAAAACTGTTGGGCAAAAGTGGTTGAGCAAACAAAGCATTGCTCAATATGAGTAAATATTAACCAACAACTGAGTAAAAGAAATGACACAACTGATACGGGTAAACTTTGTTGTGCAAAAATGAAGATGTAGTTTATTGTTACTTTCTGTTGGGCAAACAAGCTTGATTTGCCCAATGTTGTGCAATAACCAGCATTTCGCGCCATTACTATACTGGTACTCTGCGCGATGTACATGCATCATGAGTAGATCCTATAAAGTGAAAGTGTTATAACTTACACAATGGATGACGAATTTGTTAGCGCTATACTGAAAGAGGTGGGAAATGCCATAGTTATGTGCTACATTTGAAGGTGAGCGTAAAGAAAAACAATCCTCTGCTTGGTGTGTGCATCGAACACTGCGATCTCTACATATAGTGGTATCGAATGATTGTTCGTTCTCTTGGTGGTACATGTAGGCTATACCAGGCATACGTAAAGGCTTCTAATACTAATTGTATTTCCAGCATAGTTGTATTACGTTAGGCTAGCTTGTAGTGAAGCGATTGACAGGCGCGCCCGCAAGTGTGTACTAGGTCTAAATTACTCACATTGTATTAACGTTGCGAACGCCTGTGTAATGCAGATCCTCGTCAACTTACGCTAAGCTATGCGTATGCAACAGGTCTCTGTAGCCTATATCTTGGCTAGACAAGGTTCCATTGTAGCACATTTGCGTTGTAAATCATAAATTGTACTCTGTTTTTTCTTTTAGGTTTTATGCGGCAAATGACCACATTAACCCTTATTAGCATAACGTTAGACCTAGCATGTCATAACTTAGGCCTAATGTTACACTTACACGTACAGTACGTTGTTAATGCTAGTCGTACTAGTAGTACGTACATACAGTAGTATCATAATGGACCCTTCGAAGTCCGAACACTTTAGCACTAAAATGCTCCAGAATTGTATTTGTACACACTTCTTTTAAAATGATACTATCGATGGCAGAAGAAACATTCTCGTTATAAAAAAGTCGCTTCATAGGTTTCGTCAAATTGATCCTATTGTATTTGTGCCATGGTGAAATTATGCATTCGTGAGGGGTGTCCGAACTTCGAAGCAGCCTAAGTTAGGCCTGGCATTTAATGAGTTCTAGGCTATAATAATATTAGTATAGCATAGAACATCAGTGCTCGTAATGTTATAGGCCTATAATGCTGTTTGCATATTTTTTTCTTTCCTAAAGGTACAACAGGACTTCGAATTGTTACAAATACCAATTAACTGCCAACAAATTATACAACAGAGTGGGATATTTGACGATGGACATCTTGTGCTATACAGGCGATCGTCCTAAACTGGCCGAACTTTTTGCATTTAGAGAAGATGTTGGATGCACTGACTGACGGTAAGCCTAATTTAATGTAGTCGTGGCCTGTGAATTCATTGCTAGCTTCTGTTAGAGCTTATGCCATGACAATATAGTTTCTCTTTCCAGTATATCTATAAAGATGGGTCAATATTTGGATTTACCTTCAAAATATGTTTTTGGTGGATTGTTACTTTTCAAAAATCTATCAAAATCAACTGATCTGAATGGACCAAATCAGGTTCATGTCAATAGTGGCTTCTGATCCTTTCTACAAACTTTCTCCAATCATTGCACTCAATATGATTAATTGGCTTCTATTTTTTTGGTAGTCGCTTTCAGGTTTGTGTGTGGTTGAAGTGAGACCCAGCCCTGTTATAATATTAACTTAATGACAGTCACTTGGACATGTATCAGTGTTGTTTGTAGGTTCACATTGGGTTTGAATAATTGTTTCAAAAATCTTTGGACAATTGTATTCAGATTTCAGTACAACTGTGTCTATGAAAGGTTAGCACTATGGGCTTTTTCATTTTTTTATTCAAAATCTTATAAAATTTGGCTTGAAATTAGTGTGTAGGGTAGGTAATTAAGTCTTCTAATACAAATGTGTAGGTCCCCTATGAGTACGCATGCCACATTAACTTTCATGTTGCTGTTATTAATGTGTATGAGCATCAAGTTGTGGAGCAAATTTAGGGCGGTGTATCCCTTGAATTTCATCCTCAGTCCTTGAAGTTTTATATGGTCAGACTATAGTGTGCCTTATTAATGTTTTTGTCGTTTATACCTGCAAGCATTCTCATTTCTTGCCTTAATCTCTTTACAGATGAAAAGAAGAACTTAGCTTTCTTTCTGTTGCCATTGCTTTTTCGAGGACGGGCAAAGAAAAGAAAATTCTTTTGGTGGTACACCTTTTGGTTCAAACCAGCTGAGCTGATAGTTTGTTTAACCTTAAAAACTTGGTGTGTTGTTGATTATAGTCAGCAGAAGAATGCTACTTATTGTGCTAGTGGTCAAAGGTCAAAGGGCCAAACACTTAAAACCTTGTAAATATGATAACTAAAAAGGTGAAAGTTAGATGAATCTCATATGTGATGCATATAGGTTTGCCCAAAATGAGTACATGAATCCCATTGATTATAGCTAGTGGTCAGAGGTCATTAGAAGCCACCAGGGCATTTTTTTAAATTAAACTAGTCATGAAATGGGGAAGGTTAAATAAATTTCATCGTCGGTATGTAAACGTTGGTCATAACAATGAAGTGATCCGGTACTTGATAGCGCAAGGGAAAGGTGATTTGACATTAATGGGGTGGGCATTATTATACTTTGAAAACCTTGTCAAGATAAATATGTTGACTTTCTTCACCTGTTGTTTCTTTTAATTACGCTGGTCCACAGTATCATACCATTGTGCAGAAGTCTTAAAACTCTGTCTATCCACCTGTTTTAGTTACATTTTATTTGCAACTCGAGGACTTTATTTTCTTTAATTTGCAGTCGGTGACAAGTGTTAGAGGACTACTGCAAGAAAATATCGAGGGATGAGCGACCACAGCCATTCATTCTGTGCTTAGGAGAGAGTAAAGGTTCCCCTCAGCATTTGTTTGTGATAATTGGGAGACATCCAATAATGGAGTCCTCACTCCTCAAGGCAGTAGACTATTTGTTTTTAAGTCAGTATGTGTTGGACATTAACTTCCAAACTCAATGTAAGGGGGTTTGGGAGTTTTTCCATGCTGAGGTATATGAACTTGGTTTTATCAAAAGTCGTTCACTTAGTGCCTTTGGAGCTTTCGTAGCAAACCGAAGTGTTTAAGGGTCAAAGTATCTTGGAACAAACTTTTCAAATGGTTTCTCGGTATTAGCCTGACATGTTTACATTTTAAGGTTGCTATTGCTTCATATATATTTACATATTAAAGGGGAATGGGAAATGTATGCCTTGGTGAACTGTACCTACATAAAATCTGTATTTTTTGTTGGGAGGGGGGGGGGGGTGTGGGTGGTAGATTTGTTATTGATACAGTGAAAGGTTGAGGCAGGGTTGGTTTATCAAACAAACATTCAATTTTGTGTGTTTATCAGATGAGGTGCCAGAAATGTCCCTATTATCACTTATAAGTGTAATCTTGAAGCTGCTTTTATTTCTAGTATGTAGAATCAATGTGGGATTTACAAGCATTTGGCTTTTGTTTGAAATTATCAGTGATATTATATTCACTTATTAAGACCAGAGTTGCTTGATCTCTACAGACCAACATCAAGCTGTACAAGATTGTGTGTTGCACCGGTACCATGTGTAGTTGATGTCAACATACAGAAGGTCTTCTGTGGTCAATACATTTCAAGAACTGAAAATAGTAAACAATAGAAAAATATGGATAGCTAATATTTTCAGCTTTAATAATGTTCATGTTTATCCCCATTGTGAGTTTATGAAATTATTGCTTCGGATCGAAGTCACAGATCATTTAACTAGGTAAATAGAGGTCAAGCACTGCATGCTGTGAGAATTCATACTGGAGGAACAATCTGAAGTCGGCAAAGACCAGAAAAAATCAAAGTATGAAACATTTATTACTTGTTATTCTTTATCATTCTCTGTTTAAGCTTTATAACCTATTAAATAAAGCCAGTTGTATGAAAAATGTTACAATCCAATGTCTGTATTGTATCAGTTAACCAACCACTATTATTTTGAAGTAGCTGTTGGGCAAGAATCACTGGGTAAAGAAAAATCCGTTGGTAAAAGGATTTACACAACCATTGGGGAAATCGGTGACCAACATTGTTGGGTAAAGGCATTAGGTCAAAGGTGTTGGGCAAAGGTGTTGTGTATTTATTTAACCGTTTGCTGGGCAAAATCATTAACCAACTTAGTTGGGCACTGTTTTGCCCAATATCAACCAGTAGGCATACGGACCCAACGGATGTGTAAATAATTGCCCAGGTTGGGCAATAATTTGCCCAACAATTTGTGTGTGGGAACAGGGCTGAGATTCATCGTATTTTAAGAGAGCAAACAGAGGGGGCCATAATTCGGGTTAGAGCCAGGTTTCTTAAAGAGGGGGAGCGACCGTCTGCGTTCTTTTATAAACGAGAACACGCACGTGCAAAAGTGCAAAACAATTTATAGTATACGGGATTCCAGAGGTAGAGTGGTCTTTAATGAGGATACGTTAACAGTGTTTCATGGGTTTTATAGCAATTTATATTAAAAGGAAATTAGTGTAGACGAGCAATGCCAAAACGAGTTCTTGGACTGTGTTAAAAACGCTTTATCTAAGGAAGAGTGTGAAACGTTACAAAGGCCTCTTGAGCTAACCGAGATTAGGAAGGTCCTGGTTTCTATGGCCCATGGCAAGTTCCCGGGAAGCGATGGGCTCCCCTGTGAATTTTATGTTACTTTCTTTCACTTAGTTGGAGAAGATTTGTTACATGTTTTCAGTGACGGGTTCAATAGGGGCCTCCAACTGAGTCGCAGATAAGAAAGATGGTGATCCTTTGGACCCAGGCAATCGTAGACCAATTAGTCTATTAAATACTGATTATAAGCTGTTAAGCGAAGACTTTGTCAACAGTTATGTCTAAAATTGATAATGATTTTCAAACGTGTTCTGTGTCTGGCCGCAGCATTCATACTATTTTGGCCACGGTTCGTGATATTATTGAGTATTCTAATATGAAAGGTATTCCATGTGCTCTAATATCTGTACATCGGCACAAGGCTTTTCACAAAGTCAATTGGGATTTTATGTTTGAAGTTTTATTAAAAATGAAATTTGGAATTACGTTTCGTCAATGGGTCAAAGTTCTGCACACATATCAAAAGTGTGGTCAATGTAAACGGTAGTGTGACAGATGATATATTCATTCATCGGGGAGTTCGTCAAGGCTGTCCTCTGTCCCCAGCCTTGTATGTTTTATTTATAGAACCGTTAGCTAGATACATAGAGAAGTCACGGGATATCCGTGAATGTTTGCAATACGCGTGACTTGTGTCGCAACAAGTCAGACCGATATAATTGAGTATTTTCGAGCGTTTGAAAGGTTCAAGCTAGCTACTGGGTCCTCACTAAATTTAAGTAAGACTAAAGGTTTGAAGTTATGGGGTTTTGTTGGGCGCAAACTTAGAGGGAACATTAATTGGGGGAACTCTGAATAACAATTTGTGGCGTTTGTTTTGGGTCACAGGAGAGTGTTCGTAGTAATTGGGAGAAACAACTAGATAAGATGAAGTCTAAGATTGAAGCGTGGGACAAACGGTATCTTACTTTGCTCGGAAAGGTTGCGGTCATTAATACTTGTTTATACCCTTTCTTCTATTACCTTGCTCCTGTTTTTTGTCCAAGTTTTTATGGGAAGGAAAGACAGAATTAGTGTCACGGAAGGTCGTTTCGTTATGTGAAACATTTACCTCCGTTTCTCTGTCGTAGCGAGTTAGACTCGTGTAACTACCTGTTTGCTAGGTATTTTTGTCTGTTAAGCTTCGGCGGTTGTACCCCCATCTGTGGTCGAATTGGGTTCCTGTTATGACACAACAAAGTCGCACAGTAATGCGATCTCAATTATCCAGTTCATGCACGCGATAGACCCTACGTTTGTAAAGATTTCTTGGACCAGGGAACTGGTTAGTATTTTGAACAATGAAACGGGGACACCTAGGGTTGAAAGCAATGATCCATCTTGCGACTGGGACAGCATTTGGAAAATGGCGTTTCTCCCCATTTTATGTAATAAGTTAAAAGTTTTCAATTGGAGAATTACTCACGGGGCAATGTGCACCTACTTGCGATGTATTTTTACGTGTTATACCTAACCCTGGAATACATAGGTTAACATGGGAAAGACTTGTTTTAGATTTTAGTATTGTTAAAAAGATAGTTTGGGATAGGTGTCGGCTGGTTTTTGATAAGAGAATTATTGATGAAAGGCGGTGGTGAAATTGATTAAAAGAGATATACAAGAACGCATTGAAATTGATCTTAGAAGATGGTCAGAAATCAAATTTATGAAAACGTGGATTCATGGTTCGTCGTTCTGTGAAATGCTACGAGGGGTAGGTACTTAACTTACCGTAGTGTTAGAGTGTAGATTAGCTTATTCTTTTATTCTTAGCTTGTAAATATAAGTAATTCTTGTCTTTCTTTCTTGTTTAATCCTGTATTTATTGCTTTCTAGTAGGTTTGTAAAGTGAAAATGTGAATAAACTGTAAGAAATAAATATCAGGTAAACACTCTTAATGTAATTATCATAGAAACAATAAGTAAATCAGACCTATAAACAATGATACTTGTATACCCACAACTCAATAAGCTTAAGTAATACTTCTTAGGCACATGACTATCCCAACTGCACACTGCCAGCAGGCTATCCCTATCATGAATCCGCAGTAGCCTACGCTGAAGCGTCCCAATGGAAATGTACAGAAGGCTACAACCAATGCAACACATGGCCTGATATGAATGTCACATTTCTTAACCTATAATTTCTAAACGATTAACGGTCCGGTCCCATGGCCCGCATCACCCCGTCAATGAATTTAACCACATCACTTACCAACTGTTAAGTTAAGTAAAGAAAACCGCCGCTCGAAGTACTACAGCACAAGCATCTCTCTGTTTTTAGGCTTCTCTCGAGAGCTGGCTCGCTATCAAAAAATTAAGCCAAACTCAAATTGGTGGCGCTCTAAACCAATAGCTACGACGCTACATTGTTGTCACATAGCCCCTTACAATAATTTCCGAAGTGTTTCTAAATATCTCAATTGTTATCGGTTTTTTTTTTGGTACTGAGAAATCCCTGTAGAAAGGTGCCTATGGGTTTCCCCTATATAACAAGCATTACAGCCTGTGCAGATGAATTTATAGACCACACGAGATTTAAGGTATGATGGAATCATGTCTATTACTACACACAAATTTAGAACTTTAAATGAGATACACACTAATTTAATATCGATGTCTGTACAATGCGATTTGATGAACTGAAAGTTTGTTCTGAGCATGACGAGAGAAATTACCAATGTACGGCAGCTTGTAAAATCTAGTAAATGTGAGAATCCAGGTCAATGATATTTGTCGGTGACACCTTTACTTACGATTTCACAACTTTGTCAATTAAGTGAGAAGGGAACTGATTTTTGCCGAGTGTGGACATAAGTCCTTTTAGGTGTAGGTGAAATCCATTCCAAGAGTTGTTGACCTTCTACATTCTATCCACTAGCGTTTTAATGAGAGCAATTTTGTAAGAATACGGATTGAAACGGAATGAAACAAGAGCATCAATGATGCAGTATCTCAATACTGGAAGTTCTAATTTCGATTCCTAGTTTGATATCTTTGCTCTGTCTCTACAATTATCAATATCAATATATATAATATTTTTGATCATATAGTTTGACGTCAATGACAACAGTCAAATACGAAGAGGCGAACAACTCGACCATATTCTTGATGCCCACCTTGAGAAAGCTAGGCCTATCGACCTACTGTACGTTACTGTAGACTGTAGTGGTGACTACCATCAAAACTGTGTACACTTCCAAGTATGAAAACAACCCACGTTTTTCCTTCTCAATAATTTTGACATGAAGATTTCGTGGATTTATGACTTGGAAAAAATAATGTACAAGTAGATTACAAGTTTTTAATTTAAAGTGATGGGTGGCCTCCTCCTCTCCTTATAGCCACCCCGTTCCTCTCCATTTTAGTATTTTCTTTTAATTCTTTGAATATTTGATGTCAAACATCACAGGTTCAAAAGAAAGCTAAACATACATCTTATATCCTTATAAATATAACATAACCTTATCCAATTTTTATAGTCTTATAAAAGTTGTGATGCTATGGCTGGCTCCTCTTTTATACATACTCCAGTGAAAATAAAATGTGATAGATTATAATTTTTGTTCTTAATTCTTTTTTTTGGGGGGGGGGGGGGGGTTAAAGAAATATACCAAACAAGCTGTTAATTCATAATGATGCTTCATTCTAGAAATGCACAATATACACTCTATTCCAAATTAATAGTTGTTGTACCATTCACATTATTTTAAATTTATGGAGTCACAGTTAAAATATAAGTTGGAAACTTAAGTTAAAATTAAAACACACTGTAAGGCAATCGAACAAACTTACTGCACCCTGGCCCAAAACTGCCTGAACACCACCAGTACAATGCTAATGTGGCCATTACTAAATGAATGTCTAATATAGGATGCACTACTGTAGGCCTAGCCTAAACTTGTAAACACAACAATGTGTATACGTAATTATACAAAAATACCTGATGGGCAATCAAACAAACTTATCATGACTCTTGCTCTGAAAAACTACCTGAACAACAGTACAATCCTTAAATTGATATTACTAAAACCATGGAGCTATAAACAGACGAAGTCCTAATATAAATTAAATGTAGTACGACAATGTGTATGAAATTAGTGTGCAATACACTCCCAGTAGCATATCTCACAACAATACAGAAAATTGGTCGCGAGGGTGGCCATTTTCGTATATCTAACATGTAGCTGCCATGAGTCCTAACCAATCTGCTACAAACCACAATTGGAGGCGGGGCTTGAGTCATTGCCAATCTGCTACAAACCAGACTTGGAGGCGGGGCTTAACTATCCAAAACAAGGAAAGAAACAAGTTTTGTAGCGTGTGCAAAAAAGCCTTGGTTCAACGGTTTTTCAGAGGGATTTGGCCAAATTTGGACATAAATCGGTGAAAAAGTCATGGAATGAGATACAATTGTGGAATAAAAAATAGTAACTTTTGTTGGCCTATATGATATTATGCTTGCTCTGGAAATTTCAGAAAAAAAGAACTTTGTATGAAGACGCTGAAAATTTTTTAACAGAAGAGAGAGTCCCACATACTATACATGTAATGTATTGAGATAAAAATGGAATGAAAAAGAATACGGAATGAAAAAATGGTTAGTAACCCTGAGTACACGTGGGCTTATGATAAACGGAAGTGTTGCAATGACCAATGTTGCTGACAAGCACATCCAAAAAAGGTAGCGTACTATCTTTTTGCTTCTCAATAGTGAATTTTATGTTAGGGTGCCGGGTATTAATAAATTGAAGGAAATCGATAGCTTCATCCTCATTTCGGAAAATATCGTCAAGATATATCTGCGGTAGTGATAAGGTTTGGATGAGGCACATGAATCATTCAGAAATTGTTTCTCCAAATGACCCATGAAGAGATTTGCCAACACCGGTGCTAATGGTGAACCCATTGCCACACCGTCAAATTGATCATAGTAATTACCATCGAATAAAAAATGCGTTTGTGAGGTAGCAAATATTAATAGTTTCTGGATATCCCGCCTTTCAATACCAATGCCTGGATTGTTATGCATGATGGCATCGATTGCAATATCAACAGTTTCAGAAAGTGGGATGTTGGTAAATAAACTAAGTACATCGTATAATACCATGTAATGATCAGATATGTCAGTATATGTAATTTCCTGGACAAAAGAGAAAGAATCCTGAGTGCAATAATCGAGACAAATGTTGGGTGATATAAGATCACTCGAAAACTTTGCCAAATTACAATTATAAGTACCAATACTTGAAATAATAGGACGAAAAGTAGGAAATGAATTGTTATAAGTACACTTGTGAATTTTAGGCAGTCCAGAAATTCTGGCAGGATGAGATCCTATTGGGTAAATGTTCATGTAAGTGTCCTCCGGGAAAAACCCTGAGCCCTTCAGCTTTCTTACACATCTTTGTAGCTGTCCTTCACTGCGTAGGGTTGGATCAATTGTTCTTTTCTGGAACACTGTTTCATCATCCCCTGGGCCTATAGAGACATGTCGTTAATGGTATGGTTGCATAGCTCCCAACTCTTGAGAAGGCAAATGCTGGTCCATGCCACGAATTGCCGTCCTGGGGGAGGAGTATATGGGGGGTGTCTCCCTCCCTTTTTATTATTTTTTTGGAATCCTGGTGATGCCTACATGTAAACTGGTGGCACCTAGAAAAGCTTTTGTCACCCACAATTTTCTGATAAATATGCATTTTTGTGTGTGTAACATCAATAGATTGAGTAGTAGGTGATAATTCATTCTTGCCCGTGGCATGAAAATGTTCGCTGCTCGCCCCAATGAAATATAGCGTAATTTGAGGTTCAAATTATGATGTAAAGGAAGTTTTATACTCTATTATGCTAAATGCTAAAGAAATGATGGTTGCTAAGTCCAGATTTGATGAAATTTTTTTATGTATACTTGTCAATTACAATGCAGGTTTTTGGGATGCTTGAGCGGGTCAGGGGCTTTGGGTGTTAGAATGCGGGTCCAACCCGAGAATTGTGGGTCAGTTGGGAGCTCTGTGGTTGGGAAGGTTAAAGTGTTCTCCAAAAAAAAACTAAGATTAATGACCTTCGGCACAGGGGTAATCTGGACTCTTCCAGCTGCCTTTACTACATTTTACTGCATTACTACAAACATATGGTGGCTTCCACGCCAACTCTCGACCAGAGTATGCTGTATTGGCCCCAAATAAACCAGATATTCAAATATGGTTACCTTTGGTCAAAGTTTTGAAACTGGTTTTATTACCACCTTCCAGGAAATTTACCTCACTGGGACATTCAGGCATCTTATGCTTCAATTAAAATGCCTTAGAACAATTTGGAAAGTAAATACCTGTAGGAACATATTAAATATTCTAGCAATTATAGCATGCTAAATTGGGGACAATACTACATAGCCCACCTTGAAAATATCCTGTAACCTACTCTGGATAAACACTATGTAATATGGAAGAAATGCTTTGGTTAAAGTATGAATATGGTCACTTGAACATTAAGAAATGCAAGTGAGATAGTGGTAAGTTTTCCCTGCTCATGGTTATTGTATATAGTTGAACTCAATGTAAGAACTGTACAGATGCAATCAATGTGTTAAAAATAAAAACATGTTACAATACTGACTTACCTAACTTTAGAATAAGCAATACAAACAATAGTAGGGCAGTGTTCCAAATACGGAATGCAAGGACATATACCCAAATAAGGCTAGGAGACGCCATGCCTCCATTGTGGAACTTCTCCATGATACAGTAAGTATAGCAGCTTTACATGCAAAAGAACTTTTGCCAAAACTTCAAAAGACCCTATAATGTCCCCTGCATTTGAAACATCTCCATCTGCCACTATCTCCATCTGCCACTGGGCCCGACTGGGGTTATCATGAGAGCACTGAATGAACTGTTTTATCACTACTAGCTGCAAGTTAGAGTACCTCTTCAACACTCTATGACATCACAATATATGTTATGTTAAATTGATCTCACACAATACAAAATAAAGACAAGTTATCCTGTACCAACAATAAAAAACCCAAGATCAATGTCACATTAGAACTACTGGTATGACTGAACAAGCTACAGTAATTAAAAAGATCAGATATTGCTATCATGGAAAGCCAAATAGTGTACAATCAAGTATGTAGTGAAACCAACTTTCAATCATTTACTTATTTAATAGGACACAGTTGTAATTTTGATGACATAAATTATGTAGTTTACTTACACTATGAATGAACATGCAAATCAATGTTAAATACTACAGAAAGGAGAAGGATACATAACGCACTGAATGCAACAATCAATGTTTGACACCATGGAGAAGATAAATTCTTATGATACATTGCACTAGCTTAGTAACTTCATTTTACTGAGACACCATGTTTGTTGTTGTATGTTATGGTACAGTTTGTTCAATTGTCTTGAAGCCGTGCTTTCACATCAGCTATTTCAAAATTGTCCGTATCCATGTTAACAACACTATGCAAATCCATAGCTTTCACTGGAGAACACGAAATATGACAATCATCTTACGTAAAGTAGAGAAGCACACATTTATTAATCAAACAATCCAACACATACTTCCAGTTCCAACCCTTATATCTGCTTGCAAAACATCCATCATGCCATAACGCTATGCTGTGCTGTTCCTCTAAAGGATGTTCTGTACATCTGTAATGTGAAATTAAAATGGAAAAAAGACATTTATGGCATTGTGTGAGGACAGAAGTGTCACAAAGATATACGTGTTCAAATGATTTTCAAAGATATGATTTATTTGATTTGAATTGCAAAAGAGACATTCAGGCTCATAGCCAAGGTAACTGGGTTGCAGCCAGCATAAATGTTATGTTTGTTTATTCACTGATATTGTAACTTGCACTCATTGTAATAACTAAAAATTATTGTTCAAATCTGGGTGAGAGTAGACCCCTTAATGATGCCCCTAACACGTTAAACTAAAAATATAGCTCACACTCAAAATTTGCCAAAAATGTCAATGTCTTTGCTGATATGAAACTATATGCACATGACAACCTGATCAGATGGCAACTACAGTATAGGCAGTTAAGAGTAACTATCTTTAAGCAGTGCAAGTACTGTACTGTATGTACGAATGATGCCACATCATCATGAAACAAAAAGAGAAAACATAAAGAGAAAAGAATAAATGTGCAATTTTTGAACACAAACTGCTTCAGACAGGTAGGTAGCACATTCTACAAGATTGGTAAATGTCTTTATTTTTCAGAGATAAGGAAAAATACTACAGGTACTGTTATCATTAACTTGTGGGGTTTGAACATTTTTGGGTCCCTTACATTTACAGACCTCCAGTGGCTGTATTAGCACCATATTTAGCACTACATGTCTATGTCATTAACATAATACAATAAATGAATAAATGTGTCCAATGTCCTAAATGTGGTTAGTCATATACAGTCCTACAGTAGTAGACCGCAGATCTAGTTAAAATGTAGATTTATTTACAGCATGGAATGGTTACAGTATGTACATCAAAAAATTACCAGTCTCCACTGGGGTATAGCTGCTGGAGTGCATTGCTGCATCAGCCTCTGTTGGGCATGGCCTTTCATTGAGGAACTGGTGTTATCTTTTTTGGTGGATCAGTTTGGATACCAACCTCTCGAGTTTCTTAATTGGGCACACACCTTCAACTGAAAAAGACAAATAATACCGGGATGTGCAAAGTTAATAATATATCAGAATGCATACTGTACGCATAGCAGGGAAGTGCTCATGAATATTTGAGTGCCAGGCAGATTGGGCGGTAGTGTGATCCACACCCTGGGAGAGGGATTTCATGGGTGGGGTACCCCCCCCCCCCAAATGGACAAATTTTGCACATGAAGTATGCTTAAGTGGTGCTATATTCCTATTCTGTGCCATATATTCTCCCAGATTTTGGTTATGGTAAAAGTTATTAAATTATCATAAAAAAGTGCTGGGCGAAAAAGGTTAAATACTGTTTGTGCGGGGTGGCATTCAGAACTGCTGGGCGTACACAGTAGCTGCCCAGTGTGAGCAAATCCCTGACATAGTGAATTATATAACTTTCAACATAAATTACTGAATACCACATTTTGCCCTTCACTAAATAGTCAAAAATTCAAATCAATTTTGCAAACACAGAACAGTAATAACACTACTAGTTAATACAGAACTTTGCTATTGGCAGCATAAATTCATCACATCTGCTTTATGATTTACAGTATGTATAGTGTCAACTCTGCAAGTATTCAAGAATGGTCCATTTACTAATATAGTGCAAACCTAAACTAGTGATGTGCAACAATTTCTATTATATTTCTTATTTCTATGTTAGTAGTATACACCTGCAGTATTATAACTCATCTGCTAATACCTCACATATATACACTTAATGTCATAACGTTTGATGTTACAATGGCAATGTCCCAGTAGGCTTGCTCATACACTAATATGTCACCAAATTTCATCATTTTCAGGGATGCATAATTGCTTTCAAAAATATAGCTAGGCTTTGCTTATTTCCAAGACTAAAATTTACGGAATATTCTACAGGTGTGCCCTACAGGTAAACAATGAAGTGTTTAAAAGATATATACTATAGAAACATGATATGGTATATAATGGGTGACCATTCTAGTTCTCTCACAAATCAGTAGTATCATTTTCATTTTGTATAATTTTTAGAACTGCATGATCAGATTATGTGTAGAGCTATGAAGCCTATGATGTTGTTATATTTTGGCAAATGTCTTTTATTGTAAGACGGACTCAACGACCCCCGGAATGGTGCGTCATGTCCGATGAAGCGCATATTTGGTGCGTTATTACAACTACAATATGTGCTTCAGTGTCCGTCAATGTGCCACGCATGGTGTATCCTTTAAGTTAAATGTGATAAATTTTGTCGAACATGAAATGGTGGCATTCACAATTATTGGTCACATTGATTTGTTATCCTTGATTTTATGATTAAACTACGATGATAGCAAACTATCATGTTATGACTGCATAAACATGTGAACAATATCTACTATCCTTCACTAATTCAACAAAGGAGCCTGTAGAGCTAGTGTAGCTTCTTTCTGAGAAGGCTTTTGAGTTTTGAATTAATTTGGAAAACTTAGTAATATCAGTTATCACTTTACACTACAGTTACAGGAAAAGCCGCTACCGTTTTTTTTAGTTACTATACCAAGTTGGGAGTATTATAGGCAAACTCTAATTTGGGTGAGAGAGTTTAAATTGCAAAGTGGCTATTGTTACAGAAATTTGACTTATAAGCCTAGCAGATTTCTTACTGTTAATTTGTTTCTTTCTGTATTGAGCTCGGGCTGTTTACTATTCTTATTTTGATTTCCCCGTCTCGGGCCCCAGACCTTTAACCCTTTTCTCTTTAGATCTAAGAAAGCTCACCGTGTTTTCCCAGCAGTGTAGACAGTTTTCCAAAACAAAAAGGAAGCCGCTTCCTGCGTGCGCGCGCTTCGGCATACATCAAAAACATAAAAGGGGGTCACCGAGTTCAGCTATTCAAGCTACTCGGTATAAAAAGGAATGGTTTATTGTTCGTAAGAGGCAGTTGCCCAAAAGTTGTGAAAGTAGTCAGTTAGCGCAAAGTTGCAATCGTTTACTGCAATATTACTCATATGTACTCTCTACACGGATCTCTACTGTGATATTTGTGTATCAAGGTACCGTTATTGTGTTTCCTGGCTCTACCTGGTGACCGGTGATTCTAGACATTTACTTGGTAATGATTTTCATTTGTTTTCTTTTATGTGTTAAGGGAACTTGGGAATAAGCCGTTAGTACCCGTCAATGTTATATCGACCGTGTCAGTGAAGTGAACCAATTAACGATAGTATGTTTGTTTGGCTATCTATCTCGACCAAATATAATATTAAAGTTGCCAGAATTACTTGTGATGTAACCCTAAAATTTACAAGGCTGGAGCATTAACGTAGCTCAGAATTCAATGCGGTATATTGAGAAAGATTGACGTACAAGTACTGAAAAGTAACCTAAGGCTGAAGCTCGACCATCTCCCTATTTTGTGAATATGTGTATTTAAGACCCGAGTTATACCTGGGTTTCAGTTTAAGCTCTCAGGATTTGCGAGACACAGTGCAGCTCGCACTATTTGCGAGAAACAGCCCAGCTCGCACGAATTTGCGACATACAGCACAGATCGCAAGCTGCGAGAGACATTCCAACTCGCACGGATTTGCGAGATACAGCACAGATCGCAAACTACGAGAGACAGTCCAACTCGCACAGATTTGCGAGATACAGCACAGATCGCAAGCTGCGAGAAACATCCCAGCTCGCACTAATTTGCGAGATACAGCACAGATCGCAAGTAGCGGGAAACAGATCAGCTCGCAGGAATTACGACTTTTAGGGTTCGCTCGCATATTGCGAGTTATTGTCAGAACTCGCAGAGGCTGCGAGGGTTGGTCTACGCTTGTATTTCTTTTGCTACTGCTTTACTTCCAATAGTGTTGTAAATGAGTTAAGCCATGTATTATGCCCAAAGATGTATTGCTACCATTTAACTCATCTTAAAGCGTTTAAACATTGATTTGAGGATTAATTGATGTACTTCATTAACCATTGTAACAGGCGAAAGTGTTTTCTTTTTAACAAAGTTTTTAGACATTACTTGAACTCTTTGGCTGATTTTTCAAGACTCTGTGTTCCGACTTGACTGTATAGAATTCGGTCGGCGTTACACGTGGTGGCAGCGGTGGGATAAAGACCAGTTCCGGTTCTCAACGACAGTTAAAGATCCAAAACACAGTCATAGGGCATACAGAGTCTCCTACCCAGCCTTAGTAAAGCTACAGTACAGATACAGAACAGATACTGAAAAGAAAATACAGAACAGATGGATTCCAATGGTAAGAATCCCTTTACAGAAGCAACCGCTAGGAGTGACCATGACGGGGTTCCGTGGACAGACGAACAGTCACCGTTTCTGACAGAACCAGTTCAAGGTGACCCCGAAGGATTGCCGTCGGGATATGTGGTTCTGAGTTCGACAGGGTCAGAGACTCCGGGCCGAATGTCTCCTAAAGCAGACGATGGTCTACTCCCGTACAGAACAGACCCGCAGCAGTTTATACCTGCTGGTGCGGAGCATGTGGACGTAACGGGACCCACAGAAAGACATGCAGGTAGGTCAACGTTTAACCCGTTCCGTGTTTCTCCACAGGGACCGAGATATGGAGTAGGTAACCAGGGTCCACAGAACAGATTACAGTCTTGGGAGGAGCTGCACAGACAGAACAGAACAACTGCTAGAGATAACAGTTGGAGAGATGAGAGACCGTGGAGACCACAGTCGAACCCGTTCAGCTATAAGCCTCAAGAAAGACTACACGGGGGTAATTCTCTCCACAGACAAGCCCACTACAGGGTGAATCCAGCAGAACACCCCAGACGGGCCAACGTTATGCCACCACAGTTTGATGGCGCGTCTAATTGGGACGATTATATGGTACAGTTTGAGTTAATTAGCGAGTTCAATAGCTGGACAGAACAAACAAAGGCACTTTACCTGGCAGCAAGCCTGAAAGGTCAAGCGCGGGCAGTTTTAAGTGACTTAGACAGTGATCGAAGAAGAAATTACCAGGCTCTAACAGAAGCCCTGGGCAGGCGATTTAGCCCCGCCAACCAGACACAACTTTTCCGAGCCATGCTAAAGAACAGAAACAGAGAGCCCAAAGAAAGTTTAACAGAATTAGCCCAAGAAATTAAACGTTTAGTGGTAAGAGCTTACCCGGAGGCTCCATTTGACATGATCGATACATTGGCTAAAGAACACTTCATCGACTCATTGGGCGACCCAGATACTAAATGGAGGGTTTACCAGTCACGCCCTCAAAATCTTTCGGGTGCTGTAATTGTTGCAGTAGAGCTAGAGGCCTTTCACCTGGCTGAGATAAAGAAAGGGAACCTGAGAAGACCAACAGCCAGAGCAGTGATGCAGACAGAACGTGAAAATGACGTCGATAAGTTCGAGAAGCAAATTCAACTTCTAAATGAAACCCTGACAAAGACATTGGAAAACTGTATGGAGAGGATAGAAGCAAGGATAACGAAAGAGAAAAACGAGGCTCGAGGAACACAGTCGGTGGAGGGGAAGCCGCCTGTCTCAACACAAGATTCAAAAGGGTACTGAAACCGAGTGTGGCAGAATGGCGATAGACCACCTCCAAGATGCTGGGGCTGTGGAAAGATCGGTCACTTGAAGAGGAGTTGCCCGGATCTGCCGAAAGAAGAAATGAGAGCCAAACAAGACCAGGGAAACGAGAGAGGACCGGACTTGAGGGTCGAAGAGACCGGCAATAATTTCCAGGCCCAGTGAAGTTAGCGTCAGGACAGGTTGGGTGGCGGATGATGAATCTGGAATCTATGTAAAAGGTTATGTGCAAGGCACCCCAGTAACCTTTCTGGTCGATACTGGGTCCAACATAACCATTATCAGGCCCAGCGTGTACAGATCAATACCCGCGTCCTGCCGACCACAGTTGAGGGCAGTGAATGATATGACATTAGCAGACGGAATAAGTAAGTTACAGTGTGAGGGATGCGCTACGTTCGAGGTAACGATTGATGAACACGTCGTTGAGCATACAGTATGGGTTGCTGAAATAGGTGCCGACGCATTTCTGGGACTGAGTTTCATGAGAAAACATAATTATCACTTGAACGTGATGAAAGGGACCTTGTCTTGGGTAGGACTGAATAAGAGCAATGATGATGGTGCTACGTCGGAGATTTCTTGTTGCCGCGTCTTGGTTGATGAGACAGTGGTGATCGCCCCTGAAAGTGAGGCGATGATACTTGGAAGAATATCCGAAGGAGTTCAGCACTGGGAATCTGCTCTGGTGGAACCAGCTGAAAAGTTTATTGGGAAACATAAATTGTTGGTTGCCACAAGTCTGGTGGATCCGAGGAACAGCAAGATTCCGGTAAGGGTGTTTAACCCTACGTCCGAGGTGATAAAAGTCTATGAAGGTACTGTTGCGGCGACATTGGAGGAAGCATCAGTGTTGAATGTTCCATCGAAGAATGCACCAAGCAGAAAACAAATGATGTCAATGGTGACGTCGATCAGTGACAACCGGAAAGAGGTTCCCGAACATGTAGTAGATTTGTTGGAGATAGGGACTGAACACCTGGCCGATGAACAGAGGGCCGACCTAGTGGAATTACTAAAAGACTATGCGGATGTGTTTGCCCGATCATCGGACGACTTAGGATACACCACACTTGTGCAGCACAAAATCGATACAGGTAATGCAAGACCAGTTAAACAGTCAGCAAGACGTGTCCCGGTGCAATTGCGAGATCAAGAAAGAGAGCTTTTGAAACAAATGCTAGACACGGGTGTTATCGAGCCTTCTGCAAGTCCATGGGCATCCCCGATAGTGCTCGTAAAGAAAAAGAACGGAGGCACAAGATTCTGTGTAGATTACCGGAAGGTAAATGCACTTACAGAAAAAGATAGTTACCCGATCCCGAGAATAGCCGATTCACTAGATGCTATGACCGGTGCAAGATGGTTCAGTACATTAGATTTAGCAAGCGGATATTGGCAGGTAGGCATGGCAAAGGAGGATAGGCAGAGAACGGCGTTCATAACTGGAAATGGTCTGTACCAATTCCGGGTTATGCCCTTTGGCCTTTGTAACGCTCCTGCAACATTCGAAAGGCTTATGGATCACGTGTTATCAGGGCTGCACTGGGAATCGTGTCTAGTTTATTTAGATGATGTCATTGTATATGGCTCAACATTCGAAGTGGCGAAAAACAGACTCAAGACAGTATTTGACAGATTCAGGGAGGCTGCTTTGAAGTTGAGTCCGAGCAAGTGTAAACTGTTTCAAAGAAGTGTAACCTACTTGGGTCACGTTGTCTCCAGTGAAGGTGTAGCCACAGATCCAGATAAAATCAAGGCAGTGTCCGAGTGGCCTAGACCACAAAGACTGACGGACGTCCGCAGCTTTGTCGGCCTGTGCGGCTACTACCACCGGTTCATTCGCGGATTTGCTGAAATTGCCTCCCCGCTATTCAAGCTGACAGAAAAGAAGCAGAAATTTGATTGGGATGAATATTGTGAGTTGGCGTTTTCCAACCTCAAGACAGCGCTAACAACGGCCCCGGTGTTGGCGTATCCGAGAAGCAGTGGTAAATGTTTTATCCTTGACACAGATGCAAGTAACTTCGCCACAGGCTCCGTTCTTTCACAGATTCAAGATGGGGTAGAAAGACCGGTTGCGTATTTCAGTAAAGCGATGAGTAAACAAGAACGGCGATATTGCATCACGAGGAAGGAGAGCTTCTTGCCGTTATACAGTCGGTAAAGCATTTCCATCATTACCTTTATGGAACCCATTTCCTGATAAGGACAGACCACGCAGCCCTGAAATGGCTTACGAGTTTCAAACACCCGGAAGGTCAGATTGCCAGATGGCTAGAGATACTCGGGACGTACAACTTCGAGATTGCTCATCGGCCGGGACGTTCCCATGGAAATGCTGACGGACTTTCCAGACGATCATGCCAGGAGGAGTGCCAGCACTGCACAAGAGCAGAAGTTGGAGAAACCGAACGTAGTGGCCCGATGAAGTTACGACCAAAAATATGGAAGAAAGAGGGAGAGACGAAAATATTAACCGAAATCAGTCACGGAGAAGTAGAAGTAAAGGACAGCGCAGCCGGAGCACCGGAAGTAGTCGCTGCCGTTGCTGCATGGACAGATCAAGACAGTCCCTGGCTACAGAAGTGGACGAATGAGACAATCCGAGCAGAGCAGGTGAAAGATGAGGCGATTAGAAAAATCTTAGAATGGAAAGAAAGCAGAGACAAAAGACCAGTCTGGGAAGAGGTATCCCCGGAGAACAAGGAGGTTAAAGCACACTGGGCACAATGGCATCGCCTGGAAGTAAAAAACAGCCTTCTTTGTCGGAGATGGGAAAACAACGAGGGAGACAAGGTTACTTGGCAGTTGGTGGTGCCAAGGAGTTTGCAAGGCGAAGTCATTACTTTGCTGCACGATCACCCCACGTCTGGACACCTTGGAGTGAAAAGGACTATATGTCGAGTACAAGAAAGGTTCTATTGGCATACTTGGCGTCGGTGTGTGGAGAGAAGGTGCAAAGCCTGTGAAGTATGTTGTTCAAGAAAAATGCCGAAAAGGAAACCTCGTGCCAAGTTACAGTCGTATCGAGTCGGAGCCCCTCTTGAACGAATAGCATTAGATATCCTAGGACCCCTACCTATCACCGACAGAGGGAACAAATATGTCATGATTGTTGCGGATTGCTTTACCAAGTGGGTAGAGGCGTACCCTTGAAAGAATCAGACTGCTGAATCCGTTGCTGACGTACTTATTTCGGAGTTTGTCAGTCGCTTTCGCGTCCCGAGACAGATTCACACAGACCAGGGCAGCAACTTCGAATCCCAACTGTTTCGAAATCTGTGTAAGCTGCTCGGGGTAGAGAAAAACCGAACAACAGCGTACCACCCACAGAGTGACGGAATGGTAGAGAGGTTCAACAGAACCGTGGAAGAGATGTTGTCTAAAGTTGTAGATGCAGACCAAAGGAATTGGGATAAGTGTCTCCCGTTGGTCACGATGGCTTACCGTTCGTCGGTACATGACTCGACCGGAATTTCCCCTGCTGAAATGATGTTGGGTCGAGAAATAGACCTGCCAGTTGATTTAATATTCGACAGAGGACCCAAGGAACACATACAAAAAGACGTATACGTCCAAGAACTGGAAGAAAGACTTCATCATGTGCACGAGATTGCAAGAAAGAAATTAAGGGTTGTAGACGATAGACAAAAGAAACATTACGACCTGAAGGCCGACGATGGTGGATTCAAGGAAGAAGACACAGTGATGCTTTATGTACCAAAAAGACGGCGAGGTCTGAGTCCGAAGTTACAGCGATGCTGGGAAGGCCCGTACGTGGTGATAAACAGACTCAGCGATGTGACATACAGGATAAAGAGAAGCGAAAAGGCCAAGTCAATTGTCGTGCACTTTAACAGGCTGAAACCTTACCAGGATGATGCTTCTATTCCGCCGAGCCAACATACAGATAAGGTAGAACTACTACAGAAAGAAACTGGAATCCAAACAGAGGTATCACTCCAAGATGACGAGTCTACAAGAATGACGAAAGACAGACGTGTGGATCATTCTGATGTTACAGAAAAATCGGCAGATAAGTCCACAAAAGCCAAACCTATTGGTGTCCTTTCACCGAAAGTCATAAAGTCCACAGAAGCAAGTAAAAAGAAAAAGGCACAAAGTCAAGTGTGTCATGATAGAGTTTATCGAAAAGTATTTAGAAGTAAACGAGCAGTAGTAAGGCCACGGTCAGGACAACTTAGACGATCTAATCGTATAAGAAGATTGCCTGATTGGCTTAGTGAGTGTGTCCGAACAGACCAAATAGTCCTATAGGTTGGCTAAATACATTGTATTGCTGTGCCACATTGATATATTTTCTTTCATTTGTATACAGGCTTGCACAGTTATGGCAGAGGAAAGGGAATCCCCTGAGTGGAGCGAAAGAGAGATGGAGGCATGCAAGGAATACAGATGTCAGGTCTGTAAGGAAAGAATGACGAACCTTAAGGGGCTTAAACAACATCTGGAGCAGAAACACCCCAAGAAAAGCAAGAGGCACAGCTGCAGTGAGTGTTCCTATCAGACGGACAGGAAGAATGACCTGGAGAAGCACATAAAGAATAAACACAAGGGAGCAGTTGGGGGAAGTGACCACCAGAGCGGAGAGAAGCGAAGACACCACGAGAGCAGAAAGGACGATCGCCGATCGCTGGAAGACAGGCCTTCTCCTCCAAAAGTACAGAGGACGTTCAGTTATGCACCTGTCCTCGAAGACCTCTTGAGCAGCCCTGTATCGCATCTGAATCAACCGCCCACCCCCCCCCCCCGTAGTCCATCTTGCTCTCCTAAAACCAGAATGAAAACATTTCATGGTTCCTTGCTGCTGTTCATTAGTTCCATTCATAGGGAAATTTCTAACAAAGCCCTAATACAACAACAGTAATTTATGCTCACAAACTTTTGTTGCCAAAGTAATGCTAAGCCCTGATATCAATTGCAACACACATAAGTGTGTGGAGACTATCTACCAATATCATCATACCAAGTTTGACAAAATTCCAATAAATAGTAGCCAAGTTATTGCAACTTGGGAGTTTTTCACGTTTGACCTCATTAATATTTTTTAACTTTCACCTCGTATAACTTCGCACACGAAGGTCACACGGGGGTCAACCTATTGACATTTATGATCAGAAGGTACCTTTGACATCTGAAAATAGCATCGAAACTGTAAAAATCCCCAAAACACGAAAAGGTCACCAGAGGTCAAATTGAGGTCAAGGGTCACCTACATGCGGGTCGACAACTGGATTACATTGAAGCAACTCCCAACCTTAACGGACAGTTCGTTCTCAAGTTATCACAAAAATACTAGTTTTTTATCATTAATTGACCTTTGGTGACCTCGGATCACATGACCATTAAGTTTGAAAATATTCCCCTATACCATATGCAACTTGTCCCAAAATATCAACCGTGTCACACCTTGGAACTGAGAGTTATTGCATTAAATGTCTGAAAATTAACTTTGACCTCATATAACTCCGCACACGAAGGTCACACGGGGGTCAACCCATTGACATTTATGATCAGAAGGTACCTTTGACATCTGAAAATAGCATCGAAACTGTAAAAATCCCCAAAACATGAAAAGGTCACCAGAGGTCAAATTGAGGTCAAGGGTCACCCAGATGCGGGTCGACAATTGGATTAAATTGAAGCAACTCCCAACCCTAACGGACAATTCGTTCTCAAGTTATTGCAAAAATACTAGTTTTTTATCATTAATTGACCTTTGGTGACCTCGGATCACATGACCGTTAAGTTTGAAAATATTCCCCTATACCATTTGCAACTTGTCCCAAAATATCAACCGTGTCACACCTTGGAACTGGGAATTATTGCACTAAATGTCTGAAAATTTACTTTGACCTCATATAACTTCACACACAAAGGTCACCTGGGGTAAACCTATTGACATTTTTGATTGGTGAGACGTGAATATAGCATCAAAACTGTAAAAATTCAAACATTTTTTTCTTTGCCCATTTTCTCACCCAAAATACTACTTTTTTAACATTAATTGACCTTTGATGACGTCGGATCACATGACCGTTAAGTTTGAAAATATTCCTCTATACCATTTGCAACTTGTCCCAAAATATCAACTTTTTTACACCTTTGCACTGGGAGTTATTGCATTAAATGTCTGAAAATTAACTTTGACCTTGTATAACTTTACACACAAAGGTCACCCGGGTGTCAACCCATTGACATTTTTGATCGGAAGGTACCTTTGATATCCAAATCTAGCATCAAAACCAAACATTTTCTTTTTGGCCCGTTTTCTCCCAAACTAAGCACATTTTTTCTAATGTGACCTTTGACCTTTTCACCTTGGTTTCAAATGTAGTTTGATCTGCTGATTCCAAAAATCAACACGACAAGTCTGTACAGCCATCCTAACTCCGACCGAAAACTTTGACCCCATATAAGTTCGCACACAAAGGTCACACGGGGGTCAACCTATCAATATTTATGATCGGAAGGTACCTTTGACATCTGAAAATAGCATCGAAACTGTAAAAATCCCCAAAACATGAAAAGGTCACCAGAGGTCAAATTGAGGTCAAGGGTCACCCAGATGTGGGTCGACAATTGGATTACACTGAAGCAACTCCCAACCCTAACGGACAATTCGTTCTCAAGTTATCGCAAAAATACTAGTATTTTAACATTAATTGACCTTTGGTGACCTCAGATCACATGACCGTTAAGTTTCAAAATGTTCTCCTAACCAGTTCACAACTTGTCCCAAAATATCAACCTTATCGCACATTGGCACTGGGAGTTATTGCAGTTTTAGTATTTTGGGTTTTTGGACCATAACTGACCTTTGGTGACCTTTGTGGGCACCAAAAACAATAGGGTTCATCTACTCACTATGGACCACCCACCCACCAAGTTTGATCATGATCAGTCAATCCCTTGTTGAGTTATCGTGCATACAAGCTAAAGCGTCACACACACACACACATACGTGTGCTTGGTGGCAAACGAGGTAGTCCGTACTGAACCTTACAAACGAGGAAACCCTAGAAAACCTTCAGAGAGGTCCACCCTTTTGAGTGGTAGCAGTAGGTTACCTGTGAGAGCATCCTATGTGCCGAAGTTGATCGTTGGAACTAATCTTGGCAATGAGATGTGTACATACAAAACGAGGTAATGATTTAACACACATACACACCTATCGTGAAGCCAGAATCGGGAAAACGAGGTAATTTACTCCTCATAAGTCTACATATCAATAGAGGAAATACTAAGATACACATTGTTACACTAGGTTGTCCACTTTCACTACCAAATCGAGGAACCACTGTAGATTGTTACTTTAGAAGTCTACATATCAATCGGGGTTACTGAATCGTGCACATTTCCTGCATAAAGGATACTGTTCATGGATGACCAGTCAGAATTCCGCACACCAATTCAGACAATTGTGAATAACGAGTTTTCAGGATCGATTTATTTCTTACGTAAGCGACGGTTGGGTTATGTTGTGTTATTACACAACTTAAGAATATTTGATCTGTGACGTCAAAAAGTCATGTATATACTTCAGAAGTTCGCAAGTACTGATATGATATCAAATCGAGCAGTTAATTTACTATGTGGCCGAGAAATGTTAAATGTTTATTCATAAGTCCACATGCCAATCGAGGTAATGCTGATTATACGTATTATACACTCGATTAGCGATCATAATATCAAATCGAGGAATAAGTGCATTTCTTCTACACAGTAACGAAGCATTTCATTAGCCGTCATGATATCAAATCGAGCAATTAATACGCTACTGATATAACCTAGAAATGTTAAATGTTTATTTCGGAAGTCCACATGCCAATCGAGGTAATGCTGATTATACGTCAAAGTATACACTCGATTAGCGGTCATAATATCAAAACGAGGAATCAGTGCATGTCTTCTATGGCAATAATTGTGTTATATTGGCGCGATATAACTGCATATTGAGAATCAACCGAATGAACGTCAAGGTAGGCCTTTACACTCTGATGGCAAGTTGATGATGCCTCTGTCATATCTAACGTAAACATAAATGTGTAAACTTCAGAAGTACACATACCAATCGAGGCAATACTGTGCGTTTGAATAGAGGTCACAATACCACATCGAGGAGTGTAGGTATTTCTTATGCCAACGGACATGGGGCTAATTTGTCGGACAGCAATTTGTGTTCAGAGGTGCATACACGACTGGATGATATAATAGATATACCCATATACATGCGACTCAATGCTTACACTATTTCGGCTAACCTATACGTATCTGTCATAATTTAAACAGTGTGTAAATTTGAGAAATTCACCCGACAATCGAGAAAAACTCTTCATTTGGGTTCATGAATATAGTAATCAATGTACTCCTAATACAACCGAAACATGGAATATTTTTCATCCAAGGAAGTACTGACTATTGAATAGCATATACACTTGACTAGCTATCGAGCCTATAATAACATGAAATCGAGGAATCAGTGCATTTATTTGGGAGGGACAGATAAGTATTGGTTGTACTCCACTGAACCTTGAAGTTTGCTTTAGTGTTTACTACGATAGAAAAGAAAGAAGATCGAACATAAAGGTCACTCAAACACAAACATGTTTTCTCTAAAATGAACAATAAAACAAGTGGTATAACGTGTTCAAATATAAAAAGGAGACTAATTAAAGAGTAGATTAAGTGATGAGAGGTAGGTTAGAATAAACACTAACATTTGTTCTTCAAGTCTGTTCCATACCTTCTTGCCAGTTTTAGCTATGTTTTGGTGATGAAAAAGGAGCCCTTTACATCAAACTTTGTAGAACATTGTGACTAAAAAGAATCTGTTTAATCAGACAAGTAAAGTACATATTTCATGGGAGGGCAGGTCTTGGTCACTGAGAAGCCCCTTTATACTTACTGATAATCTTGTACGTTTCCTCAAAATCAAATAAACCTTCCTTAATACTTTTACAATCTATACATAAACATACTTCTTTTTTGAAGACTAAAATACACCACTTATGTAACAAATGACAACATGTGAAGTAAATAGGAATGAACACTGTTATAACTGAGCCTGCATGAATAATGCACAAAATAGATCTTGAGAGAAGTTTAAGTCCTTGAAACTGACAAACATATGCTATAGCTACACAATGATTGAGGTTCTGCAAGAACATAACATCAGGTGTGATAAACTATTATGAATAGATCAGAACATTTTGTTCAAAATATTCAACTGTTACTACAAAGATTCAAAGAAGAATATAAATCATTTTTAACGCCAATTGAAAATTACTTTGAGGATTTTTTTTTTAAATTGGTAGCAATGTTCTGATCTCCAGTTAAAACCATGTTGAAGTAACTTTGGAAAGAATTAAACAGGGTGTACTCACAGTAAAGACTTGAGCTCATGCACATGACAAGACTATGAGTACAGTACACATAGAGATTGGATTTGTTAATAGTTTCGAAGTCACTGCCCTACAACATAATAATCCAAAAGTGACTTTAAAAAAACGCTTATTATACAACAAATGGTACTTCTTAAAAAATGAGAGGTAAAAAGAGTCCAAACTCAAAGAACACTGTGAAGGAAAATAAACATAGTTCCAGGATAGAAAGTATTTGCTGAATGTTGTTTTTTCTCTTTTATTGCATCACTTTGCATTTAAGACATCGATGTGTTGCTGCACTACTGCATGTCAGAAAACAATATTCCACTCTCAATGCAGCTTCCTTGATTTTGAGACAATACAATTTTTGCAGAAATCCTTAATGTTCCTCCATGACCTAGAATGAAGAGATTTCTCTTTTACCATTACCCTCTCAATCTCAGTTTTGCCAGGAAGCTTGTTCCGTAAGATCAGCCCTGAAAAATGCTTCATTATGGCGTCCCTTTCATCCGTGCTCCAGGCTTTCCTCTTTGTAGTCTTTTGTGGCACATTTGAAGAGCTTGTAGTACTGCGAACCTTGGATGCATTATCATCTGTAATCACAAACATATCTCTAAAATGAATATTTTTGACATACTAACCATCAGAAGTGTAAATGATTTGATTCATTGGAAACAAGGGGAAGTAATCACCTTGCTTTTAACAACATTTCATTCCCACTACATATTCCCACTACACTACATATGTGAATATTGCTTTGTTATGAGATTGACTTTACTTGCATTCATTGTTATACAAATAATGAATGGTTATGAGTGCAATAGTGCAAATATTTCATGAGTTGAAAGATGGAATGTTTCATTCAACGAGGCGCAGCCGAGTTGAATGCAATAACTTACATCTTTCAACGAATGAAATATTTGCACTATTGCACGAATGGAAACCATGCATTATTTGTTTTATACAACACCTTCAGATTGTTTTGGAAAGACAGGTTTCTCTGCTCTCTTACCATTGACAAAAGTGCTATCAAAACAGAATAACCCATGGTTCTATTTCATAGAGTGCAATAGAGCGGATTTTCCATGCAATCGACGAGCAATTGACCAATCAAATGGCCGGAATATAATTAGGTGTTGTATAAAATAGAAACACTCACCAGTTTCTTCTAGCATTGCTTCTGGTTCCTGTAGTTCCTGTGCTGCAGCATTATCCTCAACATCTGCATCTGAACATTCATCATTACTATCAGCATCACCAGGGTCCTCTACAACTTCTATCAAATCACAAAACACATAGTCATTATGAGATTGGTCACTGTAAATACAATTCTATACAGCTTCATCAAATTAGATTTTACCAAACGTTCAAACTGAATAGAAATGTGCATTGCCATCAGTACATGACCAACTGATTAGTGATATCAGACCTGATCTCGCAATGCCACACATAATCGCTTCATGATAACAAATATTCTTAATCCAACAAAATGCATACATGTTTCGCATACCACTAAAATTTTTGTTAGTGCTAGCTTTATCCTGTTTGGATTTACATGTCTGAAACCTTCTGTCTGAAACCTTATGGCAATGAACATTAAGGCAAAATAGATACCAAGATGGTTTGATCACATTTATGATTGCATTTATTTAATATCTCATCCTAAATTGACATAAACTATATTCAAGGAATTTACATTGAAACTTTTGTCAATATATTATTTCAAAAAAGAAAAACTTACCTTCATTTGCACTGACTTGCATGTCCTTCCAAGATTTTCCTTTCATTTCTGTTAATGAACCTGGCTTCTCTAGATTCAGCAGAAACTTAGTCATCTTGGCTAATTGCATTGTTTCATCTGGCAACCGATAGTAGGCTCCGTGTGTTCGGATATCATTCTCATCAAGATGTAGAATTTGAGAAACTAGCAATGTGTTTGCGTAAACGTGTAGATCTTAATGTTTCTGGCTTATCTGCTCCAGATGTCTCAGAAAGTTTTCTCAGGCAATCAGCCCCCCGAATGAAGCTCAGTGACCCATAACATGTTCTGGCAAAGACATAGGGATTGTCAGCACTTACGCCTGCTTGATCTCTTGTTGCTACAAGCATGTCAATCTGTGTTCTCATATCACTTGTAAGAATGACAGGAACTGTGTTGCCTCTTTTACCTACAATTTCCACACGGCTCAAAGACTTGCAGAGAGTTTTCTCAAATGTTGTTAATGTTTCTTCTAATGCTGTTTCTTTGGCACCTATTGAGCAGCTTTTGTAGTCAACTAATTTCAGTTTTGATGCCTCACCCTGTCTACGTCTGTTAAAGGTGATAACCCTTGTCAGGGTTGCTTCAGCTAGTTTCACCCATGCTGAATGCAAATCTTGTTTACACAAGCCTTTGTTTTGCAAAATTGACAATTGTTTAGCTGCCACACTTTTGGTATAGTTGGCTAAACAGACAATATCAGAAGTAAGCGGAAGAAGCTGTGGACTATTCCGTTTCCTTTGATAAAGTGTACGAAGAGCATGGCTTGATATTTCTTCAGTCCAACGAATCCCACACAGATCAAGAAAACCACTGGCTCTTTGAAACAATATGTCATCACCTCTTTCTAATGCCTGACCTTTCACGACAGTGAAAACTTTTTTCAAAGTATGACCTACTTTCAGGGCCAGACTTGGATTGATGTATGTGTGAGAGCTGTCACTAAATCCGCACATAGTCCTAACTGACTTGAGGACTTGTTGAAATTTTTCAGGGTTTATAAAATCCAACAAAGATGCATTTTCATCACCAAAAGTCTCTCTCAGCTGTAAAACTAGTCTCCCCAGTTCTCTAAGTTTCTCTCTAATGTAACTATCTTGTTCAGAATTATGTCCAAGCTTAAAACATTCTTTGCTTGCAACTTCAACAATAAGGGCATCACTTTTAATACATCTAGCAACTGAATCTGATTTCATAGATGATAGTACCCGCTGTAGATGCTGTGACATGTCTGTTGACACAGTAGCAGGTAGCAATAAATTACTACTCTGGATAACTTTCCTCCTCTGAGTTTGTGGTACTTTTTCAGGGCATCTGTGTTTCCACATTTCTCTTTTGACTAGGTAAGCATAGCAGTTAGGACATGGGCCATAGTCACTTGGCTTTGCAGGATAACCTGATGGGGATGGCCTGTATGTTACAATAAGTTCCCCCATGCCCTCTCTTAAAACTTTACAGTTGTGCCTATGATTCCCAGTATTCCGCATTTTCTTCAACTTTTGTATCCTAAGTTTGTTGTCTTTTGTCTGTATCCAATCAATGACCTCAGATTCATTTTTGTGTTGTGTTTGAATATGTTGGGATAGTTTTGACTTGCTCTTCTCACAAAAGATGCAGTAGTCTACTTTGTCCCACGTCCTACTACCTTCATTATTAGTTGTCCTCACAAAGACATTTTGCTCCTCTTTACTACCTTCTTCATTGACTTCACTGCCTGTATTAGAAGTTGATGAGACTATGTTTGAAAAGACTTGTGGTGATGGACTTACAGGCTTAGAAGATGGAATATTGTTCTGGACAGGTATCACATAAGAGGTATCAGAGGAATCACTCTCAGATTCGTATCTATCGTCTGATTCATTGTATTCACTGCCACTGTCTTCACTACTAGATGTTTCAACATAAGTACAAGTCTTTGTTTTGGTACGAAGCCATCGAGAGCTGTTTGAAATGTCAATTGAGTCACGGGACGTTGATGAAATGTTACTGATATCTATTATCGATGATGCAGCCTGCCTTACAGGACTCTCCGGAATAAACTCAAACCTGAAAATATCTTTTACAACAATTTTATCTTGAGTATTGCTTTCTGCAAAGGAAGTATCAAGTGTCTGCCTGGTAGCTTTATCAGTCTGGATTTCCTTTACACTAGCTTTGCTATTAGTACTAATTGCTAAACTGGACGTTTCTGATTGTGTCTGAACTTCATTGATACCTGCTTCACCACTAGTTGTAATTGTGGAACTACATACATCTAATTGTGTCTGCCTTTTAGCATTATCCTTCTGAACTTCACTCATTGTAGCTTTACTATTTGTAGCAATTGTTGAACTGTCTGCGTCTGGCTGTGTCTGCCTACTAGCATTATCAGTCTGGATTTCATTTATACTAGCTTCGCTATTGGTAGTAATTGCTAAACTAGAAGTTTCTGATTGTGTCTGGGTATCAGCTTTTTGTGTTTGAACTTCACTCATAATAGCTTCACAACTACTTGTTATTGTCGAAACATATGTATCTGATTGTGTCTGACTTTCAGCTTTATTGTTCTGAGCTTCATTAGGAATTGATTCCCTATGAGTAGTGATTGTTGAACTGCCTGTGTCTCGTTGTGTCTGCCTGCTAGCACTATCACTCTCAGGTTGATTTATACTAGATTTCTTATTAGATGCAACTGCTGAGCTGGGCATATCTGAGTGTGTCTGAGCTTCAGTCATACTAGCTTCTTTAAGAACATGTGGTGTACTAGATGTGTCTGAGTAAGCCAGCTTGTTATTTTCAGTCTGAGCTTCATTCTTACTGGAACTAGATGTGTTTGAATGCACCACCTTGTTAGCTTTATCTGTCTGAGCTCCATTCTCACTTGCTTCCCCGTTAGTATGTGTTGCACTAGATGTATCTCAGGTTGCCTCCTTAGCAGCGTTACCAAATAAAGTGTTGTCAAGAGAAAGTAACAATTCATTGACCACTTCTTCAGTATCTCTTTTGAAACTTACACTCTCATTTTCACATGTTTCTGTTGTACTAGGTATTTCTTTTGGGTAATTGCTTGCTGTAGCAGTTTGTTTTCTAATAGTATTTTTATCAGTGCTATCACTTTCCTCAGTATGTTCCCCATTAGAACCTAATGAACTAGATTTGTCAGTTTCATTAACTCCTAAACTCTGTAGGAGAAAAAGTGAATATAGTTAAATTAAGAAGCTAAGAAATTCCATGAAATTGAAAAAGACATAAAACTAAAGAATGTCACAAAGACATGCACAAAAACCATCCATTTTGTGGCTATGATCTGCAAAATGAAGTACATGCAACACAATATATGTGCAATATGTTACAATGTACATGAATTGTAACATTTTTACCTGAAGTATCCTACTCAACAGGAAACTTGGAATTTTGTTGTTGTTTGAAAAGTCTCCTCAAGAAACATTCGTACATGTTTGAAAAGAATGAGTAATGTACAAGAGTAAATAAAAAGGATGTTTAAGTATACAGTGTTAGTCATTGTAGCATGTCAAGTTACATACCTGTTGTCTAACTTGTCTCCATGGTGCATCTTTTCTACCATAGTCATATCGAATTTCATCACCAGGAAGGATATCACACCTTGCTACCAAAACAAGGTGTGCAGTGCCATCTATGAGAATCTTTAATACTTTGGCATTGGGACTCTTCCATGCATCATTTGCATATCTCCCTAAGCAATGGTTCAAAGTTGCATCAACACTGAAAGAAAGTAAATGTTGTGAATGCACTGGTAATAATAAGTCAAATTATTTGTTTGCAATCATCTACTGATGAAACTTACAACTTCAGTTGGCACCACAATCGTTTACATAGTTCTTCACTTACAATAATACACTCAATTAGTGAAGGTCCACTATGTGGCCATAAGTGTTAACTCCTACTATACTGACATACAGAATGTGGAATACATCTGGACTCAGACTTGAGACCTAGTCCAGGGGATCTGAAGTCCGAGACAAGTCTGACTGCAAGACATCCCAGGTCTGAGTCCAAGTCCACAACAAAAGGACTTGATTCCTACAGCACTGGGTGATAAGATGATGTGGTATGAGGAAGGGAATGCTACACAAACTGAGTTTATTCAAAGAACTACAACATTTATTTAATAATATGAAAGGAAATTTACTTTGGTCCTGATACTATAACACATTTTTATGCTGCTTAGTACACACCATATCCAATTCAAGTAGAAACTGCTGTGGAATGAGTAAAGGTATTACAAGACATTTGACCTACTTACCACAACTCCTTCCTCCCATCAACAAAATAGTAAACATATGTCAGGTCTTCAACATTTTCATAGTTAGATGCTGCTTCCAACTTCCCCTTGTATTCCACCAAAAATTCGCCTGTTGAGAAGCTTTTGTCTGCAAACAGCCCTTTACCTGTAGTAAGTAGAACAAGTATCAACATGCATCTTCCACATATGTCCATAATATAGTTCTTCTTTATCTGGGTAATACAATTGTAGACCCAGTGTACTTTTCTACAAACACTTATAAAAAAGAAACGTTTAGACAGTAGGCAGTTAAAGAACAATAAATATTACAAACTAGATACATATTCTCTTAAATTAATGTCATTGTGGTTAACAAATGTATGCATGTAATGCTCACCAATCGTGGGTGACACTTCTTTAATGTAAAAGCCAGGTGGGTCTTCATTATGTGAATTTATCCATTCTCTAGCTGCTACAGCATAATCAGGTTTTCTTCTGCGCCCCATCTATTAAGAACAAAACAATGTCACAATGTAAGTTATCATATTAAAAGAAAGAAAGAAATTTGGCTGAATGCATTCCCCTAAATGCAAGTTAAGTAAATGCATAAATAACAAACTAACAATAGTCTCGTAGGCGCCAAAAAAAATGAAAGGGCTAAATTATTTCAACATAGGTTTTAAGGACCATACAAACTTAGGCCCACATGCATTAGTTCATAGGCTACCACTGATGAGATCACTTGTTATCTCTTATATTTTATCAAAATAGTACTGCATGTTATTGCAGAGCCTAACCTTATGTTATGGCTGTTAAAATATATAGCCTATCAACACATATAGGCCTAGGCATTTAGTCCTAGACTATGGTCAACACGAATCATAACTTTAGTCTTAGGCCCTATGGCTTTTCGATTAGTGAATTCAAGCGGGTACATTAGGATCATATTACATTTTTGACTAAATAAAAAAGTGATTTTATATTTACAACCGTATTGCGACGGGACAGTTTTCCACCGCAAAACCGAGGAAATCATGCGGGATCTCGCCATTCGATGTAGTGACTCGCAGCCGTTAGTCCATCGTGTAATCGAGGTACTGAAATTTGTGTGTGAAATCGCGCCGTAGTCATGTATACACAAAGATGTATATAAACAAGGTGGCATGATGCCAAACGAGGTACTACTTCAAATTGAACCAAAATCACTTTCCTAGCATTTAAAGGATCACAAATAGCGCCACGCCAGTACTTTTCTAATCGAGGTATTCCTCGATTGTCGGTGATACCTCGATTGGAAGGTGTGTAAACGGACGAATTACCTCGATTTCCACCATTTACCAACGCACACACACACATACACACACACACACGCCAACCTGAATACATAGGTTCCTTTGCTTTTAGCAAGGAACCAACCAGACTAAGAGTTTCTCCAAAAGCGATTCCCTGGGAGGCATCATGTAGACGTCCCCCCGACCCGAGGCTCTTCCGTCCTAGCAGTTCTGACGCTCCCGAAACGAAGACCCAGAAAGAGGTAGAAAAGGTCAGGCAAAAGGCAAGGTCTTTTCCTTCCGATCAAACAGCGTGTGAGTGGAAGGTGGTGCGAATAACTGAAGGCAGACGGTATCTGGCTACCACGGAGACAGCACTAGGAGAAGATGGAACCTTCTACCGTGTGGTTCGAGAAGAGTACCAGAAAGACGACTGAAGACGACATTTATCAGCTATATCGTATCGTACATAATATCTAAGTAAAGGTTTTAGTAAGTAAGAGTTAATTTCTGTTATTTTCATATTTCATATCTTAAATGCCTGGAAGCATTTCCTTTTTGAGGAGGGGGTAGTGTTACAGAAATTTGACTTATAAGCCTAGCAGATTTCTTACTGTTAATTTGTTTCTTTCTGTATTGAGCTCGGGCTGTTTACTATTCTTATTTTGATTTCCCCGTCTCGGGCCCCAGACCTTTAACCCTTTTCTCTTTAGATCTAAGAAAGCTCACCGTGTTTTCCCAGCAGTGTAGACAGTTTTCCAAAACAAAAAGGAAGCCGCTTCCTGCGTGCGCGCGCTTCGGCATACATCAAAAACATAAAAGGGGGTCACCGAGTTCAGCTATTCAAGCTACTCGGTATAAAAAGGAATGGTTTATTGTTCGTAAGAGGCAGTTGCCCAAAAGTTGTGAAAGTAGTCAGTTAGCGCAAAGTTGCAATCGTTTACTGCAATATTACTCATATGTACTCTCTACACGGATCTCTACTGTGATATTTGTGTATCAAGGTACCGTTATTGTGTTTCCTGGCTCTACCTGGTGACCGGTGATTCTAGACATTTACTTGGTAATGATTTTCATTTGTTTTCTTTTATGTGTTAAGGGAACTTGGGAATAAGCCGTTAGTACCCGTCAATGTTTATCGACCGTGTCAGTGAAGTGAACCAATTAACGATAGTATGTTTGTTTGGCTATCTATCTCGACCAAATATAATATTAAAGTTGCCAGAATTACTTGTGATGTAACCCTAAAATTAACAAGGCTGGAGCATTAACGTAGCTCAGAATTCAATGCGGTATATTGAGAAAGATTGACGTACAAGTACTGAAAAGTAACCTAAGGCTGAAGCTCGACCATCTCCCTATTTTGTGAATATGTGTATTTAAGACCCGAGTTATACCTGGGTTTCAGTTTAAGCTCTCAGGATTTGCGAGACACAGTGCAGCTCGCACTATTCACAGATTTGCGAGATACAGCACAGATCGCAAGCTGCGAGAAATATCCCAGCTCGCACTGATTTGCGAGATACAGCACAGATCGCAAGTAGCGGGAAACAGATCAGCTCGCAGGAATTACGACTTTTAGGGTTCGCTCGCATATTGCGAGTTATTGTCAGAACTCGCAGAGGCTGCGAGGGTTGGTGTACACTTGTATTTCTTTTGGTACTGCTTTACTTCCAATAGTGTTGTAAATGAGTTAAGCCATGTATTATGCCCAAAGATGTATTGCTACCATTTAACTCATCTTAAAGCGTTTAAACATTGATTTGAGGATTAATTGATGTACTTCATTAACCATTGTAACAGGCGAAAGTGTTTTCTTTTTAACAAAGTTTTTAGACATTACTTGAACTCTTTGGCTGATTTTTCAAGACTCTGTGTTCCGACTTGATGGAATAGAATTCGGTCGGCGTTACACTATTCTTACGACTAGTCGTAACAATAATTCCCTTTTACGCATGCACAGTTGCTTTAACGTGGCTATCTTTACGACTAGGAGTACTCTTTTTACGACTAGGAGTACTCTTTTTACGACTAGGAGTAACAATATTTTCCGGTTAAGGGTTGGGTCAGGGTTAGGTTTACCCCTACTACATGCGCAGTTGCTTTATTTACTTTACTGCGCATGAATTCGCCGATGTCGTAAGAATAGTTTATAAATAATTGTTACGACTAGTGGTAAGAATAGCCACGGCCTTTAAATTAATGCGTACATTTTTTCTTTGCAAGTGGAGAATCATCCACAGCTAAAGTGGCTATGCGGATTGACAAACAAGTGAAGCAAAGTAAATATCGTAGCTTATGCATATTAGACTTAAAAAAGTAAAAGAACCCAATGCCTTAGTAACTTAATTCATGTTGGAGTTGATCAGCAGATTCAAGGTTATTTCACCACTTAAGAACCCATTCTCAGACACAAAAAAAGACAAAACTGAAATGGCTACACAAATTAGTAGTCTATAACTGAGAATGACCATGCATGCAAATATGCAGTAAATTTTCAAGTTGTCAGACTCATTTATTTGTTGCTAGGAACTCTATAATTGTGCTGGTAAAGTAGAGTAGGAAATGAAAACAGTTACTTTATTGCGTATAGGCCCGTCCCTCACGTATCTCATTGCATACTAGACTTAGTTACAAAATAAATATGCCCATATCAAAAATAACCATCAAATTGAGGCAGCCCCTCCATGGTGCATAATTTTATAAATGTTGAGGGCGTTGTGGTCAAGTGGTTAAGGCAGTGGACTTGTGATCTAAGGATTACAGGTTCGAGCCCTGGCCAGATCATTGCGTTGTGTCCTTGGGCAAGGCGCTTTATCTCCATTGCCTCTCTTCACCCAGGTGTATAAATGGGGACCTGCGAGGTAACTTGTAAATATAGTTGCGTGCGCCGGTTTGTGGCTGCACCCTATGGGAAGTCCCCCGGGGGACACGTGGTTGTGGTGCACTGTGGTGCCCCAGGAGAGATTGATTGAATTGTGCACACTTTGGTGTGTGTGGGTGTGACAAGTTACCAATGACCAGGGGTTAAGTTGTAAAGTCATGTGAGGAGGCATTAGCCTCATACAAGACTGTAAACCTTTAACTTTTAACTTTTATAAATGTGGACCTGGGCTACAGTAGTCCTACTTTTGGTATTGCTCCGCTCATGGGAAGTTGCATTTCTTTTGAGTTTAATTTTCTTGTGGGGAGATCTCCCTACCAAATCCATATTACACTAATGTAGGCTAAGTCCTATTCATATTTGCAAAGCTACCGAATCATAAACCAAACACATGATACCGCACACTTCCATACTGATCATGCTTAGTAGGCGAATATAAGTAGAAAAGCATAAATAACACTGCATGAAATGTTCGGCCTAGGCTAGAGTTTGTACAGCAGCCTGCACTGGAGTAGCATGGACACTGCGGAGTTCGGACACCTAAGCCTTAAAACACCCCAAAAATATATCTCATGGTATAAATCAACTGAAACTATACTTGATATGGTCGGGTCATTTTGGAGAGAAAATAACTGTAGCTTCGTAGTTTTTCGTGCAATTGGCTCTTGCTGTAGGTTGTCTCATCGTGAAATCGCGTATTTCTTAGGGGTGTCCGAACTTCGCAGTGTTCCAAACTTCGCAAAACTTACTTTACTACTACTGTACTAGCCTATGTCTCTCGGTGTATTAGTTGCCTTAGTTTGTAGTACTCGTAGTAGTAGGCCTAGCTAGCATGATCTATTGAGCAATATAACAATGAAGCCTACTTTTTAAGATTTTGTGGATGAGTTCAAAGTTGGTAAGAACATCAGATTTCTTTAGGAAGGGTGGATGGATCCCAAAATTTTATCCATATTTTAGGACATTTTCTTCATCTTCGCTCAGTTGGTAAGAGGAGAAGTTCTTGATGATTTCGTCACTACGGAAAGGAAGTCTTGAACTTCTAGTATGGCGTTTAAGCTTACTTTCGTGTCCGGCGGTGAAATTGCGTGAAATTCGTTCCACATTAAAGTCGATTGCTTTCTTGAGAATATACCAATCGAGGCCGCTCACTTTTTGTCGGACATTTTGGATATCCTTTGCCAACTGATTGGCAAGAGAGGTGTCACTGTTCCCCTGACCAATAAGGGAATAGTGCTAACTTTGTTAAATAAGGCGAGGATAACAGCTAGGAACTTGACTCCATAAAGAACTCGGACATGTGAGTGTATAGAACCGAAAAATATATTAATACAATTACCGACTGAAGCACCCCTTCATAAAGATATCGAACATAAATAATAACATAAATAATAACATCAACCCACCACCAAGTCCTAAATAATCATAAGGCTCCCAATTCTATAATGCCCCCACTGACTGCTCCAATACAACACTTACTATATATATACTATCTCTACCCCTAGGGCAGCTTCACATGACCAGGATTATTGTAGAACATAATCTCTGTATCTGAAATATCATGCCATACCCCAAGACACAATTCTCCTCTCTCAAGTGATCCCTGATTGCATTATCTTGTAACACATATTACTAAGTATTAATGACATATCCCCAAGGCTAGAGCAAAAGTTACCTAGGTCGGGATACGAACCCCTACAACAACAGTGACACTTCAATAAGCAATGGATAAAATAAACACATTCTAATACCTTGAAACAACAGTCCCCACATGTTCTTAACAAGGATAAATAATGTGACTTACTCCACTGGGCTTTGACTTGCTCCCGACCTCCAGGTACAGACTGGCGCCACGACACATCCAAACAGAACTGATTACTGGTCAAATTAACTCAGGTGGTGACAAATAATATATGCTTTTTTGCGTATAATATGTTGGCCTCGCAGGATAAGCTTCAAGCATCTCACAGGGTCTTACCACAACAGCAAAAATAACCAACCTACCACGCCCACAGAGGACACAGCCAGTCTTGTACAACTTGTACAACTGTACCTTTCAAACCCTGGGAGTCAAGTGAGGAATATTCTCCAACTCTGAAATGAATGCATACCATGTACTGCCCAAACATTACATAACACACGACAAGACACAAACAAGACAAAAAGCTACTACCTTGAAGTCAGGCACAGTCTAGGTTTTGGCATTCAGAGTCACTCAAGTGATACATAAGGCAATACAATAGGGACTAGTATCTGCTGTGACAAGAGGCTTTCCTCCTTGCAACGTTTGAGTGCACTCTTTAAAAGTTTATATGTATATACATGAATATATATCATAGAAACCAGAGAAATAAGATATGACTCATAATTGACAAATAAGGAGTAAAGTTGTAGAAAATATATTGGAATTTTCGGTCCCCCTGGGACCTTCGTCAGCAATACCTGGCAGTGGAATGAAAAGTACAACATGTAAAACAATGAAAGTATAACGCTATATAAGTGTAAGTTGCATTGATGGAATTAAAACCATGACTATACAGTAAGCGGATTAAGGAGCATAGAACGGATTACATGTTTGTAGAACTGATAGTTTAGGGGTCCAAAGTCTTTGTTGAGGCCGGTGACTTAATACGAAAGATCCAATCGATTTCTTGACGTTTACGTTCAGTAGCGGATGTGAAGTTCGAGGCAATTAAAATAGACTGAATTTTTGAGAGAATGTCTATGAAGATTGAAATCTTCGGAAACGGGGAATCCTGCAAAATTATCACGAATATATTTGTTCTGATTATTAAAAGGTAAGCGGAACCGGGAGCATGTCGACCTACATAATTGTCCTCTTTGCAAAGTACACAATAGAAAATGTAAATAACATTAATAGAATAACAAGACAGGGAAGGTTGACTATAGTCTAACACCCGTTACCATTTCATATCATTGAATTTCTCTTATTGTGTGATTCCTGAAGAACAGATAAATGAAACGTTAACCTATGTGTACAACACATGTTACATCATTACTCACTATCACACATTCCCACTAGGATATTTTTAGTAGTGCACAGAAAACTACTTAGCTTGGATGAGGTATTTATTCGAACCTATTGGGGATTACATGCCCCACAAAACATAAGTGCACCTTCCAGTGTCATACACAAATACTTCTCTTTATGCACACATGAAGAAGGAAATGATACAAATGGGCATTGGTGAACAAAGCATCATTTCCAAGGAATACTTTCTGGAGATGTGGAGTAAATATTTATAAGAGTTGAAGATTCCAAAGGCATTTTATCTTGTGAATGTGCATTATTGGATTTATAACAATTACTATTGCATACATAGCATGGGAAATGGAATATAATTTCAAATTCCTCATAGCTAGTAGCTTTAAATTAATTAAATAGCATCATAAAGTATACTTGTGAGGTCCAAAGTGCTCTTGTAAGACTGTTTAGCCAGAATTCAATTTCACACTAACAATAGCAATGTGGATGCAACGCCTTCGCACCATTCAACCTCATGGGCTCAACATTTGGGAAGGACATGACTAACTTTTCTTCTGTCCCCCACTCCTTCTCCCCATGTTCCCCCCCCCTTTCACTCATCTTCTCATAGCTCTCTTCCCCTCCTGTTCCTCCACACCCTTCTGTCTTTGTCCCTCTCCAGTTTATTCCCTACCCTGTTCCTTTAATGCTCTCTTTGTCCCTCCACTGTTTATCTCCTACCTCTCCTCTTCCCCTGTTGCTTTCTCCATCCCTTGTCTACTTATAATCCCCTTTCACCCATCTCATTGTGTTCACCGTGCTCATTAGCCTGTCTGTATTGTGTGCGTGTTTTTGTCCCTTCTGTTAGTTACTTGTCATTTAGCCTCTGAAGAAGATCCTGCTAGGATCGAAACGTCGGGCCAACTTACTTTTACACATATATAAATGTTATAACTTTGCTAAAGAAGTTATTGAAGTATCTGACCATTCATATATTCAAGTTGGGAATATAGCAGCCGTGAACCTCATTGATTCCAGCATAGGACCATACATTGGAAAGGCACTTAAATTGAAAAGGATGGGGTTATTTTACATTGCACTGTTAAAAACATCGGTCATTTTACAGCCATATTTTTACAGAAATGTTGTGTTTTGTCTATTTGACATAAATGTAATTTGAAGAACGTAAACTGAAATATTACATATCAGAAATGTTTAAATTAGGAAACATTACTTTTTGTGTTTCTACCTTTATATCCTGCTTTGATATGATTTTTGTATATTATATGTCAATTTACATATTTTGTTGATATTAACAGAACAGAAATGTATTTGTAATTCATCAACATAATTTCCTGTTTTTAAATATTACGTTCTGTTATTTCACGACTTTTTCACAAAGTCTTTGTAAAATAACAATTCCGTTAAAAAATATGTAAAGTTTTATTCCCTTTTACAAAATGATCGCATTTTGACAGATAGTTTGTATTTTGACCAAAGGAAACTCTTTTTTATTTTATAGACAATTCTTTAACATATTGTTTGTGATTTATGTATGACTAATGCCTTGGCACACTATAGGCTTGTAAGAAATCGGGTTTTCTTCTTAATTACCAACCCGCAGAAAAAACTGCCTAAGTATTTAGAGAGACAAAGATACTAAAACCTCACCCATTAATGATGGCAAACAGCTTCAAACTTTTCCTGGTAAACCAATTAGTGGTTAGGGCCTAGTTAAAGTGCTTTTTACGTGCTAAGAAACGGACACGGACCAAAGGTCAACAAAAACAATCCCAGTCTGCAAAACAACAACTGAAACCCATCAATCTCTCACTAACGCAGCGTTTAACGTGCCGCGAAAAGGACACGGAACCAAAGGCCAACAGAAGCAAAAGAAACAAAACACCACAAACCGGCCCCCAAAAGCCAACCCCAAACCACAAACAGTAAAAAGAAAAGCGATCAATATTATATAACAACCACACCAACCCCACACCCACCAACTAACTCACTCCAAATTTCATCCGGGGAACGCCATCCCGATAGTAGACAACAGGCTTGCGCCAGCGTCCACGAAAGGCAGTGTCGGGAAGACGTGCATGGTCCGCCTCCATGCGCAACCTGATGTCACTTTGCACGAAGGGGACAACATCCTCTGCCCTCCAGACGTCCCCATCGAAAACTAGGCGGCATCTGCTGTTCCAGATGTGTCTCCTGATGACAGCGGCAAACAACAACAGCAGATCCCTAACCCAGGTTGGGCACACAGGGGGCAACAAACTATACAAAACAAAATCACTACTAATGGCACACTGTGTGCAACCAATAACACCAGTAACGAAGGCATGAAACCAATCCCACATCAACCGGACAAAGGGACACTCCAGCAAAAGGTGTTGTATAGTCTCGATGGCTTTACAGCCCACACGGGGACAAATCCCATCACCTAATCGCCACCTGACTAGGCGAAAATGGTTAGTGATGAGGACCCCATGTGCAATCCTCCACGCCAAGTCCCGGAGACGGCTATCTAGTGACTTACAACACACAGACCGCCACACATCTGGAGAGATGGCGGTCCGGCAAGCCGACGGGCACACAGGCGCGAGCATTGAACGAAACCAATGGTGGGTATAACACAGAGGGGGCCACGTTCAGCAGAACATGTCACAGAGTCACCAATCTGAGTATAGACCCCAGAAGGGCTTGTCGCCTTTGGCCGGTTATTGGAAAAGGATCCGGGCCAGTCGTGTCGAAAAAGAAACCCACCCCAGTACCTGACAAAAAAGCAAAGGGAAACGAAGGATTTTCAAAAGCAAGAAAAACACCTTTCAAGAGGAGAAAGCGCAGTTTAGATGGTGCAAAGATTTGCAAAGAGCTGCAAAGATTTGGACCATATTGTAAGAAATTGCGTACTGCGACTGCTTGCAGCTGAGGCAAATTACAAAAGTTTGCTACATCTGCGCATGGACTGCGGGGATATGATTAAACAGATCTTTCAACATACTGAATGTTGTCTTCGCTTTCTTTTTACAAGCATTTTTCGAATTTATACAAGACTCCACCTTCATAACAAACTTCATTCTATAATAAAAGTCATTAACTGAAGGAAGATTTTCATTCTGCTTACAGATATACAGATAATATTTACAATGCAAAATGAAGAAATTCATAGGCTGATCCAGGACCAAATTATAACCCCCCCCCCCAAAAAAAAATCACGATTTGTCAAAATAGTCGTCCCAAGAATAACTGTTCTGCTTGTAGCAATAAACTAGATGTAATATGGCAACTCCAAAACAGGTGTTCCACGCTCTCTGTCTCAATAGGGCAAAAATTGCAGAGCGGTGAGTCGACTTTATTCACATAGTACAATAACTTATTTGTACCCAATACCCGGTGTAAAAATCTAAATTGGAAGTACTGAATTTTTGTATCAGAGAGGGCAATGAATGGCATCTTGAAAATAACCGCCCAATTATCTTCCGTTAATGTCAAGGAGGCATTCCACTTTACACATGCACGTGGCGGAAGTGAAATATGTCTGATTAAACGTGGGTATATCAGCCTCGAAACACTTGTGATACTGGATAAACGATCGATAACCGAATCTTCACTAGAATGATCGACTGTTTCCTGCATCGACCGTTTCCAATCACGGGGAATAGCGGAAATAATGCCTGTCAGCCGAGTGAAGGGAAAAATAGGGATATTGTATTTACGAATCAATTGAACATAATTAAAGAATGACCCTCCTCATTTATTAGGTCTTTCACATAAGTAACCCCGGCAAAATGAAACCTCCGATCATAGATTGTTGTATTGTCAATTCTAATGAGTGAGTTATTCCAAATGATCTGATCACCAAAATTGCTAGTCGGAATAGTAAAATTGGCAACCCCCCAGGCTGTACAAATCTGTTTAATGAAAGTATTCCTAATATGGGCGGTATCGGTACCTTTAAAATTACAACGAAATGAGAATTGTTTTCTAAAGGGGGTCAAGTGATAATTGAAAAATATTTTCCAGAATCCTATAGCTGTAGGATCATTATAACGCTTAATCCACGAAGTCTTCAGAGCATTGGCAAAACTGTCAACATGAATAATTTTCAACCCACCACGATGAACAGTACTGGTGATAGTTACACGCCTCACTTTATCTGGAGCACCACGCCAAACAAAGTGAAATATGATGTCCTGTATCTCTTTCATGAAATACTTAGGGGGATTGGGGAGAACTTGGAATAAATACACCAATTTACTCATAGCAAAAGATTTAACAATGACGTTGCTGCCAATAGGGGTTAAATCCCTTGAGCTCCAAATCCTAAGCTGGCTTTTCAGTCGTGAGAGCTTCTGAATGTAATTCAATCTGAAAAGATCGTCTCCACTATGTGTGAAACTAATACCAAGGAAATGAACAGGGTCCTTGCTAATAATGCGATTAAAATCACTAAGAAAGCAAGGGGGGTTCATGATCATATCGCCTACTGGGAAAACCTCTGGACTCAAAATAAATTATGGAAAGACAAACTTAAACACATTAATAAAAGTATTGTTTAGCTCCAAAATTGATTCCCTGGTCCCATCAGTCAAAATTACAGTATCGTGAAACAGCATATTGTAACATTTTGAAACACTTATCATAAACATTGATCCCTCCTATATTATTGTTATTTAAAATAGACCTGGATAGTATTTCAGCACAAATTATGAATAGATATGGACTCAGTGGGCAGCCTTGCTTAACGCCTCTATTTACTGGAAAGAAACCAGTGGAATACCCATTGTTACGAACACAGGAAGCACTATTCGCATACAAGGTGGAAACCCAACGACGAAAAGTATGCCCAATATTAAAATAGACCAGAGATCTGTAAATGAAATTCCAATCCATGGAGTCGAAAGCCTTTTCAAAGTCAATGAAAAGCAGAAGTCCTGTGCGTGTCGGAAGTGTAATCTATGAGATCTAGTTTGAAACGAATGTTCTCGCCAATAAACCTATTTCAGATGAACCCGGTTTGATGTTCACCAATTATGTGTGGAATAATACTTCTATTTAGCTACTATCTTGTAATCCGTATTTAACAATGTAATGGGTCTGTAATTGTTGAGATAACGTGGGTCTTTATCTTGCTTACAAATCAAAGTGATGATACCCCTGCTCTGTTCACACGACAGTGCTTTGTTGCGAAAAGCATAATTGAGTGAACCCACAACAAGGTCACCGATGGCAGGCCAGAAAAACTTATAAAAATCAGTGGAAAAACCATCTGAACCCGGAGATTTACCATTAGACATTGATAACAAAGTATTATAACTCTTCGGGGGTTAAATCGCCATCACAATGACTGAAATCGTTTCCATCGGTATTGAAAACAGTGATATTCCTATGTCGCAAAAAACCCTGGAATACAAACTTTCATAGAAGCTTTTCATTTCGATCAGTATATTCTTGTTACCAGAAATATGATGATTGTTAACAATGAGTTTGCTTGTAGTGTTGTTAGTTTTATTACGACGTTCCAGGTTGAAAAAATATTTGGTATTCTTCTCCCCTGACTCTACCCAATTCGCTCTCGACCGAACAATAATGCCCTCCAACTTATTACGATACAAAAGATTAACTTCATCCCTGGCTTCATGCAGTTGGCGGCGTATTTCGGCGGAGGTATCAATGACTATTTTTTGCTCAAGGTCGGAAATCAACATGAGCATTGCATGTTCTTCCTTACGTGAAATATATGCCTTCCGTTTACTGTAAAAGATAGTGTGACATCGAATTTTGTATTTTATATATTCCCAGCGAGAAGCAGGGTGAAGATGAAATGTGCTATCAATAAAATTGTCAAAAAGAGCATTTGTGGCCTCCACATACGCCGGGTCAGACAACAGAAAATTATTGAATTTCCAAAAGCCTCTTCCCCGTGGGACGTCAGATAATAACAGCGATAAAACAACTAAAGAATGGTCCGACTGGATAGGGGGTTGGAAGCAGATATTAGTAACCATGTTAACCAACGACCGAGATAAGGAAGAAATCCAGCCTACAAAAAAATATCACCAACAGACGAATGCCAAGAAAAGGACTTATTCAACGGATTTTGCTCAATCCAAATATCAATGAGATCGTGTTCTGCCATTCCTAAAAGGCACTCATCTCTGGCGTGGAAGTTTGTTCTGGGCTGCCCCCCTTGCTTATCAATACTAACATTAAAAGTCGCCACCCCATATAATAGACTGACCATTGAAGCTATGTAATCGGCTCGTAATACTCTTGAAGAAAGAAGGATTATCGAGATTTGGACCATAGCTATAAACAAAATAGTCACCCCAGTGCTGCAGTGAGTACCATGTGAAAAAGGTATGGGGCCTCCCCATTCAATGTTCCAAATATTTTCGATATCAATAGTGGAATGAGTTTCTGGATTAAGGGCAATATCAAAATGATGCCGCTGAAAATATGTAAAATGTATTTTACGCTTTGAGGATCTCCTCATTCCCCTGACATTACTACAGCAAATTTTAAGGGTCATCTGTAATGGAGAACCATATATCAAAAGTCTAATAAATAGAAGTCATGTAGTTTTCATTTTTTGTATGGAAATAATGCAGTGCATATTCAAATACCACATACCTTGTAGATGGATGGATAAAAAAAAAAAAAACAGTCAATCGGAACGGACGGACGGTGAAGAAGTCCGAACGTTGTAACCATCATCCGGTAACATGCGCTCCAAAAAGATCCTCTCAGAGACATCCAAAAAGCAACCTGTCCATGACGAATGGGCTACTTCACAGAAATCATGTCGTATGAATCTCGTCACGACTGTTCAGTGGAATTGGTAAAGTTTCCCGTCGCTGCCTCGCCAGAGCCCAGCCGTAAACCGCCGCTTCGTCCCGCTTTGGTACAGCGCCTGGACTTGGTCCTTCCATCGTCTTTTCTCTTGGAGATCTGCTTTGGTTAGGTCCTCTACGATGTAGTATGGCTTGTCTGCAAGGGCGCGACGGGCATTCTTCAAGGTTGTAACTTTATCTTGGTATAAACATAACTTGACCAGCAAATGTCTATCCCGTCCATTTACTACTCTCCCATCCCGATGAGCCCCGTTGACCATTTCTTTATTTCATACAAGACAAGCAATGTATGCAGAAGTTGACAGAGTTTGGCCCCTCCAAAAAATTTGAAGTCAAATCTTACAGTATTTTATGTGTCTTCTTTTTTATTTTATTTTAAAAGAAAACCCCGAAATTAAAAGAATATAAAAAAGGAGAATAAATTACTTTAGCAAAACTGTACAGTTTGATTAGTCATTAATTTAACTACCATGTGAAACGCAAAGAAGTTTTTAGATTAGGCTGATTTTGATTCAAATAAAGATAGGAAAAACTGTTTATTTTCAGAATATTACAAACAAATCCGCAGAATGAAAGTTTAAAATTCGAGTCAAGGCAATGTATTTTTAGAATAATCTGGGCTTGGTAAAACTCTTAGTGCCGATAAAAATTCGGATTGTTGAGCCAAACATATATATTTAAATATTACATTAACCGATGTGCAGAACTTTATTAGCCCTTGCACTTATCCTTTATGGGGTAATAAAACAACGAATCCGGCGCGAACCGGTATAACTTGTGTGCCGCGCGCTCGCCCCGCCTGCAGTATACTGTAGTAATACTGTGCATGTATGTGCGGACGGTACTTGGTGGGGCCGGAACAGTTGCAGTACAGTATCTTCATCGCTAGTTTCGGTGGCTGAGGCGGCGGAACTGTTATCGGGCTGTTTTGAGACTACTTCTAAAAATCTACTATCACCAGTAATTAAGGCGACGAATTATTTTATGCATCTTTGATTATTCGACTAAACAATCCCTAATGTCCTTAAACCACTATTTGTTAAGTTTGTAGCCTATGTGTCATGTATGCCACATGTTGTCGCAGTCAGTACACTATTGTAATATAACAAGTTAGGCTAAGCCGACTCTAACGTAGCCTACTGAGTGACTGAAGTGTGTGTAGGCCAGGCTACGCGTAATTTACCTGGGCCGGGCCTCTAGGCTCAAGCCTAGGCCGAAGCGAAAGTTTAGGGTAAAGTAATTGCAGTTGCATGCTCCTAAGAAGCGCATTGACTATCGTTAGGCCTATAGTATGAGTTACGTCTTCATGAATAGGCCTAGCTGTAGTATACAGTAGGCATTAGCCTAGGCCTACAGTCACAAAAACACAGGAAACGTCAGGCTATATGAATATCCTGGACACTACTTGCCTTTTTATGGGGAATAATGTTCATTGGTTTATGTACTATATGCAACACCTCAACGAATTGTGTCGCTAACTACATAGGCCACCTACGTAGACACCGAAACTTGGCAAATGTTCAATTTCCATGTTGCTTCCAAAATTGCCAGTATACTTTTCGGACTTTCACTTCATTGAAAGTTCATATCACTCGAAAACATCATAGGTCTAGGGTGCCTAGGCGTAACTTAAGTTATGGGTGAATCTTGTAGAGCTTCTACTCTGGGCTTAAGCCAGTTTTGCACATTAAACCAATCGCTCAAGTGTGCACTGCCCTTTTGCCAAAAAGAATGCCCCAATTTCTTCTGGCATCATAAAGAACATATCGATGGAAAAATTATAAACTGCCCATTTAGCCAGTGCAAAAGAAAATTGACCAAAAAGACGACATTTGCTGTTCATTTGTCTCGTTACCATAGAAAGTGGGGTGTGAAAAGCATGAACAATGTTTACAAAACGCATTTAACAAATGGTGCCCCATCTTTGAGCAGTCTCATTGACCACTCTATGTCCCTAGCCCCACCCATAGCCAATGTTTGGAAGAAGTTGACTCTCACATAGATCTAGATAAATGAAATAATGAAGCTCCACAGGAAAACACTTGTCAAACCGACTTTTTTAAAAGTTTTGCATTATTCTTGCTTAAGCTGCAGGGACAAAAATTGGTTCCAGAGTCAACAATACAGACTATTGTGGAAGAGCTGCAAAGTATTCATGATATTTGCAAGGCCTCTCTTGAAACTTACAAGTAAATTGAAGGAGGCACAAGTAAGTGAAGATTTCATAGAACAATTGGTTGCTTATATAAACTCCGAAGATGAGTGGCTTACCATTGATAGCGTGAAAGGTGAACTACGCACCAAACATACAAGAGTATTCTACAAGTCATTGAACTTTGTATGCCCGGTATATATTGCCCTTGGCAGCGGCATATCAGGTAAAATACATCATTGCCACTATGTTCCTCTTTTGGACACCATTAAGCTCCTCCTTGAAAATGAGTCAACGCCATTCAAATCTCAGGCAAATTGTACAAATCCCTCCGCACTAAATGACATCACTGATGGGCAAGTTTTCAGGAAAACAAACTGCTTACAAGTGATAGCAATGTAGTCCCTGTGATGTTGTTTGAAGATGTCTTCGAAGTAATGAACCCTCTAGGCTGTGCGAAAAAAAACACAAAATATTGGCCGTGTATTATTCACTTGGCAATATCCCTCCCGAGTATCGATCATCGATTGAGTCATTGCAGCTTGAGTGATCTCAAGCAGTTTGGTCAAGAAAAGGTATTCAAAAGACTCATAGAAGATTTCAAATAATTAGAGGAAAGTGGTATACAGTTGAAAAATGATTGCAGATTTAAAGGGTCCCTGGCTTGTGTCATGGGTGACAATTTAGGTTCACACACCATTGGTGGATTTGTTGAGTTTCACTGCACAAAATTTGTGTAGGTTTTGCTTGCTGACAAGGCAGGAATTTCTCTCAGGTGCTCCTTATGCTAATGGTAAATGTAGAACTCCTGATGAGTATAATAGGTGTGTGGAACAACTCCGGCAATCTAATAAAAGTATTTAGCAAGGGATCAAGTTTGACTCGCATTTCAATGCCCTCACATATTACCGTGTGTGTTCTCCTGGACAACCACCTTGCTTGGGGCATGATCTTTTCGAAGGTGTGGTAGATTACGACTTGGCGCTCTTCATAAAGTACTGGGTGAAGAAAAAACAGTGGCTTACTTACCTAGACTTGAATAGGAAGTTGGAGCAGTTTATTGGTCCTGACATCAATACTAAACCTGTAAAAATTAACCAAAATGCTACCAGGATTGGTGGACAAGCAGTGGAGAATTGGTGCTTGATGAAGTTCTTTCCAATTTTATTTGGTCAGGTTTGTGACCCAAGTGACATTGTTTGGAAGCTGTTTTTACTGTTACGAGAAATTGTTCAGTATGTCTGTGCTCCCCAGATCACGTTCAATGAAATAGGTTACCTCAGAGTATTGATAGAAGCGTATCCTCGATGGGAGGAAAAGTGTCTTTCCTTGTGTAAATCTGAGGCCCAAACATCACTTTCTCAGTCACTATCCTGAATTGATAGTCAAGCTCGGACCATTGAGAAAACTGTGGACTCTACGTTTTGAAAGCAGTCGTATTTCAAAAGATGTAGACGAAATTGCCATCATTTTCTCAACATAACACATACTCTGTAAAAGTTGAAAAAGGAACGTGTTTAAATCCCGAGATTTTCAGTCTTGAGATCAGGGCTGCCTTGCTAGAAGCAAATGTAAATACTGATTTGGCCATTTGTAGTCAAAGAATGAATGTTAGTGGTACCGAGTACAGTGCAGGGTTATTTGTAGCTTGTGAGGGCATGAAGTTTGGTTGCATACTTGTGACCATTTTGGTCTATGACGAAGCATACCTTATAGTAAAGCTCGACACTGCCACCATACTGCAATACTGTAGTGTGTGTGAATATATCAAAGCTTTCGGACTATTATCCATTGACTGCATATATAGTTCGAGGAAGACTTCTGCTTCCTCTAAAACATAACTGTTTTCACTTTTGATTTCTTACTCTGTGTAAATAATGGTGAGTAAATTTTGTTTTGGTTCAAAGAGATGCAAGGCACACCTTCAGTTGCTTGTGCATTCAGCCGGCAACCATCCGTGTATATTGAATATTTAGTGACAGTGGTATAGCCTTACAGTTTAGGGGTGGCATGTCCCTTGTAAATTATATATCGCCCCGGCACTTAAAAGGGGGGGGGGGACATTTTATACGCATACATTTCACAGGCCAAAAAAAAACAAAGACACATGAATACTGTAATTGTTAATTGCGTGACACACTCCTAGTACCCCTGGCATGCTCAACAAAATGTAAGTCCTTGGTTGACTCAGCACTTGGTTGCAAAGCTGACTGTGGGATTCTGATTTTAAGGTATATATTGACGAAGCCAGCCTAAAGCAATAAGCCAGTTCACAGTTACAAGTGCGTATACCCAGTGTGCAAATAGGCCAAGAGTACAAACAAGCCGATCGCTCATAGCGTTACTGTTACAGTTTTTACTGAAACCGTCTTTAAACACACTAGATAATAATAAATAAAAAGTTGATAATCAGAAATTTGTTTCCCAAAGAGGAGAACGCTTTTTTTTTATAACATTCGTCCTTCGTTAGACACGCTAGAAATATTCATCGCAATCCCATATTAAGACATGCCAATCACTGAACTCGTAGGCCTAGAACCCTTCACTGCACGTGTCTGATAGTACCATGGGTCAGGGCAGTAAATCGGTGATAAACCTACACGTTTGGACAACCGGTTTAAAGTGCAATTAGAAGCATATTGTAAACTAGTGTTCTCCAAACGGCCATTCTTTTTATTCCTGCTTTTAGTTTGCTCATTATGCGCCTTGAGGGCGAAGTGCAATGTTGGCCTGAGCGTTCCAGCTTGAACCATCGAATAATTGGATTGTGTCCATCTCAGAACTTGTTGAGGCAGTATTCCCCATGGCTGCATTGGCCTTGTTAGCTTGTGCCCAATGCCCGTATGGCAAGCCGTTTTAACATTTACCTCGCAATTCGACTTTGAATACATTTCACTTAAGTAAAATACTATTTAACTTGAGTGGAATTCTATTTCACTTAAGTGGAATACCATTCCACTTAAGCTTAATTGTATTTTACTTAAGCTGAATTCATCAACTTGTCACTGCATTTTACTTGTATTCCACTTAAGTGTAAATGCATTCCACTTAAGTGAAATGTGATTGGATAGTCTATTTCACTTAAGTGGAGGGTAGTCTATTCCACTTTCAGTGGAATGTTATTGGCTAGTACATTTACCGCCAAACTTTGCCCATGCCTTTGCGCGCCATTATAAACAACTTGCCGCGATACGTGTACGTACGTACGTGGTGTCGATATGTGCACAATGAATATCGGCTGTCCATCGGGATCCAGCTAGCACTTAACATCCGTGCAAGGTGTGTACGTACGTACCTGACCTGGTACCTGACGAATACTATTACCAAAATAAAGCCATGGCAAAAACATAATAAGTGGTTGGAGCTACAGCCGAAAACGCATTGACAAGGGCAAGAAAACGTTTTACTTTTTTGGGTTTTGGATGGAATCTTTCATTTCGTGAAAAGTTTGACTATCTATAAAGTCACGAACTCTGCCTATGTTACTTAAACATGATGTAAATCGCCTCTGTTGTGCATCACACTTCGAATTGTGTCTCTAACAACAAGAATTATTTGATCGCACTCCAGCAATGTTAGATGTGAATGATTAGCCGTAGCCATGATGTACACGTGCAACGAGGATCGACTAAATCATATGTGATGAGCAATTGAATGCGTTACGACGAACATTACCCTAAATTGTATTTATATGTAAGCCACATATCAACATTTCCACTTAAGTGGAATTGTATTTTACTTAAGCAGAATAGAATTCCACTTAAGTGAAATTTACGCCCGAAAGATGTTATTCCACTTAAGTGAAATTGTATTCTACTTAAGTGGAAATGCATTCCACTTAAGTGAAATAGAAATGTCCATTTCTACTTAAGTTTCACTGAAGTGGAACTCCATTTCTCCATTTCACTTAAGTAGAATGTATTCCACTTAAGTGAAATGTATTCGACTTAAGTCTAATTGCGAGGTAAATGTTAAAACGGCTTGCCATATGCCCGCTTTGATGCAACTTGACAAATGGCATGTGTGAATAGTGCGTGAAGATAAAGTAGTAGACCGACGGTATACAACATCAAGGTAATGTTTGCTTAATGACGAGAAGAAAAGCATAGCACTGCAATATTCTCAAGCGTACTTAGCCGGTGTCATTGAGCGATAACCTACCAACGCTTGCCAGTATAAAATCTATGTAACTATATGCGTTAAACAGTTGACCGTATGTCAAGGCAGTGCCTAGTACTACCACCTCGGTTTCAGTTTAATATTACATGAGAAACACCATTACTGGGGACAAAAATCTGACTGATGTGGAGTACCGGCAACACAACACGATGCAGATCACTGGCTCTAGTTTTGAATCACTCGATTTTCACTAAAAAATTTGCCAATATTTTTTCCCTTGAAATTTTTTCGTGACCCTTTCAATATTTGTGCGACCCTCACAAGGGTTGTGACCTGTAGTCTGCTGACCACAGGTTTAAACCACTGGTGTGCAGTAGGCCTACCTGCAAACCTTGCATTATCTGTGGTATAGGAGGTACGGCATACAATTGACTAACTGACAAACATTAGTCTGAATGGTGTCATTTTGTGTCATAATCACATCCATAGCATAGGCCTACAATGTATACACCATTACCACACACTTTTAGAATTTCACAACTTAGTGTCTTTGTTAAGACATGCAGAGATGATAATGCAAATTGTGCATCCTGCACTTACTACCAGGAAGCTAAAACTTTCAGGCAATGAATCACAAAGCCCGCGTCTTTAGTGTTAAGTGTTGCGTTTTGCCGTAGTCCTTCACTCTTAGACAATAGCATGAGAAACTATTTTTGTAAATTTCATTATTAGTTAGCAACTAGGCCTACATCCACTAGACAAGCCAAGCACTAGTGCTAAGGTTTTTTGTTATTTATTTGTTAACAAAAGTTAAATTTTGGCATGCTAATATTGTGTATTGGGCATGAAAAATTAGGTCGTTAGTGCTTGGGTATGATACAGATGAAGCATACGCTGCAGCCTGCAGCGGAGTAGTAGCCTGCTTTAATGTGTGGCATGCATACACATGCACTCATTTGCTGCAGTGTTTTAATTTGGTTTTTACTATATACAGGTCAGGTAAAGCACAGTAAATGAACAAGAGCATCAATGATGCAGTATCTCAATACTGGAATTTCTTATATTGATTATTAATTTCATATCTCTGCGTTGTTTATACAATTATCAATCATGGTTCATCACATAGGGAACTTGCGTTTGCCACAAAGTCTCTGCAGGTTACACTTCAACCTGCGAGTCTAACCATTAACGTTATTGCCTGTTGCCAAGAAGAGTTTAGTAATGTCATAGAATTTAGATCCTTCTTTTTTATGGCATATTCATCTTAATCAGTCTATTGGACATTTTGGTCATATAGTGATGATGTATCAGGTCTAGACATTAATTAGCTTATTTTTTATGTTTATTTGAAAAGTATTTCTGATATGTGAAATGTACAAAGGATCTTCTTGTTAACATATCTTCATAGTGGTGGATATGGATGTGCAATTTAGAACAAACTAAAGCACCAATGGTACAGAAGTTCATACCTTTTCAAGCCAAAAATGTAGGACCCACAAAACTTTTGGGCCCATGAGGGATACTCCCTCTCCCTCTTCGGTAACATAATCCTGGCCACACCACTGGCTGTAATTCCTTTTTTTTCCCTCTTTTAAATCCTTTTTACCCATTCTCTCCATTAATACCATAGACCTGCTTTATTTAACTCTCCCCTCTTTACCTGAGCAGACATAACTGCACAAGTACTCCTTCCCAAAATTTTGGCTGATTGCCTACATTGTTCAGGGTCAAAGACTAAGAATTGGCAAGTGCTGATTGTCCATAGGGCTCTCATGCTTACAGTTCAACAGTTAATATCAACCCCTAATTTGCTTTAATTCTACTAACAGCCTCTGCAGAGCTTAACCACAAATATAAACAACACTGCTGAGTGTTGGAAACAAATTTAAGGATTTTGGAAAAAGGTGAGGACTCAGATTATTTTAAGCAATAGGAATTAATTGTAATTAACTTTTGACAATTATTATGTATGACCTTATTCATACACAATCTACAGTTCAACTTGGAATATGATTCCAAAAAAATTTGAGGGGGGAGATACTTAAAAATATTACAAAGGTTGTCACGGTAACCCTCTAAATGACATTTGACCTCAATTTTATGAACAACCCTCATCCGCGGAACGATGTGACCAAGTTTCATTTGACATTCCATACACTGAAAACGGAAGCAATTTGAAAATATAGGGTTGCGGCCTGGGCCACAAAAGACACCTAGTTGAGCTTCGATCTCGAATTCATGAACACCCTGAAGGTAAAACTTACATAGTGCTATCGTGACAAACTATCAACATCCTACCATGAAATTTTACTAATTGACGCAAATATAACAGGAATGTGTTTTTCAAGGTTTATCAAAGTTTATTTACTCAAGTCAAAGAATGAAATGAATTTAAAAGTACTGAATTAAATTATGAAGTACAAAAGGTTAGAAAACAAGTGAATTAGATATAAGAAAATAGGTTTTATATTACTTAAACAAGGCAGGAATAAACATGATAAAAAATATGAAAACTTCATAATGCCCCTGGTTAATAGGACGAAAAGGGATAACAAGGTGATATAAAATGAATGAATTTAAAAGTACTGAATTATATTATGAAGTACAAAAGGTTAGAAAACAAATGAATTACAGATAAGAAAATAGGTTTTATATTACTTAAAAAAGGCAGGAATTGCTGGTCATAATAAACATGATAAAAAATATGAAAACTTGATAACGCCCTTGTTTAATAGGACGAAAAGGGATAAGAAGGTGATATAAAATTTGGCGAATCCAAATTTCTAATTAATGATATAGAAGTAGGTCACTTGGCCCAACAACCATTTTGCCCAACTGCCAAATTGTTGTTGGGCGAATGGCTAGAAAGCAACGATATCTACAATGTTAAAGATATATTAAAATGTGAATTAAACCTCAAAAATAAATAAATAAAATGTGGCGTTGAGAACATGAAATGATGAAAAAAAAAGGAAGTTTTCTAAAATCATACAAAGTGCAAAGTCAAAGATATCTTTAAATGTTAATTAAACTCTTAAAATATATTAAATGTTATATATCAATATATTTCATGTAAAGAAAAACATATACAGTTGATCAAAATCTTAAAAAAAAAGTATATGAAACGTGCAGATAAAATGTTATATAGAAATGTGATATATAAAAAAAAATTACTTTATTAAAATCTGAAAATAACAAATATAAATGTGAATCGCGTAGATGTAATGTTTGTTTGAAGATATCTTATATAAAAAAAAAATATATAAAGTGTCGATTTAAACCTGAAAGTAACAAAAATAAATGTTGAACTTAAGATAAAAGGACATGATTATTTCAGTTCAAGTTCCACGATCTCTTCTCCCTCCAGCGTTAAGTGGCACTTAACCGGCATCACATTTAGTAGGTCATCTGGAGACATGTCATACTTCTCCAGAACCTTGGACCTTGGCATCTTAAAAGTGTTCCCACACTCAGTTATAACATAACTTGTGTTTCTGACAAAAAGGGAAAGAAAAAAGATAAGGTAAAAATGGGAAGTTTGGTCCACTTCTAAAATACAGGGAAAAAATGTTTGGTTTCGTCTATGTAGTGCAGCAACATCATATATAAGTGATCTCTCTTGGTTTATTTTTGGTTGCGTTTACAATATTTATACTTTACTGGTGGAGACCCTAAATGACTGTCTTCCATAAAAAACAGGTATTTTGTACCTAATTTGGTCCACCTTCATACTAAATATGATATAAATACATGCCTTCTTGTTGAACTATAGTGTTACAAGGTTTCCACAATTTACTTCGTTTTAGTACAAGTACAATGAAAAGGGACCACCCACCTGACAAGAATTGCATTAATCAATGATTGTCTTGTTAAGTTATCATGCATATAAACCTGTTTCAAAATGTGGCCAGCCAGACTCCTCATATATATGCATGTGAATTTCCAAAACAAAATAAGTGGTATCAATATCTCATAAAAGTGTTAATAAATCACCATGTGGACGACATGTAATTGCAATGTTGAGTTTGGCTTATCCTAAGACCTTATTAATATCCATCAAATCAGCAATATAATCTGTATGATTCATTTACTCATTATGGGACACCCACCCTCCACGTATGGCATAAATTATTCATACCTGTTGACTGTCAAAGCTTCACATCTTGAGATATTTGTTACAAGCAGGTCGTCACAAATACCCTCTTAAGTATGATATGGAGCGACACGGTAAAGAATTTTAACTGTTAATGAAGTTAAAAAATTGTTAGCATAACTTACTCTTCTAAGTCTACCCCTACAATTTCAAAATCTCCAGATCTTCTCTGTTGGTTGGTTAGTATCTGTAAGAAAATGACGAAAATGATGTGAGACAATATAGAGGGCTCGTGTTTGGAGAAGGTAATAAAGGTGTCTATATTATTATTGGGGAGGGTAGGTGTAGGCATGTTTTGAGTTTGCAGTTTGTCCTTTATTGATGCAATCTCGTTAAAATTATGAAATGAGAATTTTGAGATCTAAGGTGACTAATCTTTTAATGATGCTTATAACATAGGCTACTATGGATGCATGTATCCAATTTTTGGGACGGTCAGAACAAGATTTTGTTGGATAGTTCATGAAATTCAACCAATATATCCGGTCGGAATCGATTTTTCATTACACAAAAGAAAATCATTTATAAGAAGTAGAAGTATGAAACAAAGAGCTAATCTTTGATCAAACCATTCAGGAAATTGAATTTGACATTTTGAACCTATGGAAGGCATGGGTACAATTGTATATGAGCATAATGCATACCTTTACTGCAGAGAGCGAGGTTGTTTTTAGTTGATGTCTTTCATTAAAAATGTCGACCTCTACATTTGATATGTGAACAGTGGAGCCTTCGCTGACACCCGCAACACATTCTGCGTGCTGGCCCCACAGCTTGCAGCATATCTTCTTTTTTGTCGACATATCCGACAAAATAACGTCCCTCCTCTTCCATGTTGCCCCTTCTTTAAGCTCGTACACCTTTTTATAAGAAATCAAAAAACAATTTAATGTTATGAAGAAGTAATTAGTTACAAAACATCAAAGTTACTAAATATTGTCACAGTATTAAAATTTCCTATTTTTTGTAACGATGCTGTTCTTTGTCAATCCTGGTAATAATTATGAACATCTTGAGGGCTCAAAATATATGGCCTTTCTAAAGCGAATGGTTGTGTAATCGATGACGCAAATTCTTCTTCTCGTCCATTGATGATCGATTGCAGGGGCTTGAAATAATGACAAGGACGCAGTATTGTGAGACCAAAAATGCTATTTCACATGATGCCATTCTCCACTAGGAACTACTGATATTTGAAGCTTATGTCAACACTTGGGTTTGCAGTCTCTGTAATTAAAAACTTCATTGAAATTTTCCTTTTCAATGAGGATAGGTTACCTTGTCCACCGTTCCCTCAATCGTTAGCCTCCTCTTTTTCGGGGAAGCCAAGGCATCTGGTATGGTGCATTTTGTGGCCATGAAAAATTCTTTTAATTTTTCCTTAGGTAAATCGAAAGTTTTCGATGTTTGGAAAACCTGAAATAAATAGACAAGGAACTGTGTGAATGCTATAAAATTGTTAAAAGATTCTTATTCTTAAGATGACTTATTATTAATTATATCAACATAATAAATGTCTTTGAGGTTTTAATTAAATCTGAAATGATTTGATTAGTGATTGAAGAATATTTGTAATCATAAGTTGCTGTAATCATATGTAGAAAACAATCACCTTGGCCTTGTCTGCAGGCAGTCTTAGGTAAGTACAATCTTCCCGCTTATTGAGGGAAAAATTTTTTACGATGTAAAATTTCCCTTTGTTCATCTTGTTCCCCAAAGTTTTCGATAGGCTTTTGCCCACAGTCACAAGGAACACTTCGACGATGTCACTCTCCTGCGTCACTCCATAGCAAAAGTGGTTGAGCCCTAGGCTCGGTCAAAATGTTTATCATCATGGTAGTCATCTGTATATCAGAAAAAAATGATTGAAAAGAGAAAGGTTACATATATACAATATAAGTGGAATTGCTATATCATACTTATTAATTTAAGTTAGTGACAAATCTGTTATGACAATTAATTGTAAATTAAACAGAGACTTGGACAGATTTGTGATCAGACCATGCGCAATAAATTGTTTGACATAAGGCAATCTATGTTTGAAAAGACTAAATCTATTGTAGTGTTGGATGATGTCGTAGGTTCATTAACACATTGAGTACACTTGAAGGTTGATGTCATGAATTGTACAATTCTCGAGTCGTGTTGAATGTTGCAATTGAAATCGCCTACAATAATAAAGCGCTTCTTTACATCTATTTCTTTGAACAAATGTTGAAGAATAAACTCCTTTAATTGTCCAAATGAACATGATGCTGCTTTATAAACTGTTCATATTTGTAAAAAGGGGTCCACAATTGTTAGTGTCATACATTCAAAAAGTTTACATGTGTATTTGATGACATTGAAATACTTTAGCTTATTTGATACGAACATCGCTATGCCATGGGGGGGTCTGATAACATTTTCTTGTCGTTGATCGTTTCGTTGAAAAATGTAGCCTGGTATCTCAAAGTTGTTATCAGTTGCTTTTAATCTACTTTAAGCAATACATATCAAATCAGAAGATGTTATGATCTGCTCACTTTTAAGATGATTGTAATGCTTGTAATAAGACCTGCAATTTTGAAAACACAATCTCAGAACAGATGATTGCATAGAATACAAAGGTGAAAAGCATAGTATCATGGGCGCTTCTGTTGTCATTCGTCTCATTTCGACATTAACTGCTTCTTCTACTTTAATTTTCGACTCACTTAGTTCCAATATATGAAGTCCGTTCATAGTTGTGGCTCTACTAAGTGCTACATAATGTGCATGTGGCATAACCCTTGAACCCATATGAACAGCAACTTCTGCAAGTGTATCTCCTTGTGCCTTATGAATAGTCTTTGCAGAAGCTGGTCTAAGGAGAAACTGTGGTCTTACTGGCATGACCTTTCTCTTAGTTACAAGGAATGTTCTCTTGATTGCGAAAATAGGGGTCCATTTGACATCGATATCAGGGGAATAATATTGTCTATAACGACATCTTGCTTCTCTACCTGCTTCTAGATTATCAAATTGGACCCATATGATACTTGGCCTTGGGTTATTAGAATCAAGGTATTGTAATTTTTTTACAACACAGCTACTACCATTTCTTATTCCATCATCAACATCAACGTTCACGACAGTTTCGTATTTATTTTCGACAGCGATTGGAAGAGCACCAAAAAGACCACAGGTTTTTGACGGATCTGTGGGTATGGCAGCTTTTATTCCCTCTTTTATGGTATCCGTCATGTCAGAGCAAATTGAATCATTAGCAGAAACCAAAAGTTTTTCTCTACGTGAAGATTGAAATGTCAGGTCGTTATAGGCGTTTACTAACTTATTAGAGGGAAACAATCTGGGGACAGAAGGATTTATAACTTCTTGCTGATTCACTTGTCTTTTTTGTAATATGTCGATATCTGCTTTTGTATGAATACCTTTTCTTAACCTATTCAACAATTCAGCAAATTGTTTATCATCTTTTTGTCTCATAATTTTAGTTCATTCATGAACAGTAAAAAACTGTTTCCATATGTTTGGCGTCAGAGGTCCGTAACCGCTGCCCAGATCTAAGAATATCCATTGATCCATTACAGGTTTTAGCTGGAAAAGATCTCCCACAGCAATTACATGAACTCCTCCAAATGGCTCTTTATTGCCCATAATTTCTTGAAGCCTTTGATGAACAACCATGAACTGTTTATTTCCTACCATCGAGATTTCATCTATGATTACAACTTTGAGGTTAGCATACTTCACTTGCAAAATTTGTCTCCATTTAATTTTTTGTAGTTGAAGCCACGGTTTGGATCAATACTAAATGCTGAATGAATAGTTTGCCCTTGAATATTATAAGCAGCCTTTCCAGTAGGTGCACAGAGTAAAATTCTACATTCTTCGGGGTTGTCACCTTCATTCGAACATACAACATCCTCAAAGTAGTCTCTACCTACTTCAATTAAATCTGCAAAAGTCAACGTTTTATTTGGCTCATACTCCTGCATCAAAGGTCTTATTTGACTAGCACATGACAAAAAACTTTCTTTGTATGATTTATATCGACCAAGCAACTCTATCTCTTTGCGCCATGGTTTGTAAAGCAATAACTTTTCTCTAGAAAAATTCTCAGGGTCTGTTTCCTTATTGTAAATGACGTTTCCTTATTGTAAATGACTTTTTGAACTTTACAAGACGAGATCCTTATACCTGAAGGCAAAGTGATGTTAACACTACTATTCGTGGGAAGATTTATATCTGTAGCATCATCATTTTGAAATGTAGGATCATCTGCATAATCATCTGAATACTTGTCTTCTAACTCTTTTGGGAAATGAACATTTAATTTTGAAACGTAATCAACCAGAGACCATTGTTCAAGAATTTTCGGCCTGGTGGCATAGCGTTTCAGGGCGTTACCACATACGATATCTGTAGCATCAGGATTCATTTCTTCAAGTTTCTCCTTGCTCTTTAAAAGAAATGTTCTCTCTTCACAGGGAGATGTGTTGATAAAAACAATAGAGCGTGATGACCGTGTAATTGGCAATTGTAACAAAAGATATGCAGCTTCTTGTGCACTAACCTCCACAGCATTAACAATTATATAATTCACAATAACAATTATACGAACTTGTTTTCTTACATCTGAATTGCCTTCCCTTGTTTCTTTACATGCTTGATCCAACAATAGACTCATTCCTCTTTGTGATTTGCTCATATATGCCACAATATAAACAGCACATGCATATGGGTCAGTAACAAACTGAATGTCATGATTTGCTCCATATGTGCCTAACAAATTTTTCATGTAACAATTAACCCTAATGGCTGCAGGGGTACGCTGTAAAAAAATAGTTGGAGTTTTTATGCTACTACGGATTGCCTGTATGTACTCCTCTTCAGATAGATCGACTTCTTTCAGGAAATCATTGTAGGTCATATTTAGCTCCCCATCTTTACCATCTGCTAATAATTTAGAGACATTTAAAAAGTTCCGGGTAAGTTTTCCGTACTCAGCTTCTGTAATTTCAGATTTGATTGGATACAATAGCATCGTTTTCTGCAGTGGAGGTTTAGGAAATCCAAAACCTGCATATTGGCTTGCCACCTTTTCGACAAGATCGTGAATGTTTATGTATCTGAAGTTTAAGCAAATCTGCTAGGTCAGGATCTACCACATTAGAACATGAAATGTATTTGTCAACAAATGATATTATCTCTTCTGAGGTACTACTGTTAACAGATGGAGCATTTTCAATCGAAAAAAGAATGTGAGCATGTGGTGAACCTCTGTGCTGAAACTCTATTCTCACAAACGAATCAACAATTTTCCCAATTGGATGCAGATTGGATTTAAGGACGTCTGAAATGAATACTTGTAGTCGATGATCAAAGAATCTAACACAGCTGACAGGATCTGATCAAACTAATCTACTACGTGTTTGCCAGTTCATATTTTCTAATTCTGCATCTGTATATGTGCGATTGTCGACGAATTGACCAAGAACTTTTAGCAAATCCAACCAACGAGTATCTGCTGCTGAGAGGGATACAAAATATGTGGGAAATCCAAGCTGTCTGACCATTGCTAGGAGGTCTTTTTCCCTTTTTTCAAGATATGGTGGTGAATGCCTGATACTCCTAAAAATCCTGTAACCCTCATCTAATTTTACAAGATTATTCATTGTATCCTGGTCCAAAATATCACTAGCTGTAAACTTTTTACCATTTGTTTTACATCTCCTTATAGCGATTGTAACTTTGTCAGAAATCTGTTTCATATGTATCTTCTTTAACTTGAAGAATAGATTTGGTATGCAAGTAGCTACACGTCTATCCACACTTCGTAGTTCCCATTTACATATATCAGAGAAATGAAGTATCTCTGGCTGGTATCTCTGGTATCTCTGGCTCTATCCTTCTTTGGCCACAAAATATTGTCGGAAAAGCAAGACACTCTGCGTCCGGGTCATGGAAAAAAGAAATCGGTGTGCTATTTTCTCCAGCAGCAATAGTCATAACCTGACTGCTATCATATTCTGAAGCTGTTAGTAGTGTATCCATATTCCCTTCTACATTATCACTAACTTCATCAAATGTGTCAACGTTTATGCATTCACCTTGTTGTTCTTCATCTTGTTCTTTAGACATAACTTGCATTTCATGTGATATGACCTTTAGCCATTCTGGTGTTATTTGAACTTTCAATTCTTGGAAGAGAGATCCGTTGTTAATCAACCAATGCAAAGCTGTCATTACTTTTAACGGTCTTACATTTTCAATGTAGGCACTAGATGAGTATGTTAAACGCTTCTTCAACTTGATTGGTATTGTTTCAGATAAACAGAGACGTCTGGGCAGAGCAGTAATTGTTGGCATAATATCAACTGGAACATTTACGACGTTTCCTTTTAGAGAACAATTGTCCCCCTCTGGGTAATTCTCTCAATTGCATGAATGGTATTCTAGGAGACAATAACCTTTCTTCAAGATTACAGAGGTTGAGTTCTTCTGGTTTACTCTGAAATCCTCCATGATTTGCTATAGACATTTTAGGTACTTTACCCATTATTATGTACTTTAAGCATGTAATACAAAGCCACTCTTTACCACCAACTGATAAATAACCACTACGACACTGTGCCAGTATGTTATGTGGTAACCCTGAATCATTTGATAGTTGACAAACGTAATGTTTAAACCAAGTCTGCTGACAGCAGGTGCAAACATACATAGGACCATTCTTAATTTTCTCATAGAACATTTTGTGAAGATCTTCTACAGTTTTAAAAGACTTGATTCTTTTCTTACTTGTTTCTTCTTGATTTTTTGTCACTTTAGATTTTGTTGAAACTTTGTGACCCTGAGATTTCTTTGGCTCCTTTTTAGACATGGAATGATTTGTTTTCTTTTTCTCTTTGGGTAATTTCCTGCTGTTTCTTGTTTTATAAAGCTGCTGATGTTTTGAACTAGGTGAACTGGAAGTGAGGTGCTGTTTATGATAGGATGCTGTACCTGCCTTTTCAATTTTCTTTTGCTGGCAATTTTGAAATTGAAAATATGAGGTTAAGGTTTCAAAACCATTCATATTGACTGATGCAGAAGGGACGGACATGATGGATTGGATTGCTATTGGTCTTATCTCCAAAATAATAGATTTATCTTGAAATAGAGATTTGGCCAATAAGTGGAAGTGATTAACAAGATCTGGTATGGAAGAAAAATATAACAATATAGCTTTACCATTTTCTGTCAAAAGTCCTACATCACTCCTGCTATGGGAATCAAAAATTCCATATTTGTTAGCATTATTTTTAAACAATGCTATCATGTAGCCTCCAAAAACCATAATACTGTATTTTGAAATACAAAAAGCATGTTGCACGACAATACCTAATGGCTCTAGAATTGAAGAAACACATCCATCATCAAAAAGCTTCCCATATATGGTTTCAAAATATCTATATTTGTGTAAGATGTTATCGATATAAACTTGCACTGGGAGATCATTTGTAGTTAAAAATTCAGACACATGGAGTGAATTAGAAGCAAGTAGCTGTTTACGTAAAATTCCATACAACTTGTCACCCTCATCTAGCACTTTATCAATACAAGAAGTTGTCATGACATCATAGATGTTGATAAAGCTAAGAGAAACCAGAGCATTACACGAACATTGCTTTCCAGCTGTATCACTAGAAAATCTTGCATCGCCTTGATGAAGGGAACCTATCACTATATTATTGAGATGTTTGGCATAAGAGGCCTTAGCGGCAGCAGATCGTTTTGATTTCCTTGGCATTTTAGCATAGCCGACCAAGGCTAGTTTATAGAATAAAACATAACTTTTGAGTTCATTGTTAAGTCTTCAAAGTCTGATTGATCAGGTTGGTTTTTATATGAAAGTCTGAAAACAGCTGAGGTTATATAAATGGTCAAACTGTGTTTTGCAAGCCTCTGTTGAACTCAAACCAATCAAACTATAGTTTGAAACTTAACAACTGTAAAGTTAGCTGATTTTACCAAACTCAACATTTTCAAACTTTTTGACAAACTTATACTTTACCTTGAAAAGTGGATCTTGACAATTACCAGAAAACCAGTTGATCTGAAAGAAAAGAAATTGTGACGATAACATAAGGCCATTGAACAGTAAGATGTCGTAGCGCCAAGAAGATATTTTAGAGTATTGAACCAAAATGAATATATGTCACTCAATCAGGAATGACAACTTCTTGTATACATTTAAAAGTAATTAGTTTTCTGAATTTTCGTAACATATATTCAAAACCATCCAAGGGGTGAACAACGGGCTTGTAGATACATGATAACACATTTAACGAACACAGCAAAGGATAAATATTTAACTAATAATAAAAGATATTTAGACAATTTCAATGCAACATAATAGATATTATAGGAATATTTACGAACCCATAATCACAACAACATAGCTGTACATTCTTAATGAATTGTAATACAAAATTTAATTTGCAGATTTCACTTTCATTTAACATAATCAGTGCCTTAACAACATTGGAATTAATCATTTGGACCCAAGGCTAAACGACTTTATTGATGACAATAGTAAATAAACGAAAACAGGAATATCACTCTAGACTATTACAAGAAGGAAAATCATTGTAATTGCCGATATTTGTTTTCCTTAGAAAGAATTGTGCCTTAAATACAAAAGATTTAACTGTTTAATAGACTCAAATCCTAAAACGTCGTGACTGATAGCATAGTTTAAAAATGAAACAAATACTGATGGTTTAAATGGCCATATTAGAACTGAAAATCACGAATTAAACAAATTCTAGCTTGAAAAGGCTAGGCCTCGTAGACTTATATTGGGCTAGGTACAAAACAGTTTTATTGTTAAGAACTAAGGTTACCTTACTGCAAAAGGTAAAATCATCACAATTGGTAAAAACATAAATACCAAAGTCCATCGATGGTAAAATTAGAAGCGAACATAACGAATAATACATGATATATATATAGGTCAGACTTCAGAAGGCTAAGCCTCTTAGACCTATGTTACTGTCCACCTAGTCCCATGCAAGAAAAGTTATAAAACAGATCTTTATATGTCTAGAACGTATAACATCCATGTCAACTGTCAGACTCGAGAAAGGTAGGCCTCCTAGACCTATGTGACTGTAAACCTAGTCTCATGTTAAACTAGGTACAAAACAGATCTTTTTTTGTCTTAAACTAAGACTAGACAAACAATAAGGAAAATCATTGCAATTGGCAAAAATATAAATGCTTAAACTAGACAGTTAATGTCCAAATTAGAAGCTAACATAACTATTAAAACAATGCTGTCAGTCTTGAAAGGGCTATGCCTCTTAGACCTCTGTTAACCTAGGCATAGATTAGGTTGATACAACCCAAAACTTGGATATAACTATATGTCTTTGTGTCAGCATGTATATTAATAGGATCAGTAGAGATCCTCAGTATCTTAGGCATAACTTAACCTAGGCTAGTCTGATAACCTAGGCTATGACCAATGTGACTATTACTAGTCACATTAGGTTATCTAGAATAACATGCAACGTAGAAAGGACGTCGATGACAGCAACCAAATTAGAAGGGCAATAACTACAGCATTTCCTAGCATATTTTATTGAGAAAGCTAGGTCTATCGACCTAAGTTACTGTAGACAGTTAGCAGCCCCTAAGCCGACCTAGGCTTGGCCTAGACTAGCCCGAATAAAACTAGCTACTAAACAAATTTCAAATTAACGGGATAGACTAGGACTACGTTATGATAGCTACAAAAAAAAATATTAAGATACAACTGCCAAATTATAATAGGCAAACAGCTAGACCTAGCGTAGATCATATTCTAGATGTCCTATTGAGAAAGCTATGCCTATCGACTTTAGTCACTGTAGACAGTAAGTAGGCCCTAGCCCCAACCTGGTCTTGACTGGTTAAAACTAGCTAGCCTACCACACAAATTTCAAGTTGCCCAGGTATAGACTAAGACTGAGTTACACTAACTTCAAAGAAAAAGGTACAGAGATGCAACAGACAAATTACAAGAGGCATAACACTAGACCATATCTTAGATGCTGGATCAAGAAAGCTTGGCCTATCGACCTTAGTTACTGTAGACTGTAAATTCACTCAAATTGACCTACACTTGAGCCTAAGTAAAGCTAGCTACCAAACAAATATCAAGTTGCCGAGATATAGACTAGCCTAGGACCGATTACGCTAGCCAAAAAAAATACTGAGATAAAAAAAAGAGTGTTGTGACAAAGCCATGATCAAGTATTATAATGATATCATCACTAAAAACTAGGCTTAGCATAGGCCCAGATCTACATCCGGTTGAAAAGAGTTAGCCTAGCGAAAAATAGGTCAAGCCTAACCCAAATAAGAGGATTACCCTGGCGATCACGATTACCGTAACGGAACAAGCCTAGGCTAACCTACTCCATTTTAACGAAAACTTTTCAAGAAAGAATGAAATTGACAGTCGACTATGTTAAACCCGATGTCTCGAGATTTTAGAGTTAGGCTAGGACTGTTTCGCTAGCTACAAAAAATAAAAATTACCGATATGCAAACACGGAGGGACGTAAGCTACACGCCAATGTCATGAATTGATAACACTACATGTTATAAGCCTAGGATATAGATATCGTCATTGTAAAATTAGGCCTAACTTAGGCCTAAGATTGAGATATAAGGTTAGGCTAGTTACAAAAAAAGGTTATCAATATACAAACACGGAAGGTCGTACATGACAATATCATGATAACAGGTTATAGGCCTATAGATATCGTCCCTTGTCCCTTTTTGCGGATGTGTCACCGTATCGAAGACGAAAACGAAGATTGTAAAATTAGGCCTAGCCTAGGCTTGATCTACAAACTGATACAGTTCAACAGAAGGTAGCAACTAGCATTAGCCTAACGTAGTATGGCCTAGCAAAACCCGAGCTTAGATAAGAAGAATCAGCGGATATCCCCACAATGAAGGTAGCCATAACGGAACCACTACGATTTCAAGAAAAACAGACAATCGACTTCGTTAAATCCAATGTCTCGTATTAATGTTGAGACCTATTGGTACGGTTAAGAATATGAGTTAGCCTAACCTTTTCTGTGAATAGAAGAAACTTCGATAAAACAGAGAATACATACCTATTAAAAACAGCCTGGTCCTTTCCTCTCGGTTTTACAAACGTGTAATAACAAGGCGTTACTTTGATGACAAGTTACCAAGCGAAAGCGATTAACTTTCATAAAAATTTCGTAAAGATAACTTTGAAAAGGCTTGAGATGAGAGTGAAGAGAAATACGTCTTTACAGGATGGTGAATTAAGAGCGAGCGTAATGACGCTACATGTGGCGATGATGCGATGCTTTCACTAGTTGTCCCGCCCCTTCAAGAGCAGAATAGTCCAATCGCGAGTGACAATAGCATCAAATGCTACAACTGAGCCAATGAGACAACAGTGTTATTGTCTATTCTACATACTGCTTTACATAATATACAAAACCGCCAAAAATAAACCAATCGTTGACAAGTAAATTGTCACGTGCCCATAAAAACTATGGACATCGAATAATAATTGACAGATGAGCAAAGAAACTTCAGCAAATCATACATATTACAAACGGTTTCGGAGCGTGTGGAAAAATGATGTGTTTAAACTGTATTTCAGTCCAAATTGGGCCGATTTGGACATAAATCGGTGAAAAAGTCATAGAATGAGATAAAATTCTCGAATAAAAAATAGTAACTTTTGTTGGCCTATATGATATATACTTGCTCTGAAAATTCCAGAGAAAAAGACAAATTTTTAAGAGAAGAGAGAGTCCTACTTACTGTTACAATATCTCTATACATGTAATGTATTGAGATAAAAATGGATGCATATGATCCATCCGATACTGTAAGACTTAGTCCCATTCAGTCTGCTATCAGTGATGCACTGCCATCCTTGCCACTGGCACTTGCAAATGGAGTCCTGGATCAACTTGTTGATGTTGGAGTTGAATCTGTGGGTGATCTGAGATTTGTAACGGAGGACGACCTCTCTATTGCTGAAGCCTATTCAGCGCAGAAGACTCACAGATGCATGGTCAACTGCAGGTGAAGGTAAGTATACCTTTCTTAAGTAAAACTGGGTCCGTTTCTCAATAAATAAGCCAGTTCATGCTTACATTATAATAATATGATAATGATATATTGTCAAAGGTCACTATGGTACACTGGCAATATCACATGGACACAAAATGTACGACATGAGCAGCGATTTTGTTAAAATATTGTGATGTTAGCACTTTGGGGAAAATCTCGCCTGTTCCAGGTAAGTCCTTATTTCTGAGCATGCGCATTTAGTTGGGTAAAAGTCAGTGTTGTTCATAGTGACCCACCAACTCTTACACTAGTCAGGGCCGTGAAATTTTACGCGGAATTCCGATTTTTTAACTTCGATCGAACTTACCATTTTCCGTGGATTGATCTCTGCGTTTTTTTCTTGAATCGCGATCGTTAGTGCTAATGCCGCATTCTACAATTTAGAGACTGACATTACGATGCATGGTACGTGTTCTGTGCATATAGACGTACTAGTGCAGCATTCCGATCCTGTGTGCGCTCAGCGTTAGCGCTTTGCACTGTGCATGCAGTCGATCGTTTATTTACTGGTCGTCGATGTTTATTTGCTATGATATCGCGTGTCTACTGCCTAAAAAGTCCTCACAAAGATTTCTAGAACCATTTTGTTGGAATTGAAAACACATGAATCAACGTTTAAATTTTGGATGGATGCTTGTTTTCTTGGATTCAGTCGCAGAAAGAGTAACGTCAACCTAGGCTAGGCTAAAGTTACGTTATGAAGTGACAATGCATGGATGGTTAAGGTATAAATGTTACCTGATGCTAGAACTGAAGTGGACATTTGTATGTTAAAATTTTATGATATAGATCTGAGAAAAATGCTAAAAATAACTGAAATTTCATTGGGCAGTTATTTGGGTGAATAACCAAAATTGTTAACCATAAAAACAACAATTCCTGACCTTGCATATCAGTCATGTTTAGAAGCAAATGTTGCTCCATTTTGCATGTAGCCAACTTTGAGTAACCGCCGTCCTGGTGGAGGGGTTGTTTTTTTTTCAAAGTTTTTCAAAACCTCTCTCACACCCCTGCACTAGTAGAGGTAGTGTGATGGTGATTTATGAATAAGCTGCTGCACAGGTCTACGAGTCCTGGGTTCTGTTTTCATCGTCCCCGGCTGTTCCAGGCTCCAGTGTAGTTGTAAATTTTGCTCATGACATGATTCATCCACTGTCAGGCTGCTGTGGGTTTCACTGTAAGTCTAACAGTTAGCTGAAATTCGGTTTTGTTTAAAAAATGGAAAAATTGTGAAAAGTAGATATTTTGCCTAATTTTAGCTTGTAAACACGATAACGTTGACCCTACGTGGATGGGTGAAGCTTATAATTGGTATGACTATGTGTTTCCCCATGATGAGTACATGATAATAAACCTGTATTACTTCTGAATCTGAAAATAAATGAAAAGAAAATTTAAGTAAGCATGTGATCATTTTTGGTTCCTTGCTTTAGCAAAAGGAACCTATGCGTACAACTTGGTGTGTGTGCGTGTGTGCATCTTTGACACTTGCTTGGGTACGCTCTATCTCAATAAAGGAAAGTCGGATCGAGGCCAAACTTGGACTATAGATCCGCTATATGGAGGTGTGCCCTACTGTTTTTGGTGCCCACAAAGGAGACCTTCGTGTGCGAAGTTATATGGTTTTGATGCTAGATTTGGATATCAAAGGTACCTTCCGATCAAAAATGTCAATGGGTTGACACCCTGGTAAGCTTTGTGTGTGAAGTTATACAAGGTCAAAAGTTCATTTTCAGACATTTAATGCAATAACTCCCAGTGCCAAGGTGTGACACGGTTGATATTTTGGGACAAGTTGCAAATGGTATAGGGGAATATTTTCAAACTTAACGGTCATGTGATCCGAGGTCACCAAAGGTCAATTAATGTTAAGATAGTATTATTTTGGGGGGAGAAAATGGGCCAAGAAATTTTTTGGAGAATCTTTACAGTTTTGATGCTATATTCAGGTCTCAGCAATAAAAAATGTCAATAAGTTAACCCCGTGTGACCTTTATGTGTGAAGTAATACGAGGTAAAAGTATATTTTCAGACATTTAATGCAATAACTGCCAGTGCCAAGGTGTGACACGGTTGATATTTTGGGACAAGTTGCTAATGATATAGGGGAATATTTTAAAACTTAACGGTCATGTGATCCGAGGTCACCGAATGTCAATTAATATTAAAAAAAAAAGTAGTATTTTGGGGGAGAAAATGGGCAAAGAAAAAAGTTTGAATTTTTACAGTTTTTATGCTATATTGAGGTCTCATCGATCAAAAATGTCAATGGGTTAACCCGGGTGACCTTTGTGTGTGAAGTAATACAAGGTCAAGTTCATTTTCAGACATTGAATGCAATAACTCCCAGTGCCAAGGTGTGAGACGGTTCACATTTTGGGACAAGTTGCGAATTGTATAGGGGAATATTTTCAAAGTTAACGGTCATGTGATCCGAGGTCACCAATGTTATCAAATCTATTGACCCACTTGTAGGTGGGTCAACAAAAGTGCCTTCCGATGAAAAGTCCGATCACAATTTGTGATCACAAAAGTGTTGGCTATTAGTGTTGGTTACTTTATGGTTGGTTACTTTACATGTGGGACCACAATTACTTGGACTATTTCAGCCCAATCTTGCTATGATAATATTATGTGTATTGTCATATACCCCTACGCAAGGAACAACAGTGCTCTTGGGCTCTTGTTTAAGGAATTACCTGAAATGTTCACAAGTTAAAAAAAATATCCACGTTTTAACATTTTGGTAATAAAATACAGAACTAACATCACTCTACTGGTCCATAATGGCGGTGAGGTGGCTGACCGGTTAAGTGCCTGGTCTGCCATTGACGAGGTCCCTGGTTCAAACATCGGTGTCAACATCTGGTACCAATTTCTACGGAAGCGTAGAAGGGACATTGCATTGACGAGTTACCAACTTGACAAAACGACAATCTGTAAATTGACGAGTTGACGAGATGGTAACGTGACAAAATTCATAAAATTGACGTTTTGACGAGATGAGCAGCTGGTCAATGCAACATTTTTTTGCAAATTGACGAGTTGCACACTTACTACCATCTCGACAAGATGACGAAATTCAGAAAATTGACGTTTTGACGAGATAACGGATCTCGTCATTGCATCAATTTTCTGAATTTTGTCATCTTTTCGAGATGGTAGTAAGTGTGCAACTCGTCAATTTGCCGAAAATAGATGCATTGACGATATCCGTTATCTCGTAAATTTTCTGAATTGTCATCTTGTCGAGATGCTAATAAGTGTGCAACTCGTCAATTTGCATAACATGTATGCATTGACGAGATCCGTTATCTCGTCAACTTTCTCAATTTGAGGTCAAATTACTAGACATTGTTGGATCAACATGAATTTCGGTACCTTTAGCCAACATTTCGTGCTGCAAAATGGGGAGGTCATTTTACTAGACATTTATTCATGCTTGAATAGAATCCTCAAATTTGATTGGTCTTATCGTGAGGTTATCTAACGAATAATCAACGCTCTGTGTTTAATGCTATCACTGGATGCACTCTGGCTTCGCTTCTATTAAACCCAGAGCGTTGATTATTCTATATATAACCTCACTCTAGACAGTGAAATAAACCCTAATTGTTAGATCAATATGCATTTTCAACATATTAAAATGTACAGAAATGACATAGTCGTAATTGTTTGTTTTATAGGCTCGTTTTATTTCAACACTATTCTAGAAATGGCTGATAGAACTATAAGCATAAAACTAAAGATTAAGAAATGATGTAAAAGGAATATAAAAAGAAACTTAAAACAATAACAATGTCATAGTCTGTATAAAGACTAAATGGCAGGAATGTGTTGGATATTACATATCTGCAAGGTGATATAAATGTTTTAGTTGAAATATAGGTAACTTTTGGAGCACACATGATAAATAAGTTCTATTTTTGGGGGAAAGAATCGGTTGAGAAGACTGGGGAAGTATAAAATGATATGTTGTGAAGGTAAAAGCCCCCCTCCGGTTTGTTCTCTCTGCATAAATATCATGCACAACCGCCACTGATTGTGGACCTGTCCACCAAATATGAAGTTTGACCACAGCTGTGCTTCATGTGGAAATATTAATTGTAACCTCTCTTATTACTGGATTACTACAACAATAAATAAACAAGGTTAGACTACTTCCTGAGACTGCCCAAGATAATGACCAGAAATCTGTAAACACCGCATTTTTGAATGGTGGTGTTCACAAACAGAATGAGGTCACTACTGACGTTGTCCAGTAGGCTTCTTATCGAACCGTATGTACAAAGTTTCATTGTTGTACACTTGCATAAGATACTCATTTTGGCGAAAAAAATACCATTTATCTAGATTTACTGAATTGTTACGTGGCATGTTCAACAGAAGTCAAGAATACAGGTTTTGTAGAACCTGTATTCATACCTACAGGAGGACATCCTTACACACAATCATGATTGCATAGATTCTTTGAGCCTCTGGCAAGGAATATAAAATAATTTATTTTGAAATAGATAGTTTGATAAGACTGGAATAATGATATGTAGTGAATAACTGCAATTAAAAACTTTGTACATGAATATGTTTCACTTTGTATTTACACAGCTGTCTTTTGCATATAGTTTCAAAATGAAGAAGAGTATTACATGTTATGGAAAACCGTGTCTAATGGAACAGTAATAGTTTGTAAAAACGAATGTTTAATCTGATTATACAGATGACCAAATAACAGGGGCTACTTTTGTAAAAAACATATAACGTCTGGTCAAGAGCAAAATTGCACTATGTTCCGCCCCTTCAGAATTTTCATGAGGTGAAATTTCGTACCACACAAACGTACCAAACCAGCTACCAATGCCATCAAAACAAGTTTGATCAAAATCGGACATGCAGTTGCCGAGATATTGACATTTTAGAGAATTCGCTCTAAGCCCTGCCCACTCATAAATATTCATGATATTGGAACCAAAATAAATATAGATCGTCTACTAATGATGGGCAACTTCTGTACCAAGTATGACCTCAGTCCACTTTTGGAGTGCCGAGAAAACCTACTTACAAGCTTTGTGTCACACACACACACGTCACATACCCATACATGCACACACAAATGCACTCATGATTGCATAGATTCCTACGGCTCGAGCCCCTGATTGTCAGTTTCTTATTTTGACTTGCTAACTATACACCTGTAGCAAGAGGGTAAAATGTTTATCTTTGACTTTATTTTCTATTGTCAATTGACATTGAAGCGGAGTCATGTTAATAAGGTCATGTTAATAAGGTCAAAGCCAGTGACTTCGAGAAGACTGGGATTATACAGATGACCAAATAACGGTCAATCAGAGGCCAATTTTGTCCAGAAATAACCTCTAGTCATCAGTTTGTTATTTGGACTTTCAACTATACTGCTGTAGTAACAGGATACTCGAACTGAATCTTCTTGACCTTATCTCTTTCTACTGTCAATTGACATTGAAGCGGGAGTCATGTCAATAAGGTCAAGGCCAGTGACTTCGAGCAGACTGGAAGGTAGGTCGAAGGTGTTCCCGCACTCTGTGATGATGGAGATATTGTCTAGTCTGAAATTTGAGAAGAATAAAGGGAAATAAACTAGGGCAGATGAATTTGTTTCCTTGGTACCGGAAAACACTCAAGCTAATGTGTCTCCTTCTAAGGACAGGGAGAAGGTTGTCGGACACAGTTCGTAAGGTACACTTGCATGTTTACTGATAATCATCGATGAGCAAAAGGCGACAGTGGCATGTTTGGAGAAGTTTCAAGCTGAAATTCAAATGAAGTTTTACTGTCCCCTGGTCAGAGCAGATATAATGTCAACCAGGGTACATTTTTAGTTGAGGGAGATCAGCTTAAGAAATCATCATGTCTCTCCTTCTGTTATTCTGTTCCTTTTTCTTTTGTTTTTTTGTTCGTAACAAACGTCCATAACTCAAAAAGTATTGAATGGAATTGGATCAAACTTGATACATATATATGTTAGGTATGTGTCATAGATCAAAACTCTTTGGGCCCTATAAGTGTTTAGGCCCTGGCCTTTTTGGGGCCCAAACTAGACATTGCTGGATGAACATGAATGAAACTTGGTACATGTAGTCCACATTTCGTGCTGAAAATTCCGAGGGTCACCAGGGGTCATTTGAGGTCAAATTACCAGACATTGTTGGATCAACATGAAACTTAGTACATTGTGCTAAAAATTTGCAGGTCAATGTTTTGGTCACCACAAGCAAATTACTAGACATTGTTGAATCAACATGAAACTTGGTATGAACATGTAACTTTGTACATATAGTCAACCTTTGGTGGCAACTATTTGGAAGGTAATTTGGAGGCCATCAATTAAGAGTGTTATTGAAAATCTAGGGACATGGCTCTGGCCACAAAAGGCCCTTAGTTGACCTTTGATCTTAAATTCATGAACAACCTGAAATTAACACTTCCACAGTAGTATCGTGACAAATCCTCAACATTGTACCATGAAATCTGTAGGTATGAGCTAAAAATGATATGTATGTATCTTGGTTCACAGTTTCATTTAATGCTTGAATTTGAGTGAATTTGAGGTCACCAGATTGAGAACAAATCACAGAATATTGTTGAACATTGTAGTGATTGTTTTACAGAAAGTGAAAACAAAGGTAAAGGAAGGCTGTTCTTTTCTTCCAAAACTTTCAATTTGCTGTTAACCTACCTACAACTGAACCATATATGATTTTAACTTGAATAGTAGGGTGGTGATTGGTGAGGATGTACATTTTCTTGTAAGGAAGGACACTAATGCTCATGTGTGATGATGAAATTATCTATGTCAATTGAACTTACTCTTCGTTGTCTATGCCAATGATGGTGTAGGTTGCTTCGGCTGAAACTTGTTTTCCTGTTATCTGTAAAGAAATTGGAAAATAGTTGTCATGATCATTTTTGTTCATGTGTTTATGGTTTACTGGTTTTGATTGTTGAGTTAGCTTTATAATTTGTTGTATTATATTATAGACAGGAGCTGAAAGGCACAATTGAATTTTGGTACTGAAATTTTTTGGGTCATTCGACTTGGTTTGGAATGCAGTGTTGAGGGTTGTGCACAACAGAGAGGGCAGAATATTAGTACTATAAGAGCATGCAGTAAAACTTTCCCAAGCTTGTAAATGAAGATAAGATATGATCATAACACTTATTCTTATGGCTCATTAGGTTTTTTAATTATCATTTACAGATTCTCAGGAGTACAGATTACAAAGACTAAATAAGTCTCTTTCATTAAACTCATATACTACAAATGGGTGTAAACAAGTTAATGTGAGAAAATGTAGTTTCTCAGCACACTGAAATCCCTACAATACTTTAAAAAACTTCTTTTGGAAAAAATCATTGAAAAAATAGTATTTTTCAACAAACTTCAGCATCACTTTGCAATGATGTGGAAATAGTTATTAGTATGTACATCACATGGGAGTCTATATATTTTGAACGAAAAAGTTACAAATTAACCCAAAATGTGTGGGACGGCCATTTAAAGAATTAAACGAGGGCCTCCTAATTTTTTTTTCACTTGGTCTAAACAGAGACAATACAAACTGTAATAAACATCTTTCAAATATTGGCATTTTTTCCCTCTATCCCAGGAACTTTTTCATAGATATGTTGAAAATTATTGTAAGTCCGAGGGGAGCAGGCAGAGTGGCTACGATGGCCCCAGTTACACGTACTTAATTCTGCCTATCCTTTTATACAGAAAAATAATGAAAAATACTGAGGGTCTCAGGCAGAGTGCCTAAGATGGCTTAAATTCCATCCTTTTCATTGCGGCCTATTTTTTATAGACAAATGTTAAAGAAAACTTTAAGTCGGAGGGGAGTAAGGATAGTGGCTACGATGGCTTGGTTTTCATTTCTGCCTATCCTTTTGCATTCTATTAAAGACCGAGGGAAGTAGAAAGTGTGGCTACCATGGCTCTGATTGCATCGGTCTCATTTGTGCCTATATTTTAATAAAGAAAAATGTCAGGGGAGTAGAAAGAGTGGCTAGATGGCTCCAATTGCAGCGTTCTCATTTCTGCCTATCTTTTGATACAGAAATGTTTAAAAAAAAATTAAATCTGAATGTGTAGGAAGAGTGGCTAGGGTGGGTCCAGTTGCATCTTTCTCATTTGTGTGTATCATTTTGTACAGGGAACAGTAGAAAATAATTCCGAGTCAGAGGGAAGTAGGGATAGTGGCTACGATTGCATCGTTATCAAGAACGTAGCCATTTAAGAATGTAGCCACCTAGGCCTACAGGGTGCAGGTAAATTGTCGCGAGGTACTAATGCAACTAGGCCTGGCTGAAGCCTTTATTACATATATTTGAACTGGTAGGTATTTATTTTTCTCATGCTGAAATATTACGGAAATGAAGGTGTTCAGACTATGCATTGTTCCTAACTTCGCATTACTCTTACTGTAATATATTACTTACGAGTACAACTAGCCTAACCTAGTAGTATTACCAAATGGACCCTTCATAGTTGAGAAACAGAATATGAGAGGATTATCAACCATTCAACTGAAGACCCGTGTGAAACAAAGTTCACCCTTGATCAGAGCAGATATCAATTGTGAAAGTTTCGGAAATTCCGGTAATTTTTTTAGGGAAAATTTGGTATTTTCTGTACAGGAAAATATTGGCTCAGCCTAGCCTATGCTGACAACGTCGGAGTATAATTCGAATGGCCAACTAAAATGGCGGCCAAAAGTTGAAAGGCATTAAATATTTCAAATAGACTGGTCTTATTCTTACCTTCAAGTCATAATATATTCATTTTATTTAACGAAAATTGTGGTTGATTGGTAAAAGTGTTGAGTTTTGCGAGGTTCCATTGAAGTTAACACAATGTTCCAATACCTGACGGCAATATTTCTCAAAGGTCACTTTTTGTGGGAAGATCGTAAAATGTTGTCACCTGACATTGAATTTATTGATGATTTTTATTACATATTAGAAAACTGGTAGGTTTTAATTTTCCCTTTCTGTAATATTACGAACATGAGGGTGTCCGATCTTAGCAGAGTTCCTAACTTCGCAATGCTGTATATAGACCTAGGCTAGTAATAATAGACTAGTACAAATCAGCCTTAACTTAGACCTACGCTAGGTCCACTGTTCTAACGGAGTAACGTTAGATCGAACAGAGTGGCGTACCAAAATTCATATACATTTAAATATTATCATTAAATACTTACTAAATAAATAGACTTACCGCTTTCTTCTACTGACGAGTTGGATTTGGTAAATATGGAACGCAAATACCAATATTCTGCTGCACTGGATCTATCTCATTGTTGAGAGTTGAGTTTGGTGTGCTTTTTACGTGACCTGCAATGCGAGATACAGGTCCATTTATTTTTACCCCAAACATCGAGCATATCGACAAGCGCTCGTCCAATCACAATAGGAATCATAAATTTAAAGGTACCGGTCACGATGACAAATAATAACACTGTGTTCACCGATGTAATTGAGCAAATGGTTACGTGTACATCGCAATACCTTACCATGCGCTGTATAATAAATCACCAAAAAAATTACGGAAAACGTACCTAAAGTATGTTTTCTCGTCATTTTAAAATGATATCAATAAGTAACATTTAAGTGTCATCTTGTGATGTACACTACGATGAAATTTCACATCAAAGAGACATTAGGGTAAAAACTAGTAGGCATTTAAAGAGCCCTCAGAATGAAAACGATTGGTGTGAGATAATCTCCATATATGTAATATATGGAGATAAAAATGGGGAAAAAATTTGGATTGGCCGTAACTCAATACGTCTTACTTTTTCCGCTCAGACAGACGAATCCGAATCCTGATTGGTGCAAAAATCGTGATTGTGGAAAAATCGTGAATCGGTGAGCGATTTTCTATCCGATAAGGGCAGACCTGAATACTGCACCTAATTGTCAGAATCCTTCACCATGTACACGCAATTAGGCTATGCCTCTTTAGTGTTACCTTAAATTCTGGAGTGGGGGTAATTTCCTGCAGACGGCAACATGCCAATTGCCTATTTGTCGTTTTTCATTCCTTGTCAGAGGCAAAGGGAATCTATGCGATTGCGCGGGCATATGTGTGTGTATGTAGGTGTGTTTGTTGGTAGGTACGTTGGCCATATGGAGTAGATGATATACTGCACCGTGGCTTTGAACGCACCCGTAAGACGGGTGAAATGTTAACGTAGGCCTCGTTTTCCGGTTGAGTGTTACATGGAGGTATATACTGCATCATGGCTTTGAACTTTTGACACGCTTACATCAAGACACATGATATTGTCTTAGAATAATGACACATTGAAGTAAATATATTTAAAGGAATCACTACTACGATCATATCAACTTTCCTCCACGTATTTTTTCCCCTCAAAATAGCACAGATACAAATAATACAGCAACAGACAGACTGTCGGGTCTACCCCAATATTAAAGCTCTCATGTAGTGCGTTTACCGGTTCAGTGTTATATGGAGGTATATACTGCATCGTGGCTTTGAAAGCACCCGTTAGACGGGTCAAATGTTAACGCAGTAATTAAGGGGAACCACTACTAAAATCATATGAACATGAGAAGTGATTTTTACGTGACCCGCTCTGCGGGAATCTAAACGCCACGGCCAAACCGCACGCGAGATGCTTTTCCCAACGCAAAGGCAATCGTTTGCATACCTCGCCTCTCATTGGCTGGGTCTTGCACTTTTGATGCTGAACTGGTCACTGGTGACCCGCCATGCCAATCGAAACTCAAATCAAGCGAGCCAAAAAAGTACATAGGGCCTATAGCGACCTACTTTTTGAATTTCAGTCATTGTCTGTTTTTACTAAATATCTCATTTGTCATTACTCTCGGGGCAAATGGACATAAGCGATTAACCCCTGACCCCGGGTTTTGTGACTCAACCGTTCGGAACGAGTCTTTTGTTCACTTCAGTTCAGAGTGCGGACGTGTTTTCGGCTGCTCTCCACTTTTCGTTGACCACACCTTTTTGTGTTTTTACGTTGGCCTTTCATTAGTTTGCAGTTTGTGTTAGTGTAGTTTGTGTGTTTTGAGTTTGCTTCGTTTTGGTTTTTGTATAGGTGCGTGCCTTTGCCACGCCCCTAGCTGTCATGGCGGCTCGCCGTGACAGCAACATCGTATTGTTGAGTTTTTCGGGGGAGGCTAAGGTCGTCCCCGGACAATTTTTTTTTCAGTTTTGCGTTCTGTTGGTTTAAAAGTCCCTGGAGAGGTTGACGCGCTTTAGCGTAAACCTCTCCGGGGTATGAATTGTTTTCATGTTCGTTTTACCTCGGACGCTGCCCGCGTCCGAGGCGTCCATGTGTTGGAGGGAGTCGAGGGACTGAAGGTCACACCGTACGAAAGTTCGGTGTGGGTGACAGTCCTCCATCTCCCTCTGGACATGTCTGAACAGACTGTTGTGCGGACACTGGGGCGTTTTGGGAAAGTAACCGGCTACGAGGAGCCGGAATTCCTTGAATGTAAGGATGTAAAGACCGGGACCAGACGAGTTAGATTACAACTCAAGTCCGATATCCCCTCTTTCTTGTGGGCTAATGGGCACAGGGCCCACGTTGCATACCCGGGCCAGCCTCGCACTTGTTGGAGGTGTGGGCTGGAAGGGCATGAGGCCAGGTTGTGCCCGAACAAGCGGTGTAGCCGCTGTTTACAGGTTGGGCATACCCTGGCCGAGTGTAGAGGGGATATCGTATGTAACTCGTGTGGGAAAACGGGCCATCTCGCTCGTTTATGCCCGGACCGCTCATACGTCGCGAGAGAGTGGCTACGGGCGTGGTTGAAGCGGTCCCCGTCCCGGCCTTTCAAACCGTATCACCTGATGCTCCTCTCATCGCCCCAGTGTCCGACACTAGCGCCCCGGTGGAGGTTTTCAACTCCCCTTCGTGTTCTACCTCGTCCCTGGAGGAAGTTGCCGCTGCGGCCGAGACTGCCAGCCTGCCCACTAAGGCGGAGCAGGACAAAACGGCGGAGATGGTATTCGCGGAGTGGCATGCGGAGCAGGATGCCGCTTGTACTGGTTCACCGGTAGCTACGCCCGCTATCGGTGACACTAGTCGGCCCTCGAGTCAACCGGCCCAAGAGACATTAAGTGGCCCAGATTCGGACTCGCCAATGGAGGACTGTGCTTCCGCCTTAGTAGTTGTGGCTAAGGAGTCCTCTGATTGGTTTGATGAGACAAAACACGCCACTGATCTCACTGACTCGAGCGGCCCTTCCACCCTGCCCGCAGTCGCTTCCACTATAACGGACACGGTGGTCGCTAGTGGACCTCCTGTTCCTTGTGACGAGGAGCTAAGAGGTCTGCTAGGTCGTAGGAAAAGGGCCTGAAAAGAGCCGTATTGGGAAAACATCGCAGGTTATGACACCAGACACCTTATCCCTCGTCACCCTTAATGTGAATGGGATGAGGGGTACCCCAAAAAGGCGACGGATTTTACAGTTCTGCAAGTTGCTCCAAGTGGATGTGGTCCTTTTGCAAGAGACCCACATATCTTGTGAGAGTGATGTTCATCTTTGGTCCTTGGAGTGGGGAGGAGGCCTTTATGCCTCTGGATCAGGGGCATCTTGCGGGACTGTAATTTTGGTGTCCTCAATACTGTGTCATTGTGTGGGAAAAGTGGAGAAAGACCATGAAGGTCGGGTGGTGTGCATACACTTAAGGCTCACGCGGGGTGAGTTGGTGGTTTGCAATGTGTATGCCCCCCCCCCCAACCGGCCTTTAACTGTGTCCCTCACTCTGCGTTAGACGTTCGAGGAGTCTTCCAATCGGTACCACCGGCATGATTGAGCTAGGTTTGTTTGTCAAGCACCGAGATCTTGTGGATGTTTGGAGGTCCCAAAATCCCCAGGTGGTTGCTTGTACGTGGCATAAACCAGATGGAACAGTTTCATCCAGACTCGACAAGTTTTATGGCCCGCGAATGTTTCCTCGATCTCGGTGCTCGATTATTTCATGTCCTTTATCTCATCATGACGCTGTTGTTTTGCGCTTGCAGCTGCCGGAGTCCTTTCATGTGGAGAAGGGACTTCGGCGGCTGAACACGGAAAAGAGCAAAACTTCAAGGAGCAATTTGTCGAGAAGTACAGAGGATGGCAGTCCCTCAAGCCTGCTTTTCCCAATGCGTTAGTCTGGTGGGACGAGGTCAAGTCCCTCCCTCATCAAGCAGTTCGCAATCAGGTATTGTGTTGAGAGAGCTCGCCAACGGAGATTCAAGTTCCATTCCTTGTGCAATAGAGCAAGGGATGGTTCTTCATCGTCTGATCTGCATGCACTTGGAGTGCTTTTTACGTGACCCGTCATACGGGATACAAAACGTCACGGCCAAACGGCACTACCAAACCATCCCATTCTTACAAACGAACCTCGGGTCAAGCGAGCCAAAAAAAAAATACATACGCTCACCGACCTGCAGAGACAAAACGCCCAACCCCCCCCCTGAAATATTAAAAAACTACAAAAGGACGACCAGCACGCAGCGAAACAAAACACCCTTCCCCAGCACACCACCGTCCAAAAAAGGCAGCCCTAGATAAACGGCGAAAATCGCCTTCGACCTGAAGGCGAATGTCACACTTCACCGCCTCCAGGACTGCCTGCCAACTGGCAAATTTCCCCCTAAAAACAACATCACATCTATTCCTCCAAATAAGTTTTTTTACAACAGAACAAACATAAATAATACGCTGCAACACAGCAACGGAACAAACTGGAGGATCTAATCCATACAAAACAAAACCCTGTCCTACCGACCAGGAACGGTCTCCCGTTAAACGATCGGTCAAGGACTGAAACCACTCCCACAAGTTCAAAACAAAGGAGCAATGCCAAAAAACATGGGCAGTACTCTCTAAGCTGTCACAGCCGGTCCTCGGGCACAGTCCATCACCCAATCGCCAGTGATACCTTTTCAGATTGGTCACCAAGGCACCGTGTGCAATTCTCCATGCAAGGTCACGGAGCCTGCAACCATTCAGCCTTGAATGCACCGAACGCCATACTTCGACAGGATGACGTCCCTGTACAAAAATTGCATTCAAGGCCTTATCCCGCAACGAACTGTGAACGAGGGCCGGCTGTGACAGGTCAACAGGGGGCAACTCAATCAGAGCGGAGCAAATGACACGCACCACCCTGTTTGGAGTACTACTATGCGGTTCTCTGTTGCTAAACAGCGCCGGGACCCATCGACGCAGGTGCAAACCGCCCCAAAAACGTAGAAAATATGAACAAGGCAACCCTGGGTCAGTTACCGCTACAAACAACTGCTTAAATAACAAACAAGTTAACTTACTTCCCAGATGAACCACCCCTAACCCACCCTTCTCCAGTTTTTGGTACATTACCGCCCTTTTCACAAGCTCTGTACTACCCGACCAAATAAATGAAAATATCGCTCTCTCCAACCGCACCAGGACGCGACGCGGAATTGGATACACCGCGCCCGGGTACCACAAGATGGGCGAAACAAAACGATTAACTACGGTGACTTTCCCTAGGATCGAAAGCCAGCGGGTGCCAAAGGTTTCGAGCCTGCTCTCAAATACCTCAGCCCTCTCGCTCCAGGTGACATCACCAGGTGCATCGTAGCCGAACCATATACCATTAATTTTGATATTCTGATCCGACCACGACGCACCGAATGGTAAGTCTCTGTATCTCCAGCTACCAAGACGAAGGCCCTTTGTCTTTTCTGGATTCAACTTCGCCCCGGTAGCTCTCTCAAAAATAGATAAATCCTGCGAGACTGCGCGAAAGGAGCCCAGACTCGAAACAACACATGTCACGTCATCTGCATATTGAGCGCATTTCACTTTGGCACCCCCTGGCACAACGAATGGAACAAGTCTGGAGTCCCTTTCCAAAAGACGAGAGAGGGACTCGCTAAACAAAACATAAAGTAATGGAGACAGAGGGCACCCCTGGCGCACCCCCCTCTCTACGTTAAAAACCTCCGAACAAAACCCATTTACGATAACAGAACTGAAACTTTCTTCATACAAAACAGAAATCCATTTACGAAAAACCGGGTGCAACTGAGACGTCTCCAATACATTCATTAAAAAACCGCGATCCACCATGTCAAAGGCCTTCTGCTGGTCCAGAGACACCAATGCACATGGCAGATCACGCTCAATAACAAAGTCGGTCAAGTCGCGCATCAACCACAAGTTCTGCTGGATGCAATGACCCTTGACTGCACAAGTCTGGAGATCACCCACAAGATGCGGCATAGCCAGTGCAAGGCGGTTGCACAAAGCCTTAGCCAGCAACTTGTAGTCCACATTTAACAAGGTGATCGGACGCTTGTTACGGGGATCCAAGGGGTCCCCAGACTTGGGCAGCAAAATGACCATGCCCATACGTTGACTTTGGTTTAACAGTCCGTTTTGGAAGGCGTCCTCGAAGACGGCTCTGATGTCGGGTCCTATTATTGCCCAGAAGGTTCGGTAGAACTCCCTCGGAAGCCCGTCCGAACCCGGGGACTTGCCATTCTTCATCTTCGAAAGCGCCTTCCAAAGCTCAACAGTTGTTATTCCGCCCCCCAAAATATCATTGACATCGTGGGGAACGGTTTTTGAGATTCCCCTCAATAAATCAGCCTGTGCCGACAAGTCGACATTGCCACGCGTAAACAAACTGGAATAATACTCTTTATATACGCGGACAATGCCGTGAGGGTCACTAACCACGGTCCCATCAGTAGCGCGCACAGACGGGACGCGTCTGTCACCTGCCGATGAGCTAACGGACTGGTAAAACCTCAGTGAAGGGCGCTCCTCGGCTTCCACCGCTTCGACACGGGCCCTGACGCGGGCACCGTGGTACTTTTCATCGAGATAAGTCTGCAAAGCGATGACAGCCGAAGGGTCGCCAAACTTCACCTCCGCGCACAGCTTCGAGAATTTTTCTCTTCGACGCCGTGCGCGGTTCACGCAATACTGAATTGCGTAGCGTTTGATGCGCAACTTGACATCATCCCACCATTGGGATGTAGAAGCAAAGGCCGGCTTCAATGTTTGCCATCCTTTGTACCTGGTCTCGAAACCTTGGCGGAACTCTGCCTCGCCAAGAATCCGACAGTTAAGCTTCCATAGGCCCCGCCCGATCGGGAAAATGGAAGGCAAAACAAAACGTGCTACCACAGTGTCATGGTCAGAGAGCGGACAGCTGAGCGTCTCGCAACCCGAAAATTTAAAACTTACGGGCGCATACACTCGATCTATCCTGGAGGCATCTTCTCCGTTAGGCCTCACCCACGTATACACCGTACTACACGGGTGTATACGCCTCCAGACATCGGCTAAAAGGTGTGCGGAAGTGAATCTGTCCAATTCTGTGATCCCAGCGTCGGGACTAGCAGACACAGAAGCCCCGAGTCTGTCAAGACCCGAGTCTGGGACACAGTTAAAGTCTCCGACCATGACACATGGAGCACTACCAGGAACAAAGGAAGGCAGTGTGTTAAAAAAATCTCGTCTAGCAGAAGGCCGATTGGGAGCATACACATTGCAAAGGGAGATGTTACCCTGTGGATACTTGAAAAGAATGCAAACCAATCGGCCCTCGTGATCCGTCTCCACCCTAGTTGCACAACCCGCCTGACGAGGTGACAGGAGGATGACAGTGCCACAGGATGAAGACGAACCAAACGAAGCATGCAGCCCACCACCCCACTCATAGGCCCATAGAGGGACATCTTCTTCCAAAATATGTGTTTCTTGTAGGCAAACGCAGTCGACTTCCATTGAAATACAATATTGGAAAATGCGACTGCGCTTGCGATGATCCCTCATGCCATTGACGTTCAAGGTGGCAACTGAAAATGTATGGGCCATGAGAGGGCAATGGGGCAAAACTACGCCGACGTCGATTCTGTAAGCTTCAAGCGCGCTCTAGACGACATATCGTCGTCAGAGTCGTCACTTGAGGCCGACCTTTTCAGTGAGGGTTCCCCCATCTCGTCGTACCAGCTCGTCCCAGTGGCACGTTTCGGCTCGACGATCACCGAGCCTCCGGAGTCGCTGTCAGACATAGCCTCCGGAGACCGGACGACCGAGTCGTCGTCAGACAGAGTCTCCGGATCTGGCGATACCGGCGGCGGACTGGGGACGGAACTGGACGGGTTGATGGGGGAAGCTGGTGGAGACCCCGTGTCCGCTTCGCTGTGTGGTGGAGACGGTGCGGGCACGGGGTTGATGGGGGAAGCTGGTGGAGACTTTCTCGGTGCGGGCACGGGGTCTGCAACTACGGGGGAGGGTGAAGGAGGTGCGGAGAGTGAATCCTCACCCGTTTCCCCCTCCTTGCGTGAAGCCTCCTCCGGGGCAGTAGGTGCGCCAGAACTTGGCGCCTTTGCTTGACCCCCACTCTTTGTCATAAAGACATAAGAGGAGGGACAAGCGCGAAAGACATGTCCCTCCTTCCCACAGAGTGAGCACACGACTTCGCTTGGGCAAGCAGAGGTATCATGCCCAAGACGAAGGCAGCGCCCACACTCGATGAGAAACTGCACCGGAGCCCGAGTGCGTGCCAGAATCCAGTTTGTTGAGGCGGACGAGAAGCCCACTATTCGTTTTTACCGGGACGACACCAAGTCTGTGGTTGACCGCAGAATAAGGGCAGTGTGTCATCCTGGTGGGGTCGTCGTGGAGAGCCCGCAGGCAGTCCTAGGGGTATTTGGGTCGTTCTTTTCGAACCTGTACTCCAGGGCTGCTGTTAGCGAGGTTCTCCAGGAGGACTTGTTTTCTGGTATAGACAAGGCCCCCCCTGAGAGTAAAAATGATAGCTTGGGCTCGAATCTCTCCGTTGGTGAGCTCTGGACAGCGGTAGCAGCGATGAAGAAGGGAAAGTCCCCCGGTCCCGATGGCCTCCCGGCAGAGTTCTATAGGACCTTCTGGGAGGTCCTCGGTGGGGACTTGAGAGATGTGTTCGCTACCGCTTTCCAGTTGAATTACGTGAGCCAAACACAGCGGGTTGGAAATATTGTTCTCCTCCCAAGAGATCCTTTGGACCCTAGAAATAGGCGTCCAATAACGCTGTTAAATGTGGACTACAAAATCCTTGCCAAAGCATTATGAAATCGCTTATCGGACGTGATGCCGGATATTGTAGGTCCTCTCCAGACTTGTGCTGTGCGAGGCAAGTGCTTTTTACGTGACCCGCCATGCGGGATACAAAACGTCACGGCCAAACGGCACTACCGAACCATCCCATTCTGACAAACGAAACTAAGGTCTAGCGAGCCAAAAAAACATACGCCCGCCGACCTGCAGGCAAGTGTATTCAACATAACCTCTGGTTGATGAGAGACTTGATCGAGTTTCTTAAAGTTCGTGATTTGCCATGTGCACTGGTCTCACTGGACCAGGAAAAGGCCTTTGACATGGTAGATCACGACTTCCTGTTCAGAACCTTAGAGTCCTTCGGATTGAACTCCGTATATATTCGTTGGGTCTCGTTATTATACAAGGACGTCACGAGCATTGTCACTGTTAACGGATTAACTTCTGGTCCCTTCCCGGTTCGAAGAGGAGTCCGTCAGGGTTGTCTCCTCTCCCCGTTGTTGTATGTTCTCTTCAGCGAAACGCTCAGTACCTCGCTAGACAGATGCTTTGGATTTCGACCCTTGAACGTACGGGGTGGGGCTAGAGTTAAATGACATTCTCCTATCGAAATCATTTTTCATTTATCGCATCTACGATCATTTATATTGGATGTTCCGCTGTTAATTCATATTAATTAGTCCGGGATCTATCATTAATGCATCAGTGCACGTATATTGGAATTCTTCTTTGATTTCATTGTGAGGATCATGACTTTCACGACTTAATTATTAAACAACGTATCGATTGGATTAGTTCTTCCTATTTTGAGTTGTCCCGTTTTCTATATTTTCTTTCAGGATCATTAACTATATAATACCATTATCATTGTGTATGGATTAATATTTATCGAATTATGTTATCAGGAAGAAACTATCGCTGTTCTGCGCCAGGCACCAGCGACGCCCTTCTTATGAAAACTGGAACTGGTTAGAGAGATCTGTGAAGAAAAAAGGTGAGTTTATAAATGTATTAAACTCACTAAAGGCCCACCGACCTGCAGAGACAAAACGCCCAACCATCCACTGAAACATTCCAAAGATGAAATGATAAGTACCAGACCTCTATATGGCTTTAAGCTACAACAATACCCATGTAATGCAAATGTAATAGTCCACCTGTTACTATTTCCAAATACCTCTTAAGCAATCCCCCTAGTAATACATTCTACAGTCCACCACCAGGCCAGCCTAAAGGTCAATATGTTAGGAATTACTCACCCCTTAGTCTAAACAATCCGACCACATGCTGAATCTCATCATATTATAGCTGTAAACATTGCATTATAATATGTGGTGTTATATCATATATGTATACACTACACTGCCAGTGGGCTATTGGAATATACACAATAAATAAGATTAACTCCTCAAATAAAGTTGTTTGTGTGAATTATTAGCAGCAATTAATTAAGAACTGTACATGGTAGTACGAGTGAACACAAATTAAAAATGGAAAGCTTACGTGCACCGGAAGCGTTAAACTTTAGCGGAAATCTATCGGATAATTGGAGCAAATTCAAGCAGCGATGCCAACTATATTTAGTTGCTTCAGGTGAAAAAAACTTCAGTGTGCTACCTTACTTCATGTGATAGTAGAAGAGGCCTTGGATATATATAGTACGTTTGAATTCGGGGCAGAAGTGAATAAACTGGATGTACTCTTACATAAATTCACAAAGCACTTCACGCCTCAAAAAATGTTACCTTTGAGAGGAATGTGTTCAATACGAGGGTGCAGAAGCCTGGAGAAACCATAGATCAATTCGTGACAGATTTACGAAATAAGGCAAAATCCTGTGAGTTTGGAACGCTATCCGATAGTTTGATTAAAGACCGCATTGCCGTAGGAGTAGAGGATGACCAACTCAGACTGTTACGCGACGCAGAGTTAACGTTGGCACAAGCATTAGTTGTTTGTCACGCTGCTTTTTACGTGCAAAGAAAACGGACACGGTCTGTAAAACAACCACCACAAACAACCACCGAAACCCAACTGAAACCCACAAACACAAATCTCTCACTAACGTAGCGTTTAACGTGACGTGAAAAGGACATGGACCCTAAGGCCAAATGAAGCAAAACAAAAGAACACTACAAACCCGGCCCCAAAAAGCCAACTCCAAATCACAAACAGCAAAACCCCAACCCATAGTATGTTACGACCACACAACCCCCACACCCAACAACCAACTCACTCCAAACCCCACCCGGGGAACGCCGTCCCGAAAGCAGACGACGGCCAGGGGGTACCCCTCAACCCATTCACATTAAGGGTGACGAGGGATGTGTCTATCTACGATGGTCTTTTCAGGCACCTAGCCGTGTTCCCCCTTTTCATGCGAGCGAGCACAGTTCTTAGCTCCTCGTCAACTTTGATCGAGTGGACCTCCCTGTCAGGAACAGGAGGTCCACTAGCGACCATCGTGTCCGGGTATAGCGAAAGCGACTGCGGGCAGGGTGGAAGGGCCGCTCGAATCAATGAGATCAGTGGCCTGTTTCGTCTCGTCAAACCAATCGGAGGACTCCTCAGCCACAAATACTAAGGCTGTAGTGCAGTCCTCCATTGGTCAGAATCTGGGCCACTTAATGTCTCTTGGGCCGGTTGACTCGGGCCCAACTAGTATCACCAATAGCGGGCGTAGCTACCGGTGAACCAGTCCAAGCGGCATCCTGCTCCGCATGCCACTCCGCTAGTACCATCTCCGCCGTTTTGTCCTACTCTGCCTCGGTGGGCAGGCTGGCTGTCTCGGCAAGTTCGATAAGGGAAGAGGTCGGACACGAAAGGGGGAACAAAGCCTCCACCGGGGCGCTAGTGTCGGACACTGGGGCGATGACAGGAGCATCAGGTGGTACGGTGTCAGAGGCCGGGACGGGGACCGCTTCAACCACGCCAGTAGCCACTCTCGCGGCGTATGAGCGGTCTGGGCATAAACGGGCCAGACGACCCGTTTTCCCACACGAGTTACACACGATATCCCCTTATACTCGGCCAGGGTATGCCAACCTGTAAACAGCGGCTACACCGCTTGTTCGGGCACAACCTGGCCTCACGCCCTTCCAGCCCACACCTCCAACAGGTGCGAGGCTGGCCCGGATATGCAATGTGGGCCCTGTGCCCATTAGCCCACAAGGTAGAGGGGATATCGGACTTGAGTTGATTTTAACTCTAGTCCCGGTCTTCACACCTTTACATTCAAGGAATTCCGGCTCCTCGTAGCCGGTCACTTTCCCAAAACGCCCAGTGTCCACACAACAACCTGTTCAGACGTGTCCAGAGGGGGATGGAGGACTGTCACCCACACTGTGACCTTCAGTCCCTCAACTCCCTCCAACACATGGACACCTCGGACGCGGGCAGCCTCCGAGGTGAACCGAACATCAAAAACATTCATACCCCGGGGACCTTTAAACCAACAGAACGCAAAAGTGAAAAAAAAAATTGTCCGGGGACGACCTTTGCCTCCCCCGAAAAACTCAACAATACGATTTTGCTGTCACGGCGAGTCGCCATCACAGCTAGGGGCGTGGCAAGCCACGCACCTACGAAAAGCAAAAACCACGCAACAAAGCCAAAACTACACTAAACAAACTACAAACTATTGAAAGGCCAACGTAAAAAACACAAAGTGTGTGTTGAAGGAAAAGTGGAGAGCAGCCGAAAACACGTCCGCACTCCAGGAAAGCAAACTACAAGCTCTAATGAAGCTAGCAAGCAGCAACTGGGAGGACTGTCGGCAACCGCGCAATCGGGACATTCAAATGAAGAAATATCGGAAGTCGCGAAAAAAATTCAAAATTGCAAGTTCTGTGATGGATCGCACGAAGCCGGAAATTGTCCAGCATATGGGCAAAAATGCAACAAATGTGGAAAACTTAACCACTACGGTCGAGTTTGTAGTTCGAGTCGGAGGCAAAAGTCGACCAATGGGAATTCCGGGTGGAATGAAAAGCTATTACACCATTTGCAGAACGATGACACTTCGTATTCGGAGACCGAACTGTTTGTTGATGCGGTTAATACGAAGTCACCTCGGGATAAACAGTGGATTACAAATCTGACCCTTGTGGAGAGTAATGAAGACGTCAAATTAAAATTGGACACTGGTGCAGAATGCAATGTTATACCGAGAGATATCATCAGTGACCAGCAGAACAGCAAATCAAACATAAAACTAACCTCATACTCGGGCCACAGAATCAGACTATCGGAAAATGCGTGTTGTTGTGTGGGTATAAAACAAAATTCTACCCACTACAATTGCAGTGTGGACCGCTAGGTCACACCAGTTTTGGGCCTGGACACATGTAAAGAGTTAGAGCTTATCCGCCGCGTAGACAAAATCCAGATTCAAGAGGATGCAGTCAAGCCAAGCAAGATCGAGGACACATATAAGGAGGTGTTCCATGGCCTAAGATGTTTTGAGGAGGAGCATCATAAAATATAGTGAGATTATAATAAAGTGCCCAGAGCCGCCGTCAGGTCACCGTCTGAAATTTGCATACTTTTTGGAAAGGTTTCTTTCTAAAACAAAAAAGGTCACCGCATTAAACTGGGGGACATTTTCTAACATATAGATCTATCATGGAGAGCCTTAAGGAGAACATCCAGGTGTATACACGACATTGTCTACTGAGTGCGAATATAGCTAACGGACGATGATCCCAGGGGCTATTATTTGCCTTAGACAGAAATATATGAATATCCTACCTAACGGACGAGTCACTATTGTTGTTAGCTGTAAAGCTACTATTGACTTTTCCTTTTCTTCAATACTGTGTACTATTCACCTTCGTTGATGTTTGTACACTGTAGCATATCCAGCAATATCTGCGTACGATAGCCACCCTTCCCCAGTCGGAACGGGTTTTCTAGCGTATCCCCACCGTTATGGTAAAACGATAACCAAAGTAGTGATGTACTATCGATATTATTGTTTTAACATGTATGACTCAACGACCCATATTTTCTTCTTTGTTGTCAAGATGTGCTGTGATGCACTCGAATATCTTGAAACAATTGTAGAAAAATGATGCTTTGTTTTAATTTTGACATGCCTGTCAGGCTAGGAGGGGAAAAAGGGGGAGGAGGAGGTGGGGTCATATATTTGTATCTTTAGCGAAGGCCACCTGTGGCCGAAAATGCGCTATATAGGGTCCCCAATGTCTATTTTGTCATAGTTCGGGTCCCCCTGTCCATTTTGCCCTAGTTCCGGTCCCCCTCTCTTTATCGATTATGCCCCAATCTGGGTCTATACACTACTGACAGAGACAATTTCATGTTGCTGGGAAAGGAAGAAATAAAGTTGTTCCCTAAAGTTGGACCGAGAATCACGTGTATGAGGAACTTGGCGGCCCTAGAGAATGAAGAAAAGAAAGTGCAGGTGCAGTATGGGTTTCAACAAAATCAAACAAGAGAAATAATAAAGCTCTCTCTGATCCCACAAATTTGTATGAGGAAGCTGTTGTTACTAACAACAAGTAAACACTGCAAAGAAACCTATCATTTTGTATTAACAATGGCGCTAGAGTGTTTCCACTGTCAACTGATGGTAGCACAAAGGGGCTGTTTGCACATCTCAGAGCCTTTTCTTTGCTTAGAGGAAGTGATTTTAGATCTATTGCAGTGTGTAAACAAAATGGATGTCAGCAACGCTTCCGGAAAAGTTACAGCTTCAAAAGGCACATCATTAAACAACACACAATGCATAATATTTGTAATGGAGAACATATCCAAGAGCAAGATGATGATTTGCGTGTTGATAGGCTGTGGTAGGAAACATACAGCAAGATGACATTTGCATGGATGAAGATAGTGATGGTGATGCATATAATGAACATTGGGATCACCTTCATGGACAACAAGTTAAGGAACGAGCTCTGATACTAATTTGCAAACTTAAATATTTCATTGGTGTGTCTCAACTATGTGTCAACTATGGTGCAAAATGTGTCTCAGCTTTTAGATGACCTTGTTGTAAGTCTAAAAGAAAACACAAAAGCATTTCTGCATTGCCAGAATGTTGATACTAACAGTGAGCCTACCCTTGAGCTCTTTGGGAAGTTTTTACTTTGTCAAAACCGTTCTATGACATACAGACAGATTACAAGCAACTGCAGTATCTGCTGACATCAAAGAATTTTATCCAACCTATTGAGAAAGATATAACAATAGGGTATTCTAAATGAACTGAAGTCTTTTCATGTAACATCAAATTATGCAGCAGGTATTATTATATATTACACTTAGTGCAAGAATCTTCAGTTATAACTATTATTTCTCTGACAGCTCTAACAAACCGTGGTTATACTCCCAAACATCCTGTCGAAGTATGGCGTTCGGTGCATTCAAGGCTGAATGGTTGCAGGCTCCGTGACCTTGCATGGAGAATTGCACACGGTGCCTTGGTGACCAATCTGAAAAGGTATCAATGGCGATTGGGTGATGGACTGTGCCCGAGGACCGGCTGTGACAGCTTAGAGAGTACTGCCCATGTTTTTTGGCATTGCCCCTTTGTTTTGAACTTGTGGGAGTGGTTTCAGTCCTGGACCGACCGTTTAACGCGAGACCGTTCCTGGTCGGTAGGACGGGGTTTTGTTTTGTATGGATTAGATCCTCCAGTTTGTTCCGTTGCTGTGTTGCAGCGTATTATTTATGTTTGTTCTGTTGTAAAAAAACTTATTTGGAGGAATAGATGTGATGTTGTTTTTAGGGGGAAATTTGCCAGTTGGCAGGCAGTCCTGGAGGCGGTGAAGTCTGACATTCGCCTTCAGGTTGAAGGCGATTTTCGCCGTTTATCTAGGGCTGCCTTTTTTGGACGGTGGTGTGCTGGGGAAGGGTGTTTTGTTTCGCTGCGTGCTGGTCGTCCTTTTGTAGTTTTTTAATATTTCAGTGGGGGGTTGGGCGTTTTGTCTCTGCAGGTCGGTGAATGAATGGTAGAAAGAATGGGATGGTTTGGTAGTGCCGTTTGGCCGTGACGTTTTGTATCCCGTATGACGGGTCACGTAAAAAGCACAATCGCTGGCTAATGCAGATGGATCTCCTGGTCAAAAGGCAGCACAAATGTGGACTCTCATGCGACACATCTGTTTGTTAATTGGAGACCTTGTCCCAGATGGTAATGACTATTGGGTATTGCTTCTTTTTTTGTGTGATTGTATGGATCTTATTTTTGCTCCAGCACTCACATCTGGTGATTGTCTTTATGCGACAGTTTTGGCATTTTGCTTCTTTCAATTGTAATATGTTCCTGAAGGTATTTTAATTTCGCTACATTTTTTGGGGCAGTAGTATACCAGTAGACAACTATGAATATTGCAGAAAACATTCTTCCAATCTGCTTGATTCATTTCCTGGGTATGACAAAACGACAAAGGAAATGATTGTGTATTAGCACATTGGATGGATATGAATTTGCTCCTAACATATATTGAACAATCAGATCTGGTCACGTTACATACATTCATTCATTCTGAGCCGTGAGGCCCTTAGGGCCAGTGCTTACCAGATGACTATCAATGCACTCCCTGGATGGGATACAGACCATGACAGGTAAATTTCCGGCATGGCCAGCTATGCTGGTACTCATTGTGACAGACTTGGTAGAGCAGAAATGGAAGTGAAAACAACATATTAAATTCAAACTGGTTTTGGGTATTCCAAAACAAAAAAACAAGATGGAGATTTTAAAAAGTGTCTTCATAAAACTAAAATGTTTTGTGAAAGTGCTCTTTCACTAATGATAAAACAGTTTATTTGCGTTTTCTTTGTTTACCAGCCTTACATGTACTGATATGTGTTCTGTCAACTTATGTTGCATTCTCAGGGGGCTCAGTAGGGAAACGAATAAAATACAGCAAAGCAGACTCGGCACAAGTCAACCGCTGAGTTGTATGAAAATTCAAATGAAGTAGTCATTTACACGTAGTGACAACATTTCAGGGTCATAGACCTCCCAGAATAGACTACTAGTGGATTGTAGCTACTGGCAACTTCTTTTGCCCTTAGTGATATGTGTATACCATTAGAGTTTAGTCTGAAACTCCCATTTCACAAACATGCCCCCTCCCCCCCCCCAATGCAACAAACAGCATTCAATTCTCCCTTTTCTTCTTTCAATAAAATCATACCCTAACTACTGTAATAACTCTCTACCTAGTTGACACAGTTTTTGTCTCATTCCCAAAATATAAATGAGAAAATTTGTCACAGATTTGTCTAGTGACCAGCATTTCATTTATTGTTGCCTATATTGTTGCAAAATAATCCTTAAGCATAACAGCTTTATATACGTCTACTTATAGATATGCATGTAATAGTAGAACACTCTCATTTCATTTGCTTGTCCCAATAACATGATTTCGACTATTGACGTTTATTGACGTTTTGACGACTATTGACGTTTCTTAATTATTTCCTTGCAATAAAATCCACCTAAGAAAAGGGTTCTTAGCCTATATTTTCTTTGAAGTTTGAAAGAACTTTCATTTCGTATGCACCCCTGATATCGGATTATATCAAGACCACCAATCTATGCCAAGTCCAAACTTTAAAAGACATTTTGTCAATGTCTCTGTCATTTGCTTAATTGCTTTCAACAGTCGCATATCTTCCATTTCCAGGTTGGAACTAACATTCCACAATATCTCGAAAACCTTGAAAAGGATGGGTCGAGAAAACAGCCCTTTGTCTTAGGGACAGACTGGCGCCTTCTCCGAAGTTCCTAATTGTGGAGAGAATTGCAGTACTTCAAGGCGTGAAAGAAGCTCAGCTTTACAACTTTATGTTTTTAATCTACCGTATCTCCCATCGGCCAGCCTGTAAATAGATAGCATTGCTGATTCGCCTCATAAAAATAGGAGAGCCTATTGACAATTATCTTACGGGGCATCCATGGATTTGAATCTCAATTCGCGACCATATTTCCATAGACTTAAGTGTGTTTAACGGTGTCCTCCTTATGTAATGCTTGCTTGCCGTCCATAGAAGTATATAAGTACTGGAGCTACTGCATAATGAAGGTTCCACATAACGCTTATCACACATCCGTATAGATATTCTTGCTAAAGAGTTGATGTGATTGTGATGGAATAGTGCACTTGAATGGCGAAAATGTCTTCTCTATATAATATATCCCAAACTGTTGAGCAGTAATTGCGAACCAAAACACGTTATTCGAAGAACAAAAGCTTGGGCAGATCTCATATTTGGTGTGTAGGTGAACTACATTGAGTACAGGACGTCTATTGTCTTTGGTAGAGGTCAAAAGTCATTTAGGGTCTGTAACTGCTCTTGGGCTCGGAGCCAGTTTGGTGTGGAGGGCGCTCTACGGTTACGTCACACAAAACACGAAGAATGACAATTAACGAGTGTTCAACTATTTTGTTCAACCATCAGTTGAAGTTGAACCATCAGTTGAGTGTTGAACCATGTTACGTTGGAATGCGAGAGGTCTCGATAATTCATTTTAACGAGACACAAGCCTGGGTTCGTTTCCGTAAGAAACACAGACGAATTGACGAGTCTACAGATTTTAAATGAGAACGTAAACTATATTGAACAATGGAGTTCAACCAACGACAACAAATGGTAATTACAAATATAAAGAAAATTACTCACAAACTTAACAAGATAGGATACACTTTAAAACACGCTGGTCTCTTCCAACGGTAATATCCCACAGCGGCCACGACCGTAATGACGACGATTCTCGGTCCGTTGTACCGCGAAATTCAGTGGTCCTCGACGAAGTTTCTCGCGATCCCAGAAACAGCAGTCACCTTCTTTCCGGCGATGCTCCAATATAGAAGACGGACTTCCAGCCACAATCGAGTGAAGCACAAGTCGAACTTCTCGCCGACTAAATATTACCAGAGTCAGTCCAAAATCAGCTTTATAGCCACCAACTCCTGGCGTAACGAACTTCCTCAACGGAGACAGAAATTCTTCACCTTCTCCGAAATAAAGACCGGATATCTGTACTTTCACAGCAAAGTCCTCTTCAAACTTCTGAATGGAAGTGTAGAATCAATTTTGGTATCGATATCTCAATCCCTCAGAAAGTACTGGCAGTTGAGCACTGACGATATATAGTAGAATGGTATAATATGTGTCGTCGCTTGTATTCGTTGAGAAACTGAGAAACTCTCCGATCTGGGCGGGTTTTTATACGATTCGCCATGTCAAGAATCATCTAGATCTTCTCGATACACTTGACCCAGTTTCTCTATTCTTGGAAGTCCTTTGCATATCTCGCGAACATTCCAGAGAATCCACGAAATGTGTGCACAGCCTACACGCGATTTCACGTAAACCGACGTTAACCCGAGACCAGCGCGTTATCATAAGGAATATACCAGAACAATCGTGTATTGCTCATTACACAAATAACATCCTGACGTTAACCCGACCTAATTTCTCAAATATTGATTGCCACGTAGGCCATTTCAAAGACTTTCTATATAATAACATTAGGTTCCTCACTAGCAGTAACTCGCGTTAGGCTACAATGGGCCCTCGTAACAACAATCAGTTGAACTATTTATTTTTTTCCAACTGTGCCTTAATTTCTTGTACATTCGTTGTTCGGTGACTACATAAGAATCAAGGAAATAACAAAAAACATGCTCAATTGATAAATCTACACCGTAACACGACATCAAACATTATATTATATATGATGACACAAATTGGGTTGATGAAGAGAAACACGGTACGAATTTGGGAATATGTCACAATCGTCTTTTGACCACAATATCTCAAGCTGCCGGTTGTGACCATTAGCATGATTGAAAATATAAGACTTAAAATAGACTGATTCACAGCTATACACAAATACAGTGCTTCATTCTAAGAAACCTATCAAAAATACAACAGTGCTCACGTGAATATGACCGCTCTAGGCCTCACAAGTCGTAAACATTCTCTTTAGAAACTTCAACCCTGTAACATATAAACATGACAACAATAACATCCTTTCATTAGTACATCTTGCGATACAACTTGCAGTAAAACACAATACAAACAAAGCAAATCTGCGTTCTTTATAACACAATAAAGGCAATCACAAAGTTTTTACAAGGTCATTGAACCTCTACAACAACTGAATCTACAGAGCTCATGAATGTTCATGACACCATGACAACCAGCGTGACCCCTGTCTTAGCACAGACCATGTGTATAAATATCCTATAATTATTAACCACAGCACTCACGGTGCATAAGCAAGCCATCGATAAAACACACAATTTCTACTGGAAGAATATTCCCACTCATGAAACCCTGAAATATCGTGAACATAATATGAACGATCGTGTGTGTGTTTGATAGAATTAAAGGACATATATGACTTAGTAGATTATCATTTAAACTGTTACGAATCACGCTACCCGTCCAACATAACGCTAGGCTAATTCACAATGATAACGCAATGATAACACATGATAACACGCATGATAACACAATGATAACGCTAGGCTAATTCACTGGCGGTTATGTTACATTGGGATCACTAAATAATACATGAAATTTGGTCATCTTGGATACCAAGACTCATGATACAAGCACAATTACAAAATACATGTTACCCATTATCGACTGTTTCTGCTGACAATGTCCACGTAAACACAATGAAGATAAATTTTCGTGGCTTAACATAAATTTGGTAGTTCGACGAGTAATGATATTTTCGGCAGGCCGATTGAGCAAAAATGGGAGCGCACTTGCAAAGCAGGGAAATACCTAACAGGGTCATCAGTGGTGAAATTGTGGAAACCTTGTAAACACCATATCCCAAGAAGGGAAGCTTGGACAAATCTCATACTTAGAATGTAGATGTGCTTTTTACGTGACCCGCCATGCGGGATACAAAACGTCACGGCCAAACGGCACTACCGAACTATCCCATTCTGAAAAACGAAACTCAGGTCAAGCGAGCCAATAAAACATACGCCCGCCGACCTGCAGAGACAAAACGCCCAACCCCCCCCCCCCCCCCACTGAAACATTCAAAAACGTACAGAAGGACGACCCGCACGCAGCGAAACGAAAAACCCCTCCCCAGCACACCAGCGTCCAAAAAAGGCAGCCCCAGATAAACGGCGAAAATCGCCTTCAATCTGAAGGCGAATGTCGGACTTCACCGACTCCAGGACTGCCTGCCAACTGGCAAATTTCCCCCTAAAAACCAAATTACACCTATTCCGCCAAACATGTTTTTTTACAACAGAGCAAACAAAAATGATGCGGTGCAACACAGCTACCGAACAAACTGGAGGGTCTACCCCATATAAAATAAAGCCCTGCCCTACCGACCATGAACGGTCTCCCGTAACACGGTCGGTCCAGGTCTGGAACCACTCCCATAAGTTTACTACAAAGTAACAATGCCAAAAAACATGAGCAGTACTCTCTAAGCTGTCACAGCCGGTCCTAGGGCACAGTCCATCACCCAATCGCCAATGATATCTTTTTAGGTTGGTCACCAAGGCACCGTGTGCAACTCTCCATGCGAGATCACGGAGCCTGTAACCATTCAGCTTTGAATGCACCGAACGCCATACTTCGGCAGAATGACGTCCCTGGACAAAAGTTGCATTCAAGGCCTTATCCCTCAACGAACTGTGAACGAGGGCCGGCTGTGACAGGTCAACAGGGGGCAACTCAATCAGAGCGGAGCAGATGACACGCACCACCCTGTTTGGAGTACTACTATGCGGTTCTCTGTTGCTAAACAGCGCCGGGACCCATCGACGCAGGTGCAAACCGCCCCAAAAACGTACAAAATATGAACAAGGCAACCCTGGGTCAGTTACCGCTACAAACAACTGCTTAAATAACAAAAAGGTCAATTTACTTCCCAGATGAACCACCCCTAGTCCCCCCTTCTCCAGTTTTTGGTACAATACCGCCCTCTTGACAAGCTCTGTACCCCCAGACCATATGAATGAAAAAATCGCCCTCTCCAACCGTACCAGGACGCGACGCGGAATAGGGTACACCGCGCCCGGGTACCACAAGATGGGCGAAACGAAACGATTAATAACAGTGACTTTCCCCAAGATCGAAAGCCAGCGGGTGCCAAAGGTTTCGAGTCTGCTCTGAAATACCTCAGCCCTCTCGTTCCAGGTGACATCACAAGGTGCATCGTAGCCGAACCATATACCATTAATTTTGATATTCTGATCCGACCACGACGCACCGAATGGTAAGTCTCTGTATCTCCAGCTACCAAGACGAAGGCCCTTTGTCTTTTCTGGATTCAACTTCGCCCCGGTAGCTCTCTCAAAAATAGATAGATCCTGCGAGAGTGCGCGAAAGGAGCCCAGACTCGAAACAATACATGTCACGTCATCTGCATATTGAGCGCATTTCACTTTGGCACCCCCTGGCACAACGAATGGAACAAGTTTGGAGTCCCTTTCCAAAAGACGAGAGAGGGACTCGCTAAACAAAACATAAAGTAATGGAGACAGAGGGCACCCCTGGCGCACCCCCCTCTCTGCGTTAAAAACCTCCGAACAAAACCCATTTACGATAACAGAACTGAAACTTTGTTCATACAAAACAGAAATCCATTTACGAAAATTTGGGTGCAACTGAAACGTCTCCAATACATTCATTAAAAAACCGCGATCCACCATGTCAAAGGCCTTCTGCTGGTCCAGAGACACCAATGCACATGGCAGATCACGCTCAATAACAAAGTCGGTCAAGTCGCGCATCAACCACAAGTTCTGCTGGATGCAATGACCCTTCACTGCACAAGTCTGGAGATCACCAACAAGATGCGGCATAGCCAGTGCAAGGCGGTTGCACAAAGCCTTAGCCAGCAACTTGTAGTCCACATTTAGCAAGGTGATCGGACGCTTGTTATGGGGATCCAAGGGGTCCCCAGACTTTGGCAGCAAAGTAATCATGCCCAGACGTTGACTTTGGTTTAACAGTCCGTTTTGGAAGGCGTCCTCGAAGACGGCTCTGATGTAGATGTAACACATTAGGTGCAAAACGCATATTGTTTTGAGTGGAGGTTAAAGGTCATTTAGGGTTACCAGGGGTGAAATTGTGAAACCTTGTAAACACTATAGCTGAAGAATGGAAGATTAGATTGATCTCATATTTGGTATGTAAGTCAACCCCTTCAAGTACAATAAGCTCATTGTTTGTGGTATAGGTCAAAGGTGATTTAGTGTCACGGGGGAGGGGGGGGGGGAATTGTGAAAACTTTGTAAACAATATCTCAAGAAGGCAAACTTGGACAAATGTCAGATGTAGGTGTAATAGATTTGGTGCAAGTAAGCCTTTTTGGTGGCTTGGATAGTTACTTAGCGCCACCAAATAATCTGTTTACGATATAGTAGAGATATGTTAATTTATGCATACATTCTTTTCAATGGTATGGTATGTCTTATGTAACATCTACCAAGGTTTCTTGGAGAACACTTTCTTGATAATAAATCACAATACATTTAGTAAACCGTTTAGACGGACCTATTGCGTTAGTGTTGTCGATGAAGTTTCCTATAAGTTTGTTACGTTGTCCCAGGACCGACACAACAACTGGCGACGAGGATAGTCGGAAATAAACGCAAGTTCTAAAAGGAATTGTTACCGGCAGAAGGAGAAATTATGGCTTCCAACATGGTAAAAGTGCACATTTATGATCCTGATGTGGAAATTTGTGAATCATACGAGGAAGGTTTTTTTGCCAAGCAAATGAGGTACAGAATGATAAATAGAAAGTGGCTATGGACTTTTGAAAAATGTGGTATCGTTGGACAAGCCATCATTGAAGAAGTTGAACGAAATTTGTGGGACTTTGAGAGAATACTACAATCCCAAACCCCCAGTTTTACTGGAGAGATTCCCATTTTACAACTACGACCACAGCTCGTCAACTACAATTGCAGAGTTTTTAGCCGAACTAAAGAGAATGACTAGCACGTGTAATTTCGGGAGTTTCCTGAATGATGCACTGCGTGACCGGTTCGTCTGCGAGATTTACGCTACAATGTCCAGTTAAGGCTCTTGTCGGAAGACGATTGATTAACGCTGTATAATGCCGTGAAAAATTCCATGAGCATGGAATCCGCCGCCAAAAACGCAGCTATTATGAAGGAAGGGTCTGTCAGCGTTCATCACGTGACATCTTAAACCAATGAGTCATCGAGGGTTCTGTTGGTGCTGCGGTAAACCAGGACATTTTAAAAGACTGTTATGATAAGGACTATAAGTGTCATATTTGTGATTGTGTTGCACATTTAAAGGCCATTGCAGGCGAAATCCACATGTAAGTAAACCGCGTGATAAGGAACGTAATTCTAAGCATACGACAAGTAAAAAAAGTAAACATAGTTCGAGAATTGGGGAAGTAAATCAAACCCCTGAATATAATTCTAGTACTAGTAGTGAAGAGAGTGGTGACGGAAGACGTGACAGTTTACTATGTAAAGTTACTTAGGTCAAGCAAACCAATTGAAGTTCAAGTTGAAATTGAAAACCAAGGATAACTATGGAATTAGATGCGAGGCAGGTGTTTCCCTAATTCCAAACGATCTGTTTGTTAAGGCACTGTCTAAGGTTGACATTAAACCTACAAAAGCAGTTTTGAAAACATTTACAGGAGAGAAGATACCGGTGAAAGGAAAATGTTGCGTTAAAGTTAAGTATAATGGAAGCGAAAAAGCATTGCTATTGTTTGTCATTGAAGGAAATGGCCCCGCCCTTTTTGGTCGAAATTGGTTGGAACAGTTGCCTTTACATTGGCAAGAAATCAAAAGTCAAAGATATTGTCTGGCAGTAACGTACTTAGTAAGAAATTGGGTACTGTCAAAGGCATCCAAGCGAAACTTAGGATAAAACCTGATGCAACGCCTACACTATACAAAGAAGGCCCATGTCTCTAGCTATGAAGGACAAGAGCATCAATGATGCAGTATCTCAATACTGGAATTTCTAATTTCGATTCCTAATTTCATATCTTTGCTTTGTCTTTACAATTATCAATATCAATCATGGTGCAACAAATGGGGAACTTGCATTTACGCTACTTCGCCACGAATAGTCTCTGCATGTTACACTTCATCCGATTGGTTTGCATTCTTTTCAAGTATCCACAGGGTAACATCTCCCTCTGCAATGTGTATGCTCCCAATCGGCCTTCTGCTAGACGAGAATTTTTTTTAACACGCTGCCTTCCTTTGTTCCTTGTAGTGCACCATGTGTCATGGTCGGAGACTTTAACTGTGTCCCAGACTCGGGTCTTGACAGACTCGGGGCTTCTGTGTCTGCTAGTCCTGACGCTGGGATCACAGAATTGGACAGATTCACTTCGGCACACCTTTTAGCCGATGTCTGGAGGCATATGCAGAGAAGATGCCTCGGAGAAGATGCAACGGAGAAGATGCCTCCAGGATAGATCGAGTGTATGCGCCCGTAAGTTTTACATTTTCGGGTTGCGAGACGCTCAGCTGTCCGCTCTCTGACCATGACACTGTGGTAGCACGTTTTGTTTTGCCTTCCATTTTCCCCATCGGGCGGGGCCTATGGAAGCTTAACTGTCGGATTCTTGGCGAGGCAGAGTTCCGCCAGGGTTTCGAGACCAGGTACAAAGGATGGCAAACATTGAAGCCGGCCTTTGCTTCTACATCCCAATGGTGGGATGATGTCAAGTTGCGCATCAAACGCTACGCAATTCAGTATTGCGTGACCCGCGCACGGCGTCGAAGAGAAATTCTCGAAGCTGTGCGCGGAGGTGAAGTTTGGCGACCCTTCGGCTGTCATCGCTTTGCAGACTTATCTCGATGAAAAGTACCACGGTGCCCGCGTCAGGGCCCGTGTCGAAGCGGTGGAAGCCGAGCAGCGCCCTTCACTGAGGTTTTACCAGTCCGTTAGCTCATCGGCAGGTGACAGACGCGTCCCGTCTGTGCGCGCTACTGATGGGACCGTGGTTAGTGACCCTCACGGCATTGTCCGCGTATATAAAGAGTATTCAAATTCAAATTCAAATTTATTAATTTATAAAGCGTTAAATCTGTAAAATACATTCTAAAACGCTGTACAATAGTAAAACTACATATGAATATAATAATTAACACTTAATAACTAAAACGATGTTAAGAACTATTTTTTAAAAACTGAGTAAAAAAGGTGAGTTTTCAAATCTCTCTTAAAAATAGTAAGACTATGTTGTGAACGAAGTGTCAGCGGAAGGGAGTTCCACAACCTAGGTGCATAGACGTGGAATGCACGTCCACCGAAGGTGGTGCACCTGTAACTCGGGGTACTCAACATAAAAGCATCATTGGACCTCAGGCGGTAGGTACTGTTGTGGCGCAGTTCAATCGACTCACCAAGATATTCAGGAGCCATATCATGTAGAATTTTAAAAACAATCAAGAGAACTTTAAAATGAATACGGAGCTGCACAGGAAGCCAATGTAAGTCTATGAGAGCAGGTGTAATGTGATCAGATTTTTTAAGACCTAGAACAAGTCTAGCAGCAGAATTCTGAACACGTTGCAATTTATTGATCAAATAAGCGGGAGCACCATACATCAGACTGTTAGAGTAATCAATTTGGCTAGTAATAAAGGCATGAATGAGTGAACAAGCAGCCTCATGAGTGAGATAGTCACGAATACGAGCAATATTATGAAGATGATAATGTGCAACACTACAAACTTTCGAGACATGTTGGTCCATAGATAACTTCTCATCAAAAATAACACCTAGATTTCGCACTTTGGAACATGGTGTAATCTGTGCATCACCAACAGCGATATCACTAATGGTAACTTTTTCTAATTGTTGCCTACCACCCAATATGATGAATTCAGTTTTACTGTCATTGATTTTCAGTTTATTGGTCAGCATCCAGTGTCTTACATCAGAGATACATTCCTGCAAGGCAGTCACTGCGGATTCCTCCTGAGCACGAGAGTCTGGTTTGAATCCAATGTACAGTTGGTGATCATCGGCATATCCTTGAGCACTAGGTAAATGGCGTTCAATAATCTCGAGAACCGGTGCAGCATAAACCGTGAACAGAACGGGTCCCAAACACGAGCCTTGTGGAACGCCAAATCTCAGTTGATATGATTTGGACAGCTTGTTATTTACCATAACTTGCTGGGTGCGTCTTTCGAGATATGATTTAAACCAACACAGGGCTGTGGAAAACACCCCAAGATGTGATTCAATAGTCTTTAACAATATCCCATGATCGATGGTGTCAAAGGCAGAGCTGAGGTCTAACATGACGAGAAGAACCACTTTCTGCCTGTCGAACTCCAGCCGCATATCCGACTGAACTTTGAGTAGTGAGGTCTCAGTACTATGAAACTGCCTGTATGCAGACTGATTAGGAGGTAGTAAATTGTTGTTCGATAAATGTAGTTGAAGCTGTCCAACAACTGCTCTTTCCACCAATTTTGACAGAAACGGAAGGTTACTCACAGGTCGGTAGTTGCTGAAAACATTCTCCGCCCCCGGTTTCTTCAAAATTGGCGTTACCACAGCGTTTTTCCAAACTGGTGGAAAGTAGCCATGTTGCAGAGACATGTTTATCACCATAGTTAAAAATGGTAGAATCACCTCCGCACATTCCTTCAGCAACCACGTCGGAATTGGATCGTTCACACAATGTTTGTTCGGAGACTGGCGGAGAAGTGCCCTAACGTCTTCCTCACTTAAAACAGAGAATGAATGGAAAGACGGTGTAGCGGAATGAGCAATATTCTGTCGACAGATATCAGGGACATCATCATTATCAAGTTCATCTCTGATCTTGTCAATTTTGGACATAAAATAGTCCCCGAAATCATTCGATAGTTCGTCCAAAGAAATAGTCGGTGGATATTGGATGTCATTAGCTCAATTAGTCTTTTCGAATCAGAAGAACAGTCTATTACCTTTTGTGAGTAGTGCTCAGTTTTAGCCCTGATAAGCTGAGCTCTAACCGAATTACGGTGATGTTGGAATTGTTGTTTTCGAAATTCAGGATCATCCACAGGACACTTTCGCCAACAACGCTCGGCTTTGCGGCGGGCACATTTGCCTTGTTTAATTTCATCATTCATCCATGGAACAACTGGTCTGATCGTGATGACTTTAGTCTTAACAGGTGCGTGTTTGTCGATGAGTTCTCGGAGAGTTGTATTATAGAGTGCCACGATACGATCTAGATCCGTAGGAGATGTTACTGTCATATCTGATGTAATGGTACACAGTGGGGAAGCCTGGATATCCCTTTTAAACATGGCGATGTCGATGGCTTTATATTTCCTAAAGGATATGGATTTTCGATCAAGACGTAGTTTCGGAAATGCAAGGTCACTATGTACGAAGGCATGATCTGATATAAAGTGAGCGACATCCGGTGTCGATAAAACTAAATTGTCGCATTCCCTCGTGATCAGTAAGTCGAGTACGTGACCCGCGGAATGCGTGTGGTCTTTGACATGTTGTTCAAGACCAAAGCTTGAAATAAGGTCATTGAACTTCCGTGCATGCATGTCCGAAACATCATCAACATGGATATTGAAATCCCCAGTGATTACAACTGGTTCCTTATATGCAATAACAGACTCCAAGTAATCTGCAAATTCCTCCATAAAACAGTTAACTGAGGTCGAATGTTCTGCCGAGTAAGGAGGGCGATAAACGACAATGATCCTGACCGTAATATCCGGTCCTGTGACTCTCCATTCAGAAGACTCAAATGATTGGCCCTGGTTTGCAATGATTTTCTTTGCTTCCAGTTGTTCTTTGCACAGTAAACCAGTTCCTCCACCAGCCCTGTCCTCTCTAGGGTGGTCATATAGCTTATAACCATTAGGTGCACACTCACATCGGATTGCATCATCGTCCTTTTTCAACCAAGTTTCCGTGACAGCACACAGATCAACAGCATTGGATACAATGTAGTCTGAAAAATCACCGGTTTTGTTCCTTATGGAGCGAGTGTTCACTGTACAAAAATTCAAGCTTGACAAATGTCTAAGAGACCTAGGTGGATTCGGTACCCGTTTCACTATTTGCAAATTACCATAATCAACCCCATCGCGTCGATCAAATTGTCTAATTCTTGGCTTCCCAGATCTGTACCCACGTTTGGTCCGCACTGAGTCGTTAAGAATGCTATTGTCTCGAAGGAGTTGAAAAAGTGTGTTAGATAATCTCGGTAATTGGCCTCCATTCAGTTCGAGAAGTCGCTCCGCAGAATAGCGTAGGAATCTCCAATAACGAGATCTCCATGCACAATTGCACCAGAACAATAGAACTTAGTTCTGTTCTTGAAGTGTCGTGAAGGCCTGTGTGTAGGCTCGTGTGTAGGCTCGCTATAGAATAACTGGCCTAAGCTTTTATCACTGCCGTAGGGAATAACTCCCAGAGTTGAAAAATTATATGTGTCCAAATTCCACAAATGACACCAAAATATGGGTGAACAGTAAACCAATACATACGAAATGTGGCTGAACAACATAGTACCGATAACGAAATCCTTAAATATCCGAGTATACGTAATAAAAACGATAAAAAATGAGAGCAAGAATTGACAAGCAGCCACACGCGGCGCTACACTATATTCTCTCTATTATTCGAGTTTGTTTACGCGTGGCAATGTCGACTTGTCGGCACAGGCTGATTTATTGAGGGGAATCTCAAAAACCGTTCCCCACGATGTTAATGATATTTTGGGGGGCGGAATAACCACTGTTGAGCTTTGGAAGGCGCTTTCGAAGATGAAGAATGGCAAGTCCCCGGGTTCGGACGGGCTTCCGAGGGAGTTCTACCGAACCTTCTGGGCAATAATAGGACCCGACATCAGAGCCGTCTTCGAGGACGCCTTCCAAAACGGACTGTTAAACCAAAGTCAACGTATGGGCATGATTACTTTGCTGCCCAAGTCTGGGGACCCCTTGGATCCCCGTAACAAGCGTCCGATCACCTTGTTAAATGTGGACTACAAGTTGCTGGCTAAGGCTTTGTGCAACCGCCTTGCACTGGCTATGCCGCATCTTGTGGGTGATCTCCAGACTTGTGCAGTGAAGGGTGATTGCATCCAGCAGAACTTGTGGTTGATGCGCGACTTGACCGACTTTGTTATTGAGCGTGATCTGCCATGTGCATTGGTGTCTCTGGACCAGCAGAAGGCCTTTGACATGGTGGATCGCGGTTTTTTAATGAATGTATTGGAGACGTTTCAGTTGCACCCAAATTTTCGTAACTGGATTTCTGTTTTGTATGAAGAAAGTTTCAGTTCTGTTATCGTAAATGGGTTTTCTTCGGAGGTTTTTAACGCAGAGAGGGGGGTGCGCCAGGGGTGCCCTCTGTCTCCATTACTTTATGTTTTGTTTAGCGAGTCCCTCTCTCGTCTTTTGGAAAGGGACTCCAGACTTGTTCCATTCGTTGTGCCAGGGGGTGCCAAAGTGAAATGCGCTCAATATGCAGATGACGTGACATGTGTTGTTTCGAGTCTGGGCTCCTTTCGCGCACTCTCGCAGGATTTATCTATTTTTGAGAGAGCTACCGGGGCGAAGTTGAATCCAGAAAAGACAAAGGGCCTTCGTCTGGGTAGCTGGAGATACAGAGACTTACCATTCGGTGCGTCGTGGTCGGATCAGAATATCAAAATTAATGGTATATGGTTCGGCTACGATGCACCTGGTGATGTCACCTGGAGCGAGAGGGCTGAGGTATTTGAGAGCAGGCTCGAAACCTTTGGCACCCGCTGGCTTTCGATCCTAGGGAAAGTCACCGTAGTTAATCGTTTTGTTTCGCCCATCTTGTGGTACCCGGGCGCGGTGTATCCAATTCCGCGTCGCGTCCTGGTGCGGTTGGAGAGAGCGATATTTTCATTTATTTGGTCGGGTGGTACAGAGCTTGTCAAAAGGGCGGTAATGTACCAAAAACTGGAGAAGGGTGGGTTAGGGGTGGTTCATCTGGGAAGTAAGTTAACTTGTTTGTTACTTAAGCAGTTGTTTGTAGCGGTAACTGACCCAGGGTTGCCTTGTTCATATTTTGTACGTTTTTGGGGCGGTTTGCACCTGCGTCGATGGGTCCCGGCGCTGTTTAGCAACAGAGAACCGCATAGTAGTACTCCAAACAGGGTGGTGCGTGTCATTTGCTCCGCTCTGATTGAGTTGCCCCCTGTTGACCTGTCACAGCCGGCCCTCGTTCACAGTTCGTTGCGGGATAGGGCCTTGAATGCATTTTTGTACAGGGACGTCATCCTGTCGAAGTATGGCGTTCGGTGCATTCAAGGCTGAATGGTTGCAGGCTCCGTGACCTTGCACGGTGCCTTGGTGACCAATCTGAAAAGGTATCACTGGCGATTGGGTGATGGACTGTGCCCGAGGACCGGCTGTGACAGCTTAGAGAGTACTGCCCATGTTTTTTGGCATTGCCCCTTTGTTTTGAACTTGTGGGAGTGGTTTCAGTCCTGGACCGACCGTTTAACGGGAGACCGTTCCTGGTCGGTAGGACAGGGTTTTGTTTTGTATGGATTAGATCCTCCAGTTTGTTCCGTTGCTGTGTTGCAGCGTATTATTTATGTTTGTTCTGTTGTAAAAAAACTTATTTGGAGGAATAGATGTGATGTTGTTTTTAGGGGGAAATTTGCCAGTTGGCAGGCAGTCCTGGAGGCGGTGAAGTCTGACATTCGCCTTCAGGTCGAAGGCGATTTTCGCCGTTTATCTAGGGCTGCCTTTTTTGGACGGTGGTGTGCTGGGGAAGGGTGTTTTGTTTCGCTGCGTGCTGGTCGTCCTTTTGTAGTTTTTTAATATTTCAGTGGGGGGTTGGGCGTTTTGTCTCTGCAGGTCGGTGAGCGTATGCACTCTTTTTGGCTCGCTTGACCTGAGGTTCGTTTGTAAGAATGGGATGGTTTGGTAGTGCCGTTTGGCCGTGACGTTTTGTATCCCGTATGACGGGTCACGTAAAAAGTACTACTTAAATCAGCACAAGTCTAGGCCCAGCTTAATTGGTCGTAATGGCACTGTTGTTGAATCCCGTATGTCGGTAGCCTATCACCGTGTAGAACAGGTCAATTTAAAGGCCTAACCTAGGCATTAATGTAACGGTAACATAAAACATTCAGTATCAGTTATCATTATCAGTTTAGTTTAAAGCTAGCTAAGGCATAGTAGAAACAAATCAGGAGTGGTAAAACCAAATCTACATTGCCAACGTTTTGGACGACATTTCAAGTGAGTTAGAGGTCGGTTACACCATGGAGCTATTATAGCTCCATGGTTACACTAATCAGTAGGCCTAAGCTAGGCCTACGTTTTCGTTAGGCCTACGCTACTCAATATAGGCCTAGCTAAACGTTAGTTGTGACCAACACTACCCAGGAATTAGTATGAACTATGATGGTGGTCACCGACTTCGTGCATTATAGCCAAAAAACTGACTGTTACTGTTAGGCTACTTCGCAATTCCTTTACCCAGGCAAATGCTCTCGGCGATGCAGAATGACTCCTACTAGTCCTAGGCCTAGGCTACCTAGAAGTAGAAGAGGCCTAAGTAGACCTGTCAGTTTAAGTAGCCTAGGCCCTATACAGTACTACTGCTAATACTAGGCTAGCCAGATGTTTCCCTGGGATCTCTGGCGATATTTGATAACCTCTCATTCAATTCTGTAAGCCACTCTGCTCCTCCAAACTCCAGGTTTTTCCAGCCCCCAATACGTTTTCTTTCACTCCCAAGAAAGAGCTGTTACCTACACTCGCTAGCATCAAGAGAGCAGAAGGAGTGCTTGGGAATGAAACACCTGATGATCCTGGACTGATCCTCCTGGTCATGGATTATTTTTTCGAAAAACATGATGGGGAATTTTTAGTAATGGAGGTAAGTTTGCAATAATACACTTTAAAATTGTTTTCATGCTGTTCATATACTAACCCATCTCTGCGCAATACTATGCTTCAATTAGCTTTGACACATGTGTTTAACTATCACAATATTATAAATGTCCTGAAGAAAGTAAAGAGCTCTTATCATGGCACAGTATGTTTAGCATTTAATCCAATTAATTGTTCAGATCCACAACACCTTCGTAATTGCTCAATAAAACCATGTGCCTATGGTAGTAATATTACTTCAAAGTAGTTTATGTCAGCAAATTTCTTTAAAGTGAATTGCAGGCTATACCTAATCTTGTAATTTGCTAAAGCCGATGTATTACTGGTCAGTGTATCAAATAGATGGATATTAGCACCCTGTAAAATAGAATAGAAGAATACTGTGCATTGCCTTAACATTCAGTGCAATTTTGGCATTAAGCAACTGTTGATTGCTTGGCAGATTGCAGGAAAGGTTACACGACACAATACCAGCCAATCAATAGGTAAGATCATAAATGTATGGACATTCTCTGTGAGGGTTATAGCTTTGATGTTAACAGCTGAATTTGCAATGGACCATCAAATTTCTGAACATTGTACCTGTACATGATAAAAATGTTGCATTTTCACTAGGAATCTGTTACAGTTTCCAAAGATGCATGTTATTTACCAAAGGGTATACTTTAAATTTTATAAGTTTGTCAGTTGAAATCTTTAAGAACCCCTGCATGGGAAACTAATAACACAGCAGGAATACTATTTACGTATAAAGTGAGAACTTCACAAAAAGGCAAAAGGAATCTATGCAGTCATGACTGCTTGTGTGTAAATGTTTGAGCCGCCTTGGGTCATAAACACCATATCCCACCATGTACACCTTGCATCAAGTTCATACTTGGTAATTAGATGCCCCTTAGTAAATTCTCAGATGGCATTGCTTTTGGGGGGAGGTAATAGGTCACTCGGGGCCCGCAGTGGTCAAAATATGACAACCATGTAAATAAGCTTCCTCAAGAATAAAAGCTTCAGTGAAGATCGATGTGGTATTTCAGTAGTTTTAGTAGAGGTCAAAGGTCATTTCAGTTCAACTTATGTAAAAATCTGAAAACCTTTTAAACATGATATCTCACGTTCTACAGCTTTCATGAACTTCAAACTTGATAGGTAGATACCATTCAGTAAAATCTCGGCCAGTTTTGTTTTTTGGAGAGGTAAAAGGTTAAAAAAGGAATCCTAAAAACCTTTCAAATGAACTAACTCAAGTGTAAAGCTTCAGTGAATGTCAATTTTGGTATGTGCATTCCCTTAGTACTTGTCTTCAATTGTTTGTGGTGGAGGTGAAAGGTAATATGAGGTCAGCTGAAGTCCCATTCTATAAACCTTGTAAACATGATATATCACCATCATACTTGGTACATATATGTCTTAGAAAGTACTTGGTTTATATTGTTTTTTGTTATAGGCCCATATACAAGAAGGGTAACATTGACAGATCTTAATCTTAGCATGTGGATGCCTCCAAAGATCAAAATGTTAAAAATGTGATCAGGTTGTGTGATCAATGGGTGTCACTGCAGTTTACTATGTCTATAGGCACACTGGCCACTGTCTTTGCATATTAAAGAGCATTGAATTGTACATAGTTGATACCACTAATGGGGTTTCCAGATACATGTTGCAACTATTTCAATCACTTCATTATAATAAGGATCATTCACAATTCTTTTCACACATGTGACATACACTGAATGAAAAATTCCCCACACATTGATTTTAATGAATTGCTGTTAAACTTCTGAATGTCAAAGAAATGGTGGAGTTGATTTGTAATGTGTTGACTTCAAATTTTCAGACTACAGCTACAAAGGCTGATGCTGAGGGGAAGCTTCAGTTGGTGCCCTCCACAGACTCCACACCTGTTTTAATATCTTGTGCTAAGTACATACAGTATCTACTTGCTTTATGTTACATTATTCTTTATGCTGAAAGTCCTCTTTTCCAGATTTAGCATAAGTATGTGTGTTTGTGTGTATGTATCAATGTCAACCTATATTTGGCATGTGGCTTCCCCATTATAAGTACAGGCACCTTATTGTTTGTTCTGGAGGTCAAAAGTAATGTGTGGTCAGCAAAGGTAAAAATTTGAAAAGCTAAAAAAAAAACACTTTTCCAGAACCAGAAGGTCAGGGGAGGTCATGTTTGCATGCTACATTTTTCTATTAATGAGTAAACTATTTACACAATTTCGAAGCAATTCCTACGTTTTTTAACTACATAGTGCTTGTAGCTAGGTTATGACTGAAGTGAATGCTCTTGAAGCAGGTGGCAATGATTAAGTCACAAGAAGAATATTTGGAATAACAGTTCAAGACAGCTTTAATACTCAAATTCTCACTATTATCATGGAGAGAATGGCACTGAGGTGAACCCTAATGGTCATATGCTTCTTGATAATTCAGTAAATAAAAGAAAAAACAAATGCACTGAGCATATTGTTTCACATTACTGTAGGTCAGGTTCTTAAACTGAGGAAATTCAGTGGTTCACTCCTAGCAAGGTCTCTCTTCACAGATAAGAAAGTTTTATCTGATTTGACTGGGGCTTTATTGACTGGGACACTATAGTGGCCCCAAAATTTTCGTGTTGCTTAAGGGGCAGAATGAGCGCTATGCTGCAGAAAGAAGAAAGGGACACTATACTGGCCAAAATGCTACATTGGCCTGGTTTTCTGAAATGTCACTGCTGCCAAATCAGTGCAGTGTATCTCTAGGGCCTTTTGTAACATACTTTGGCAAGAGGTCTCCGGGAGCCATGATTATCTGATTTCCCCAGAGCAAGTAACCACATGCAGGGTCTTCACTCTGGTTCATGCAGGTGAAAGTTCAATTGAGGTCCCCAGAGTTCAAAGGTGTTTTTTTTACAAATGATAGCTTAATATTGTGAAGTTGAAAATATTCCAAATGTAGCTGAGTTGCTATTGTTTGCGTTTTGGTTCAAACTTGGTGTGTTAATTGCCAGTATAAAATGTGAATGCAGGACGAATGTTACCGAAGGCTGGACTGATTTCTTGGAAGCAATTCATGGGTCAAACCTGGTATAATAATACCCATGAAAGGACAAGTCAGAGTAAGGTTTTCTGTGTAGGGAAAGATATTTACCTGGGCCACTGGCTAGCCTAAACAGGCTCTTTGAACAGTTTTATGTTTAATCCTACTTCCATACATCATGTGACAATGATTAATTTTGACTGGGGGCTACAGAAGTCCACTGTTTTATTCTCCAAGTATGAACTTCTTGCTTGATGCTTAAAGGGACAGTACAGTAAACCTGAAAATGCTGCATGTGCTACAGTGGCCATAATGTTTGCAAATTTAAAAACACAGCTTCACAATTTTTAAAAACATGACTTGTATTTCACTCATTAATTTGCAAAATATTATTAAATATGCAAATCTGGTTACTAAGGCCTCTTCAAATACCAGAAAAACATATCTAATGCTTATTAGAGTTTTACTGGTGTTGTGAAACTGACCTAATTACTTCCGATGCCAAATCTCCATATTTTTTTTATCCTACGAGACATACTTCTTGCAGAACGATACATGCTGGCTATTGATGGGCAGGTGGTGAGCAACTGTGCTAGTTTCCTGGGTGGACTTGCAATGCTGTTTGCATTATTTTACATTTTTGGAATACAGTATAGTGCAGGAACGGCTGCAACCATAGACTTCATACAGAGGTATTCTTTTTCCCTTTTGTAGTATATGTCCATGTTCAGATTATTATAAGACTGTCTCATGATGGGTAGCTTAGACATTATCAAATGTGGTATGTGGATGAATGACATTAAGTACTTGTGGTCAGTAGGATTTTAATCTGCTACAGTATGTGGATGTACTGCTTTAAGTTCTATAGGCCTATGTTCTTCGTAGATGTCAAAAGATATCAAAATGTGACAAATTTAAAGCACAGTATCTCAAAATCGACCAAGTTTGACAAACTTGTTTGAAGAGCCTCTACAGGCATCACCCAGGAAAGCTGCATGAATGAAAATTTTAAAACGACCAATTATAAAAGGCAGTGTACCATGTTTACAAATCATCAAGTGCCTATAAAATCTACTCACTAAAAGTCTAAAACCTGATTCTAACTTTTCTTGAATTAATACCAAAAGAGCATTAATTTGGCCCAAACAGTGGCAAAAAAACATGTGCTACACTTTTCGTATGAGAGAAAGCTAAGGGTAGCAAATTTTCTTGTTTTTGCATTTTGGCCCACTTTTTTTCTACACTTGCACGTAATTTCTGCACTTTTCATTTCTTGCTAAAAGACAAAGGAATCTATGTGATGCTGTGTTCATGTGTATGTGACATTTCCTTGTAAACATGATAACTCAAAAAGTAAACATTGCTTGAAATTCTAATGTGGCAATATATGTGCATTGCTCTTAATGAGTACAAGAACCCTATTCTTTTTGGTTTCAATGATAATCGTTACCTTTGCATATGTGATGGCGTATGTGTGTGTGCGCATGTGTAAGTGCATTTGTGACGCCCAGCTTGTAAACACGATATGTTAAAAAGAAAGCATATCTCATATTTAGTGTGTAGGTGGACCACATTAACATTAAGTACAAGAATCCTATTACTTTTGGTGGAAATCAAAGGTCATTTGGGGTTACAAGGGGTCAAATTGTGGAAACTTGCAAACATATCTCAAGAAGCGTAGCTTGGATTGATCTCATATTTGTTATATAGGTGTACCACATTGGGTAGCCTAAGAACCATGTTGTCTCTGGTATTGATCAAAAGTAAGCTGAGGTCAACAGAGGTCAACTTTGAAAACACACAATATATTATGTGATGTATCATGCTGAGTACAAGAAAACTATAAGTGTACATTTCTGTTATCAGCTGCCATTTCCAATATTGTTTCTCACATCTCAATGCCTTTTGCTGTACTATTTAGATTGAAGTATGTCACATTCATAGAAGATTATGTATGTAACATCATCAAAACCACAATGCAGGTCAACAGGAGTCTGAAAATCTTGTAAACAGGATATCTAAAAAAGAGAAAGTTGGTTTAATTTTGTTTGTAGGTTCATCTTGGTACTAAGTAGATGATCCTATTCTTTTTTATGGAGGTCAAAGGTCATTTGAGATCTACAGAGATCAAAGTCTGCAAAAGTTGTAAACACTGTATATTCAGAATTGACAGTTGGTTAAGCTTCCCACATGGTATGTAGGTTGCACTTGAAGAGTAGATGATCCCTCTTGTTTTTCGTGAAGGTTAAATGTCATTTGAGGTCAGTCTTGAAAACCTTGTAAATATGTCTTTAGAAGTACACCTTGGTTAAAAAAAGTCTAATGTAGATTGTCATTGGTGAGTACATGATCCCTACCTTACATCATTGAGGTCAATCAACATTTAAGGTCAGCAGAGGTCAAAGTCTAAATACCTGTTAGTCAGGACAGCTCAAGAAAGGAAGTGTGTCGAATACGTCAACTAGATAGTATTTAGATTGCCCTAGGTGAGAAGATGATCCATACTGTTGTTCTGGAGACAAAGATGAAATGGTGAATATCGCAAAATCGGGTTTCCAAAGTAAATGCTGCCTCACATTCTGGCAAGGGAATCATTTAACCAATTGGCATTCTGGTTGTTAATCTTCAAAATGAGGTCAACTATTGGTTGATTACATAGAGCTATGCAGCAAATTTGATAGGCCTCCTGGAGTTTCTTAGACAAAACTTTTTGACCTTATGAAACATTGTGTTAGGTGTGTAAGCTTTTGTTTCATCTCTTCACCAGTGCACTGCTCTCTTTGCTTGCAGAAGTGAGTCGGGAGTTTATACAGGGAATTAGAAGTTGGAACCATTCAAAGCCAATAGAAGTTTGCACGGCTTGAATCAGTTTCTTGGTTTTTAAGTAGTTTGTTACTGTTACCTTTTACTGTTACTTTCAGATTTCTGTTCACCATCAACCCAGACAGAGGCCACAAGGCGCAAGCAGCGAAGAGTAGAAGGCATTCTATTAATCCAAAAGTCCTCCATTTCACCAATGCAGTGCAGGATTATAATACACCACAGCTTCTAAGCAATGAACTTTAATTTCCAATTACTTAAAAAGATTCGTTGTTTCGTGTTTGAACTTCATTCATTTGGATGTCAAAATGTTTTATTGTTCTGCTAAAGGTTTGATCCATTTTACACTATTGATGCTTTGGTATATGTACTGTAGAGAATGCTGTATTTGTACAGTGACATGTCAGAATGCTTCAGTGTATTATTCAAATAAACTCAATTGTTCAAATAAACAAAAATTATGATAATGTACTCATTTGGATCATTAGTTTACAGTTAAAATTGTTTACAGTACACTGTAAATAATAAACAGTAAACTGTAAATAATTTTATGGTAAAATGTAACTTTTACGGTTAAAAACTGTAAACAATTTTACAGTGATTGAAATAATTACCGTAAATTTAACAGGCATTTGTTGGCAGAATTGCTGCCAGTCTTTTTACCGTCTACTAGCATCTGTCGGTATTGCAGCTTTCATTTGTTCTTTGATACTGTTTGACGTATTTCCACAAATGGAATCTTGAGCAGAAATAGAAATAGACAGAGATAGCAGAAATAAGTGAATGCTTTATCGTGATACTGATTGACTAAAGCGTTGGTGGGCTATAAATGTGGAATGGAAGGCGAATTTACTGTTTCATTATGTATGATGCATGATTTGAAATCCTGTGTGTCGGCTGCAGTATCTTTTCCTTCTGTAAGCCTATTCAGTAATTGTGCAAATTGTATGTCATCTTTTTGTCAATTCATGTACAGTAAAATATTCTTTGCACATATTTGGCGCAAGAGGTCCGTAACTATGCTCAAGATCTTCAAATATCCATCGATCCATAACGGGTTTCAGGTGGAAAAGGTCACCAACTGCAATTATGTTAACTCCTCCAAATGGTTTTTCATTACCCATGTATGAAGAGAAATTGTCTTTTTCCTACCATCGAAATTTCAGCAAAGATTACAACTTCTACACTTTTATACTTTACTTGCAAAGTGTTGAGCTTGTCAGTGGGTATTTTGTTATAGCTGGATTCTCTATTTCGATAAATTTTAAAAGCAGAATGGATATTGTGTCTATGAATATTACACGCAGCTTTCCTAGTAGGTGCGCAAATAAAATTCTACACTGCTCGGGATCAGCGCCTTCTGTCGAACAAAGCAATCTGTTGAAAGCTTGGTACAATGTTTTCACAACAATTACACCTGCTCCACCAGTTACAAATACATGTAAAGGTTCTCTGTTTGTAGTCATCCATTGCATGACATGCGTGAAATTCTCTTTGTCGGACATTTCATTGAGACAAAGTTTGAAGAAATTGTTCATCTGAAATGCGTTTAGACAAATTGTGAAAAGTTGGAGATGCAGTTGCACATAAACCTATTATATTTGATATGTCAGAAACAGCATGTGATTGTACAATGGGATACAACCTACCATTAAATCATCTTCCATTTCTTGTGTCATGGGTGCAACTGTTGGTAAGCCATTTTCACTGAAATAGTCTAACATTGCTTGTGTCAAATCTGCATGTGTCAACTGCTTGTTAGGTTCATATTTATTGAAATAAGGGTTTAGGACATCAACATGAGACATGAAGCTATCTCTATATGTGATTCATTGCGCCAAGGTTTGTGCAACGTAAGCTTCTCTCTATACAAATTTTCAAGATCAATCTCTTTCTTGTAGTTACAAAACGTATTACCTTTTTGGACTATGACTGTCCTGATTGAAATACCTGATAGCAAGGAGATGTTAATGTCAGTATCTGCTGAAAGATGATCTCCTCAATGATCACTAATTGTAGGGTCATCAGCGTAATCATTCTTTCGGGAATTCCACAATTAATTGTCATACATAATCAGCTAACGTTTAAGTACATTACTGCATTCAATATCAGTGTCATTTGGGTTCATTTCTTCAACCTTATCCTTATTCTTCAAAAGAAATGTCCCATCTTGTATGGGAGATGTACTAATGAAAACTACTGGCCGTGAAGATCCAGTAATAGGAAGTTGCAACAAAAGATAAGCAGCTTCTTGTGCACTTATTTCTACAGCATTTACAAACTTGTTACCAATTATTCTGACTTGATTTCTGATGACTAAATTGCTTCTTTGCATGCTTGATCCAAAAGGAGACTCATTCCCCGTTGAGACTTACTCACATATGCAACAATATAAACAGCACATGCATATGGATCAGTAAGAAATTGGATGTCATGATTAGCTCCATACACTCGGAGCAAATTCTTCACGTAACAATTATCCCTCATATCGCATCGAGCTTTCGTGGAGTGCAGACGTGTTGTTGCTCTCGCTCCCCATATACTACAGCTTGTGATAGATCTCTTCTATACTATACTGTATTGCCCTGTACTGTGCTTCCCGCCAGGCGGGCGTGGTACGTACGTACGTGCGTGGGTGCGTCCGTGCTACAGGCGTTGTTTTGTTTTCAACATATCGTTCTTACTTTACTGTCATTACTTTTCTTTTGGTTCGTTTCTTGCTCCTCTGTGGCCTAGCCACCTTGCGGTATCATGGCGTCGCGCCGTGATAGCCGTATTGTTAAGTTAACTTTTACCGGTGAGCAATCGGTTCCACCGGTGCAAGTGTTTAGTATTTTGAAAAGTAAGGGTGTTGCGGTTCCTGGAGAGGTTGACGCTTTGCAGGCTCTCCAGGGTGTCACGTTGCTGAGTAATGTCGATGGTTTGACAGTTACCCCATACGAACGTTCCGTATGGGCAACTGTCATCCACGGTAGGACAAGAGGTGCGTCAGGAACTTGTCGCAACTGTTTTAGGTCGGTTTGGGGCTGTCAAGGCTACCAAAATGTGCTCCTACGCACAGGCCCCTGTGGTTTGGAACGGGCACCGACAGGTTCGGATCGACCTAAAGCAGGACATTCCCTCCTTCCTGTTTATTGCCGGGCATAAAGCTCACGTGCGTTATCCCGGTCAGCCCCGCACCTGCTTCAGGTGTGGGGAGACCGGGCATGAAGCCAAGGGCTGCCCAAACGAAAAGTGTGGGCGCTGCCTTCGTCTTGGGCATGATACCTCTGCTTGCCCAAGCGAAGTTGTGTGCTCACTCTGTGGGAAGAAGGGACATGTTTTTCGCGCTTGTCCCTCCTCTAATGTATTTATGACAAAGAGCTGGGGTCAAGCAAAGTCGCAGAGTTCTGACGCACCTACTGCCTCGGAGGAAGCTTCACGCAAGGAGGGGGAACCGGGTGAAGATTCACCTTCCGCACCTGGTTCACCCTCCCCCGTAGTTGCAGACCCCAACCCCGTGCCCGCACCAGTCTCCACCAGCTTCCCCCATGAACTCGTCCAAGTTCCGTCCCCAGTCCGCCGCCGGTATCGCCAGATCCGGAGACTCTGTCCGACGGCGAATCCGGGGACTCGGTAGTCATCGGGTCTCCGGAGGCTCTGTCTGACAGCGAATCCGGAGACTCGGTGATCGTGCCACCGGGACGAGTTGGTACGAAGAGATAGGGGAACCCTCTCTAAAAAGGTCGGCCTAAAGTGACGACTCAGACGACGAAATGTCGTCTAGAGCTCGCTTGAAGCTTACAGAATCCTCGTCGGCGTAGTTTTGCCTCATGGCCCATACATTTTCATTTGCCACTTTTAACGTCAATGGCATAAGAGATCATCGCAAGCGCAGTCGCATTTTCCAATATTGTATTTCAATGGAGGTCGACTGCGTTTGCCTGCAAGAAACACATATTTTGGAAGATGTCCCCCTATGGGGCTTATGAGTGGGGTGGTGGGCTGCATGCTTCGTTTGGTTCGTCTTCATCCTGTGGCACTGTCATCTTTCTGTCACCTCGTCAGGCGGGTTGTGCCACTAGGGTGGAGACGGATCACGAGGGCCGATTGGTTTGGTTTGCAAGTATCCACAGGGGTAACATCTCCCAATCGGCCTTCTGCTAGACGAGAATTTTTTAACACGCTGCCTTCCTTTGTTCCTGGTAGTGCACCATGTGTCATGGTCGGAGACTTTAACTGTGTCCCAGACTCGAGTCTTCACAGACTCGGGGCTTCTGTGTCTGCTAGTCCCGACGCTGGGATCACAGAGCTGGACAGATTCACTTCGGCACACCTATTAGCCGATGTCTGGAGGCATATGCACCCGTGTAGTACGGCGTATACGTGGGTGAGGCCGAACGGAGAAGATGCCTCCTGGATAGATCGAGTGTATGCGCCCGTTTTAAATTTTCGGGTTGCGAGACGCTCAGCTGTCTCTGACCATGACACTATAGTAGCACGTTTTGTTTTGCCTTCCATTTTCTCGATCGGGCGGGGCCTATGAAAGCTTAACTGTCGGATTCTTGGCGAGGCAGAGTTCCGCCAAGGTTTCGAGACCAGGTACAAAGGATGGCAAACATTGAAGCCGGCCTTTGCCTCTACATCCCAATGGTGGGATGATGTCAAGTTGCGCATCAAACGCTTCGCAATTCAGTATTGCGTGACCCGCGCACGGCGTCGAAGAGAAATTCTCGAAGCTGTGCGCGGAGGTGAAGTTTGGCGACCCTTCGGCTGTCATCGCTTTGCAGGCCTATCTCGATGAAAAGTACCACGGTGCCCGCGTAAGGGCCCGTGTCGAAGCGGTGGAAGCCGAGGAACGCCCTTCCCTTGGATCCCCATAACAAGCGTCTGATCACCTTGTTAAATTTGGACTACAAGTTGCTGGCTAAGGCTTTGTACAACCGCCTTGCACTGGCTATGCCGCATCTTCTTCGTGATCTCCAGACTTGTGCAGTGAAGGGTCATTGCATCCAGCAAAACTTGTGGTTGATGGGCGACTTGACCGACTTTGTTATTCAGCGTGATCTGCCATGTGCATTGGTGTCTCTGGACCAGCAGAAGGCCTTTGACATGGTGGATCGCGGTTTTTTAATGAATGTATTGGAGACGTTTCAGTTGCACTCAAATTTTCGTAAATGGATTTCTGTTTTGTATCAAGAAAGTTTCAGTTCTGTTATCGTTAATGGGTTTTGTTCGGAGGTTTTCAACGTAGAGAGGCGGTGCCCTCTATGCAGATGACGTGACATGTGTTGTTTCGAGTCTGGGCTCCTTTCGCGCACTGTCGCAGGATCTGTTTTTGGAGAGCTACCGGGGCGAAGTTGAATCCAGAAAAGACAAAGGGCCTTCGTCTTGGTAGCTGGAGATACAGAGACTTACCATTCGGTGCGTCGTGGTCGGATCAGAATATCAAAATTAATGGTATATGGTTCGGCTACGATGCACCTTGTGATGTCACCTGGAACGAGAGGGCTGAGGTATTTCAGAGCAGACTAAACTTTGGCTCCCGCTGGCACCCGCAATTGTTTGTAGCGGTAACTGACCCAGGGTTGCCTTGTTCATATTTTGTACGTTTTTAGGGCGGGTTGCACTTGCGTCGATGGGTTCCGGCGCCGTTTAGCAACAGAGAACCGCATAGTAGCACACCAAGCAGAGTGGTGCGTGTCATTTGCTCCGCTCTTATTGAGTTGCCCCCTGTTGACCTGTCACGGCCGGCCCTCGTTCTCAGTTCCTTGCGGGATAGGGCCCTGAATGCAATTTTGGTACAGGGACGTCATCCTGTCGAATTATGGCGTTCGGTGCATTCAAGACTGAATGGTTGCAGGCTCCGTGATCTTGCATGGAGAATTGCACATGGTGCCTTGGTGACCAATTTGAAGAGGTATCACTGGCGATTGGGTGATGGACTGTGCCCGAGGACCGGCTGTGACAGCTTAGAAAGTACTGCCCCTTTGTTTTGAACTTGTGGGAGTGGTTTCAGTCCTGGGCCGACCGTTTAACGGGAGACCGTCCCTGGTCGGTAGGACAGGGCTTTGTATTATATGGATTAGAACCTCCAGTTTGTTCTGTTGCTCTGTTGTAGCGTATTATTTATGTTTGTTCTGTTCTAAAAAAAATTATTTGGAGGAATAGATGTGATGTTTTTAGGGGAAAATTTGTCAGTTGGCAGGCAGTCCTGGAGGCGGTGAAGTCTGACATTCGCCTTCAAATTGAAGGCGACTTTCGCCGTTTATCTGGGGCTGCCTTTTTTGGACGGTGGTGTGCTGGGGAAGGCTGTTTTGTTTCGCTACGTGCTGGTCGTCCTTTTGTGGTTTTTTCAATGTTTCAGTGGGTGGTTGGGCGTTTTGTCTCTACAGGTCGGTGGGCGTATGTATTTTTTTTGGCTCGCTGGACCTGAGTTTCGTTTGTAAGAATGGGATGGTTTGGTAGTGCCGTTTGGCCGTGACGTTTTGTATCCCGCATGGCTGGTCACGTAAAAAGCACTGCTGTAATTCGCTACCTGTTTATTCATTACACGCTTGCAGCTGTTCGTGAGTTACTGTTATAACAATTAGGTTGGGACATCAAAGATACATGGGAAAAGTGAAAATATATGTCAATAACTGTCAATCAAAGAGTGAAGTGTTATAGTTATCAGTTACTTGCATTGAAATATTCAATGTCATGATTCCTCGAACCACCATGCTTCGTTTCCAGGTGCCGCTGCATCTTCGAGGGTTTCATGGCATCGTTGCTCAACACCTCGCCACATAAGAAACATTCCGGTTTATTTTTATCAAATTGGGACTTGATAAATCCAAGTTTGACGTATTCCTTCTTGTAACATGGAAGCTTCTGCATCCCTCTTGAATCGCGTGTAGACATCGCGGTAGTTAACCAGTTGTCCATGTGCTCTGCACGAAGCTACTGTATTGTGTAGTCACTGATCTTGAGTGTAGTGTGTAAGTTTCAACATTAGGACAACGCACTTAGCGTGGTAGCCTATACTGCCGCACACAGTCTGATTTTGCTAGCAGGTACAGCTGTGATTGGGACAGTGCAACGTCGCTTATAACTACCGCGCTTCACTGTGTCAACAGTGTATACCAATGAGAAACAATATTATTTCTTTTCATCGGGGAACTCACGATTCAACATTTATCGACTACTGACGAATCGATACGGTCATCAGGGTCCGACGTATTGACGGCTAGCCTAGCCTAGATTTCTAGAGGCATACGGTACATACTTCTTCATTCGACTATATCTCTGATTCCATTTTTCACACACCTCTTAGTTCTTCGCGGACCCTATTTTTTTTGGCGAACCCCCTGCGGACCCCTTTGCCCTCACGGACCCCGAAATAAATTTCACGGACCCCCTAGGGCCAGGTTGAGTAACCTGGCTGTAGAGGATTGAAAGAAAAGCTTTCTCCACACTAATGTTCGGTATTTTCATAGGCACAAATTCCTTCAAAGGACGTACGTAGGCAAAGTGCCTCTTGGGTCTTCTCGTCGGCTTCATGTTCTGGCCTGGAAATAACTGAAACTCAGAGTGAGCTTATTGAGGTCTTTGTCGATATAAAGTGAAGAAGATTCAGTCATTTTAAATGCTCGGATAACTACAGAATTTTTTTCTTGTTGAAAACAAAAGACTAAAAGGAGTAAATTGCTTTCAGTTTTAAAACATGAAATCTCTTTAATAAATTATCAGGAGTTAATCAAAAGCAGTTGACCTCATCATGCAATGCACTTTCTCTTCAAACCCCCTTTTCATCAGCCCGTACATACACAGTGATTAAGTTGTAGAATTTTGTTTCCATGCACTAACTAGTAAACACTTGTGTTTGCACCATGTATCAAAATAAGAAAGATTTAGTTGGTAGATAGGAGGATTAAACGTACAGTAGAAACAAAAAGCAGCCATGATATTTACAGCTAAATTTGAAAATACTCACAACTCACTTGATTTCAATTGCTTATTTCTCGGGGGGGGGGGGGTATGGTGCCTGTTAGGCCTACAGTGATACTTCAATAACAAGTTGTATACTGTGCTTAATTAACACATACTGTAGGTGAAAAAATATACTATATAAAATATGCATAAACAATTGTGTAAAGCTTGGTTTTGTTTGTACAAAGATGACCATATTTCATCCATGTCACGTTCAAACAAAACCCCCCGCCCTCCACACCATGGAACGCGTACTCGAAAAGTCATTTTGAAAGTTCTTTACGCAAATTTTGTTCTCCCTTTTTGGACACTTCACGTTCCTTCTGTTTTCTTATCATTATGTCAACGCATCTTCAAAAAGTTCTTCACCACCGCTTGAAAAAGTTTCTCCTTCTTTCCAATGTAAGTGCTTTTGATATCTGCTCCCACTTTTGTGTGACCTCTCCACTTTCACAAATGTAGTGCTATCTGTATGTTGAGATGCTGGAAAAGGGCAATATTATCATGTTGCAAATTTGCTCTTACAATCAGCTCCATTGCTTTGAAAAAACAAGTAAACATTATCTTTGACAAGAAAGAGTCCGCCTCTGTTTTGTTTCTCCAGCCAGACTTTTGTATAGGCCACAAATTCTGGTGCATCCTCCACACTATTTTCTCCCCAAGACTTGAGTACTTTTACAAGTGCAGCTGCCGTCTGATTGTTTTTTTTATACACTTGTAACGTTAAGGAACTTGGCTGGAATATATCCAGAACAGTAGCGGAGAGGTTGCTCTTCGTTTTTGTCCATTGTTACATCCTTTGACAGCTGCACCTGTGCAGGGTGAAGTAAAAACCAAGTCCACTGCTGTTTTTCCATAATGTTCAGCTGTTAATGCTGCCTCTTCTTTTCCATATCTCCTTTTTGGGTACTTCATCCCACCTGCAATAGAAGAAACTTGGAACATATGAAATTTGTCGAGTGACCATTAAAGTTAGCATACTTCAATTCGGGGCACTGCGGCACTTTAACTTTCGAATTTAGTGAACAATCTTGCCTGAGTTAGGACATAGTCTGTCTGAAAGGCGGGTGGGAGGGGGAGCCGCCTGCCTTGTACGCCCATGCCAAACAGATCAAGAGATGAGCATTTTACAAAATCCTCCGTACTGAAGTTGAACACTACTAAAAAAAAAACCTGTGTATGTAAGCATTGCTTCATACCAGATAGCTGCTACTCTAACAGCTACATGTTTCTACTGAGTTAACTTATAGGATTAGGCCTAGCAGTAGCACTTAGTGTAGGTCTCAGGGTTGCATTGTTCTACCTAACTTTTTTTAAACGAAATAGTGTAGGTGTAGATAAGGTTTGAAAGATCATACTTCGTCTGAGAATGGCTTCTGTGTTAGCTACCGAACGAAAATTACAACTAACCTGCAACTTGTTGATTTGTTGTAACATCTGTTCGTGAGAAAAGTCGTATGCAACTCTCGCAAAACCAGTCCCCACGTACATCAATGAAGTTTACACAGTTCATGTGAAAGTATTTGATAGTGCAAGTTGGCTCAGAGCAAACTATTATGTCTTCTAGGGAAGGCAGTCTGCAAATACATACACTACAACTTTCGTCATTGTTTATGACCCTATGACGTACTCAATCGCCAGCAAAAAATCTTCAAAATCGCTTAAGTCATGTGCAAAATGATCAAATCCTACACCGCTTTCGCTACTTTTCATGGACGCCATTCTCAATGTTCGTTGTTTGGCGTCGCGTCTTTCACTATTACGTAACAAACAACCGAAAATTCACGAAGGCATTCCGAAGAGTTCCGATGCCCAAATATGGTCACGGTAGGTCCTGCTGATAGGTTGAAAGATTTAACGACCGACACACGCTAACCTCACTTCAAAGGCGGCACCTTCGAGCTCTCTCCAGTTAGAGTAGCAGCTCCCTGATCGGGCGCTTGTTTTGAGGATCAAAGGGGTCCCCAGACTTGGGCAGCAAAGTAATCATGACTTTGGTTTACCAGTCCGTTTTGGAAGGCGTCTTCGAAGACGGCTCTGATGTCGGGTCCGATTATTGCCCACAAGGATCGGTAGAACTCTCTCGGAAGCCCGTCCGAACCCGGGGACTTGCCATTCTTCATCTTCGAAAGCGTCTTCCAGAGCTCAACAGTGGTTATACCGCCCCTCCCCAAATATCATTGACCTCGTGTGGAACAGTTTTTGAGTCGAATAATCATCTTTGTACCCTCGGACAATGCCGTGAGGGTCACTAACCACGGTCCCATCAGTAGCGCGCATCCGCCGATGAGCTAACGGACTGGTAAAACCTCAGTGAAGGGCGCTCCTCAGCCTCCGCCGCTTCGTCGCGTGCACTGTGGTACTTTTCATCTAGATAAGTCTGCAAAGCGAAGACAGCCGCGCACCTCCGCGCACATTGATTCCTCCATTTCTTTAGTTAGCAGAACAGGAACTGTTCCTTTTTTCCCAACAATTTCTTCTCTTTTGAATGTCCTGCACAACTCTTTCTGGAAGTCACTAAGAGAATCATAAAGGCATCTACTATTGAAGTCATCAACACTAATTTTTGAGATCTCACCTTGTCTTCTCCTGTTGAAGAGCATCACTAGTGTCAGAGTAATTTCATTCAGAGATTTCCAAGCTGTGAAACTGTCACATGTTACTTCCTTCACAAGCTTCCTTTGTACTTCTGATGTTTCTTTCAGGTAGGATGTGAGACAAAGAACATCTTCTGCTAGAGGCTATGCCTTTGCTTTGTTTCTTTTGTTCTCCGTGAGTGTACGATGGACAGAAATATCCTCTGTCCATTTCATCTCGCATAATTCATGAAACTGTGTGGATTTATTAACATCATTTTCATCACCAGATTTCAATCCTTCAGCTTTTACTATAAGAGCACACTTCTTAAGGGAATGGCCGAGTTTTAATGCAAGACTGGGTACTTTGTATGCATGCGTGCTGCTATCAAATCCTGCTAAATTTCGCGCAGCAGTCACAACGATGTCATATTTTGCAGGATGAATTAGTACAGTTAAGGTTTGGTTTTCATCTTTACTAACAATTCGGGCGTCAATTAAGAGTTGCAACTTAGCTTTGTGCGCGTGTAGTTTTCTTGTTCAGGATCTTGGCCTAGTTTTCAGATTCTCCTTCTTGGCAAACTGAAGAATCAGCTCATCACTCTTAATCGCTCTTGACACATTGTCATTTTTTAGAGTAGACAAAAGTTCTCCAACTTCTGAATTTGATGGGCTTGGTAACAGCATGTTACCATTTCTGGCTCGATCTCCTCTTTTCTTCTTTCCAGCATCACTCTGCTTATTTTGTAATGGACAGGTGTGCTTCCAGAGAAATTTCCTGGTCAAATATCCGTAGCAGGTTGTGCATGGAACAAACTCTGCTGGATCTACACTTCCCACAGGTCTATACTTCACAAGTAGTTCTCCCCTGCCTTCTTCCAAAACTTTGCAGTTGTTGATGTCATTTCCGAAGTTTCTGATTTTTGTAAGCTTGGCGTTTTTCAACTTAATATTAGTTTCTCCCATCCAATCTCTGACAGCAGACTCATCTGAATGTGCACTTTGCAAGTCGCGTGGCAACTTTGCTTGGGATATCTCAGAGTAAAAGCAGACATGTTTTTTATTATACTTTCTACCATCTGAGTTGCTAGTGGTTTTAACATGTATTAATTAGAGCCAGGACTATCTTCTTCGTTGAACTTTGCAGTCTCCTGTGACTCTGTAGTATCCACATCAGATCCACGCAGTAGGTTAAGGTTCGGATATCTTGGGAATTAATCATTTGATGCATCTGATGGTGGTACCAATTCTTCCTCTTCAGATGGTAAATATTCATTTCCTTCATCTGAAGAACTTGATGAGTCTTGATCGCTCTCACCATCATCTTCGCCTTCTTCAATACCACATGCCATCAGCAAACTGACATCTTTCATTTCTGAAAAGATCAGTGATTGTCACATTTAATTATGAAGTAATAATCAACTATGGAACACCTGCAATAGCCAGAAGAAGCACATATTTTATCTCATTGACTCGAGTGGCCCTTCCACCCTGGCCGCTTCCGCTATACCGGACACGATGGTCGCTAGTGGACCCAGAACTCTGCTCCCTCGTAAGAAAAGGGGGAATACTGTTAGGGGCTTGAAAAGACCCGTATTGGGAAAATTTCGCAGGTAATGCGCAAGCCTGTCGTCTGCTATCGGGACGGCGTACCCCCGGTTGGGGGTTTTCTGTTTGTGGTTTGGTGTTGGCTTTTTGGGGCTTTATTGTTTTGGTTCTCTTAGCCTTTGGGTCCGTGTCCTTTTCACGTCACGTTAAACGCTATATTTTATACATTTGTGGGTTACTGAGAGATTTCTGTTTGGTTTTTGATGGTTGTTAAACAGACTGGGATTGTTTTTGGTTTTGTTGACCTTTGGTACGTGTCCGTTTCTTTGCACGTAAAAAGCACATATTTTTGCTTACAAATTTCACAAAAAGTAACACATTGTATATTAAAGAGAACACTTGGTGTTAGGCTCTTAGCTATCCATCTTGGGAATTATTACTCTGAGCAAACAGACATGTATTTCTTACGAGGATTATGACTAGTTGCTTTCCACATAGCATATGCAAACAAATAAAATACAGAATCACTTGTATCTGCACATTTAACATGATATGTTGATCATTGTTCATGATATGGTTATTACTTCAGTTTCAGTTCAGTTCTCGTGGAGTGCGGACGTGTTTTCGGCTGCTCTCCACCTTTCGTTGACCACACCTTTATTGTGTGTTTACGTTGGCCCTTCATTAGTTTACAGTTTGTTTTAGTGTAGTTTGTGTGTTTTGGGTTTCTTTCGTTTTGGTTTGTGTATAGGTGCGTGGCTTTGCCACACCCCTAGCTGTCATGGCGGCTCGCCGTGACAGCAAAATCGTATTGTTGAGTTTTTCGGGGGAAGCTAAGGTCGTCCCCGTACAAGTTTTTCAGTTTCGCGTTCTGTTGGTTTAAAGGTCCCTGGAGAGGTTGACGCGCTTCAGCGTAAACCTCTCCGGGGTATGAATTGTTTTCATGTACGGTTTACCTCGGAGGCTGCCCGCGTCCGAGGCGTCCATGTGTTGGAGGGAGTTGAGGGACTGAAGGTCACACCGTATGACCAGTTCGGTGTGGGTGACAGTCCTCCATCTCCCTCTGGACATGTCTGAACAGGTTGTTGTGCGGACACTGGGGCGTTTTGGAAAAGTGACCGGCTACGAGGAGCCGGAATTCCTTGAATGTAAAGGTGTCAAGACCGGGACTAGACGAGTTAGAATCGAACTCAAGTCCGATATCCCCTCTACCTTGTGGGCTAATGGGCACAGGGCCCACATTGCATACCCGGGACAGCCTCGCACTTGTTGGAGGTGTGGGCTGGAAGGGCATGAGGCCAGGTTGTGCCCGAACAAGCGGTGTAGCCGCTGTTTACAGGTTGGGCATACCCTGGCCGAGTGTACAGGGGATATCGTTTGCAACTCGTGTGGGAAAACGGGCCATCTCGCCCGTTTATGCCCAGACCGCTCATACGCCGCGAGAGTGGCTACGGGCGTGGTTGAAGCGGTCCCTGTCCCGGCCTCTGACACCGTACCACATGATGCTCCTGTCATCGCCCCAGTGTCCGACACTAGCGCCCCGATGGAGGCTTTGTTCCCCTTTCGTGTCCGACCTCTCCCCTGATCGAACTTGCCGAGACTGCCAGCCTGCCCGCTGAGGCAGAGCAGGACAAAACGGCGGAGATTGTACTAGCGGAGTGGCACGCGGCGCAGGATGCCGCTTGTACTGGTTCACCGGTAGCTACGCCCGCTATCGGTGATACTAGTCGGGCCCCGAGTCAACCGGCCCAAGAGACATTAAGTGGCCCAGATTCTGACTCGCCAATGGAGGACTGCACTACAGCCTTATTAGTTGTGGCTAAGGAGTCCTCCGATTGGTTTGATGAGACAAAACAGGCCACTGATCTCATTGACTCGAGTGGCCCTTCCACCCTACCCGCAGCCGCTTCCGCTATACCGGACACGATGGTCGCTAGTGGACCTCCTGTCCCTGACAGGGAGGTCCACTCGATCAAGGTTGACGAGGAGTTAAGAACTCTGCTCCCTCGTAATACTGTTAGGGGCTTGAAAAGACCCGTATTGGGAAAATTTCGCAGGTAATGCGCAAGCCTGTCCCCCGGATGAATTTTGGAGTTAGTTAGTTGTTATATGTGGGGTGGGGGGTTTGTGTGGTCCTTACATAATATGGGTTGGGGGTTTTCTGTTTGTGGTTTGGTGTTGGCTTTTGGGGGCTGGTTTGTGGAGCTTTGTTTTGGTTCTGTTAGCCTTTGGGTCCGTGTCCTTTTCACGTCACGTTAAACGCTATATTTTATACATTTGTGGGTTAGTGAGAGATTTCTGTTTGTGGGTTTTCAGTTGGGTTTTTGGTGGTTGTTAAACAGACTGGGATTGTTTTTGGTTTTGTTGACCTTTGGTCCGTGTCCGTTTCTTTGCACGTAAAAAGCAGGTTATTACTTGTTTCAAGAACTTTGTATCCTCTCACTTGGTCTGCTACTTTCAATTCTTGGTTAAGTTCAATATCTGTTGGCTGGACCTGTTGTGCTACTTTCGGTTCCTTTGTAGATTCTACATCAGCCTCTCTTTCTACATCTGATGGTCGCTTGTGTTCTGCTGCTTGTAATTCTTGCCCAATTACTGCAGGGTGTTTTGCTTCTGTATCTGTTTTTTGGTCATGGTCTGCCATTTCCTGATATTGCTCAGATCCTGTATGAGTTTCTCCAAACACCTCTGTAGGTTGTTTATTGTCGTTTACCGCTAGTTTTTGCTAAATTACTGCAGAGGCTTTTGGTTCCCCATCTGTTGGTTAAAACAATTTAAAATAACATAATAATAAATATCAAATATCAAATATCAAAACAAATAAGGCAACATTAAACACCATGTATACACCTTTATATTTATGCTGAGTGCTGTGGAAAATGGAAACACATTTTAAAATTTACATTTACACATTAGCTACAATCAAAGTACATACCAACTGGGGACTCTGTGCATCAGTGCCTAGAAAGTACTCATTTCTATACTCACACACACCAAATGGAGAAACAATGTACTTTGTACATTAAAGATGGAATAATGTATCGATGCAACCATTGGATTTATCTACATTCTATTTATCTTGAAAGTGAATCCTTTTCAATGGAAAATATTAAGCATACCAAGTGGGGACACTCTGTGCCAGTAACCAGATACATGTTCTACTGTGGCATTACAGTATACACATACATGTAATGCACGTTGATGGTGTGTCACATACCAAACGTATGTGGATGCTATGCTCTTCTACATAAGATCTTCCACATATTAGATACAGCTAAATGGCATACCAACTGAGGACTCTGTGCATCCGTGCACAGAAATAACATACATAAGAAGGGTACCCTTAAACCAACCTTTGTATAAGTTAGTAATAAACAGATTAATTAAATAGGAAAAAATATATTCATAAATACCAGATATTAGAACAAATGAGGCAACATTGCGCAACATGTCTACACCTTTAAAGTTATGCCTAGCACTTTATACTGGGGAAATACATTTGCAAAAACCAATGGCATTATTATGTCAACACTGTAGCAGCTACAATGATGAATTAAATACAAACCATTGACATCTTACAGTAGCACACAGAAAATGATGACACCAATAACATACCTGGTGGTCAAATCTATGATAGAACCTAAGAACATCATAACTTGTACTGATACAATACAGCACATTCATGGAAAGATAGATGAGTCACATAACAAATGTTTGTAGATGCTATGTTCTACTACAAAAAAAAACATTTACACGTAGCTACAATCAAAGTACATACCAACTGGGGACTCTGTGCATCAGAGCCTAAGAAAGTACTAATTTCTATACTCACACACACGAAATGGAGAGACAATGTACTTTTTTGATCTACATTCACCATTAAGATGGAGAGGTGTACCACATACCATTTAAATATGAATGGATGATATATTGTACTATTTTATACCTTGAAACATTAGCTACAAACCAAGTACATACCAACTGGGGACTCTGTGCATCAGATCCTTTCACAATACAAGTAGCTACAAGAAAATGACATACCAATTGAGGACTTGTCTCACTGCCTATAAACAATATTTGTTTAGTTTTACACTGTACACTGATGGAGACACTGTATTGTGCCTAATGAAGAAGATCAGTGTTTAGATAAAATATTCTATCTTTTAGAAAATTAACAAATTTAACAAATTTGCAATAGAAATATTACATAACAAATGTGATCACTCTATGTTATTACATAAGTACAGCATTAATATTGCATTAATATTGGAACCTTGTGTACCAGTGGCTAGGAACAATAGTTGTGGTACATGCAATGAACTATGCACATTACAAAATGTTGTAAATAAACACCACTGAAAACTCCATGCTAGAACCTATGCTAAAGCAGCAACTTAAGACAATGCATGTCTTAGAATTAAACCTGCAGTGGCCCTTGGGACAATGGAGAATGTTTAATGAACATTTAAAGAAGGATGATGTATCACATATGACATGTGGATTCTATGGTATATAATGATTACAAACTAAGATGTAGAAAAAAAGGATTTGGACGTTATGAACTGGTACCAAAAGTAAAACATTTTTCCCATTAGCGTTAGGAGGGCAACTAATGTCAATTTAATCTAGATATGGCACATTTCACACCAACTGTAGATAATAAATTTGTCTACTTGGCAATGTAGAAATTATGTACCAAGTAGTGACACTGCACACTGGTACAGGTAACAACATATTTCTAATACATGCACTACATCATATGCCATATGTTGTAAACTATGTGTTGATGTTCGGTAAGGATTGATATGTGATGCACCAACATTGCTGCTATTTTCTATTAATTCGTAACTTAATCAACTAAGTATTTCTCTATTTCTTGCATAACAGTGATTAGTGATGGACTTGTTACACAATGAAATTTTTTTTTCCAACAATGAATGTACAGTAATGCATTCTATTCCAATGGGAACATTTAGCTAGTGATGGCCTACTTCATCATTCCTGGTGCATGTTGGCAGACATAAGTACCATAATGATGCCAAGTAAACGATCTCACCTTCAGTCTGTACTCTGTATACAACCAAATAAGTGAGAAATTAAACACCCAAGAGACTACAACGGGCCTGTAAGTCAGCTATGAAATATACAAATCAATATACACTGAGGATACAATATCCAAACTTATCGTGTACAAAATAAAACATTCAATTACTGCTGTACCTTCTTCATCCATTGCATATCCTTCTCGTCAAGGCCGTAATCATACAAAATTTATACTCCTGGGGTAAGTCTTTCTTTGCTTAACAAGCACAGAATGGGCAAATTGTTCAGAGCCTTCACTACCATTTTTGCATTGGCCTGATCTCCTCTTCCGTGGTTTACGAGACGGCCAAGCTTTGGACCATGAGTGGGTTCATTTCTAGCATCAACACTGCAAGAAAAAAGACACCAGTCACAAACACATGTAGTATACAATATTCCTAATTAATGGTGCTGATAAACACAACCATTTTAATTGCAATATCTACAACAATGTGCAACATAAATATATTGTAAACATTTATGGTTTATAATATTGATAATCAAAAGAATAAACAAATGCAGTCAATAAATTGTTAGGAAAACTTTCTTTTCAAATGGAAAGCCATCAGATTGTATATTGAATATGAATTATCTGTCTCCTCTCTCAATCATAACTGCAACTTTCAGTGATGGTGAGAAAGTTATTTAATGTGCTTTTGTATGCTTGAGAAAAGAATGGTGGAAAAAATAGAGCGATCATTCATATACCCTCGAACATTCTCTTGCCTGAGGTCCTAGGCTTTGCAATTAATTTTAAGTCAAGAATAGTCCAGAATTGGATAGATTGAGAATCAGACAAGAACTTCTTAGGCTGTAAGTACATACTGTTGTGGATAATGTGTCTCATGTATATAGTGAAGCAAGTAAAGTGCACTATGGCTGTAAACCATTTTGGGCTGTAAATGGACTGTTTACTTCATGACAATTACATATCGCTTAGCACCATTTCTTGTCTTGATATTTGAAGAAATATCTGAATACACTGGTGGTATGTTCCTCTCTAGTCTCCCCATCTCTCCCAGAAATGAGTTCACCATGATAGGAGAAAAGGAATTCCCCTTTCTCAACTATGTAGTCTGTATAGACACCTCTCCCTTTAATAATGAAAACGTATAGAATACATTCCTGCATCACAGCTAATGAAAAGAAAAGTTTAACAGTACAGAATTACATTTTGTGTGAGGAGATACCTTGCCAGTATAAGGCCAACCACCTGCTTTGTCACTCCACACTAATATGGTAAAAAAGTTGGTAAATTGGATCTATTTCACAACTGAAGTGAACCAAATTAACTAAACAATGCTTCTACATTTGAACAAAAGTCTCAAGTATTACAGTAAGCATATGAAAGAGATTTGTTCAGCACAGTAATTGGTTTACAGTGGTGAAAGTCCATCCATCCATTTTGCAAGAAAGCATGCTGAATATGTTATTCAAAGAATCCAGGGGGTCCTCTTCTGTACATAGTTCTGTAACAGATGTACGTCTTTTTCTTGTTCTTCTTTGCATGTCTAGGTGTTAAAATGAAGATTAATAAACACAAGGTTAGATTTTGTACATTTTGTTACATTTGTGTTGCTCTATAGAAGATTTTCACATGACATCATTGACCTTCAACAAACCAAAATTATACAAGTCTAATATTAGGCTTAGTTATAGTTATTTAAACATAAAAATGGTAGACAACCATTGCACGACAGCATGTATCTGTTTGGATGGTGAAAAACCTTATTAGAACTTGGCTGTAAGGATTCATGATATAAACATTTACTGACAATGTAAATAAGCACAGTAGCCTAACATACAGTAGCCTATAATGCAGTCAAAGACTAACCGATGCACTGGTAATATTTGTCTAAATCTGTTGGAGTGATAAACTATGAAAATTTTCAGTGTGGAATAAAGATTACAATGTTTTCATGACACTTTCATGAACAAGTAACTGTCACTTAAGCAAAAGAAGGGGTCAGTGAAATAACAGACTAAAGTCAAGAACTAAGACACATTTTGTTTGGTTCTTTACATCCTTTCTTGGCCTTTTTACTATTTCTACTACCTAAGCCTATGGATAGATCTTCCAACAAGTAAGAACGCCAACATAGGCCTACATATTCACATTTTGGGACAATATCTTACAGCATAGTTTTGAATGTTCACTTGTTCTTAAATATGTGCTACTTCACAATTAAGATGGTTGTTTAACACATGTAGTTGTATAACATCAAAATCACAAATATGCACCAAGCCTTGAGAAAGTCACAAAAGGAAACTGATAGTCTTGTTATCCCAAAGCGAAAACAGAGTGAAACTCGTGGTAAACTGAATCTCGTGGTAAACTGAAACTGCAGCTGTAATAAAATGTCCAAATACAGTATTTCGATCTATAGGAAAACCAGAAGAAGCCATATCATAGCACTAACAATGGTACTAGCCTACTGATAATAATTGACAAACCCACATGACCAACACTTAGGGTAGCCGGTTGCCGGACAAATACCCCCCGGACATACACCACCGAGGACAAATACCCCCCAGACAACTACCCCCGGACAGACACCCACGAGGACAAATACCCCCGAGGACAATTAACCCCACCCCCAGCAATTACCTCCGGGAAAACTCTACCCGCACAAATACACCGGCACAGATACCTCACCCAGGTTACTACCCGAACTAAACCAGAATACGCCCCAGCCCCCCACCCCCCCCCCGTTAACCAAGCGGACCTTTAGCTGGTGAACTCCGTAGTACGAAAGCCCATTAGGGCCATGAAAGAAAATTTCTTAATCTGGTATATCAGATTATTATTCTGATATATCAGATTATTATTCTGATATATCAGATTATTATTCTGATATGAAACGTTAAAGCATCTGACAATCTAAAAATGCATGTAGTAATTAGAAATTGACCGGATGTTCCACGTCTTCTATATATCCCAGGGTTGTCCAACCTACGGCCCGCGGGCCACAGTTTGGCCCGCCGCAAGGTCCCGTCCGGCCCGCCAACCTCATTAATTTACAAATGTACTTTTACCCAGGAATTCTTTTTGGATAAATTTCAGAGATCATTATATCTCAATATGAAGATTGTTTTGATACAGATCAGAAGGCTTTTGAAGTGTCATTTCCTGCAATCTGGGGGTCTTTTGGGCGATTTTTATTCTTGCACGCCACGCGCCAACCTACGGTGGCGCTCCGCTTGTATGGTAACTTCATTTCCCATACAGACCCCTGTCGGGGCCTCTGAAATTTGCCGCTCTGGCACGAAACCCTGGATATGCCACAGGAGCTTGTAGGCTCATGCGGCCCCTCCTTTATCATAATCATTCGAGGTGGCCCTCCTCATCAAAAGGTTGGACAACCCTGATATAACCAAATTTAAAAGTAAAATAACGTAGCTGATAAAAACTGCTTATCCACAAAATCACCAAGGTTTAAGAATAAGATGTATGAAGTCGGCCTGACGTTTCGACTGTTTTCTACAGTCGAAATGTCAGGCCGATTTCTTACACCTTATTTAAAAGTATGATAGTTTATAACAATAATACTACTGCTACTGCTCATCATCATCCAATTATTAAATCTATATGAGAATTCCTCTTGGTAGTTATTGCAGCTGATAAAACATAACGTAGTGCAGATGAGTTGTAATATACAGTTGCATGTGTCTAGCAGAGATTTCTTGCTTCCAGGGTGAAGTCCTTCTACTAAAATGGCTGCACATGGTATGTATCCACAAAACTGAGTCATGTGTTTTTTCCAGACTGTCTCTTGATTGGCCAGGTGTTGCCATGATACAAAAACATCTACTAGGGTACGGTAGTGAAGATATTTCAACAACAGGTGAGCTTGCCTGATTTATTATGTTGAGTCACAATGTTAAATAGGCTGACCAGCAGTGAACAAAAGAGATGATTTCAAAAGGAATTGCTGGTCTGTTGATGGTGAAAGGCAGTTGATGGTTGTGTAGTAAAATCAACTGACAATTGTTAACAAACTGTGATGAAGTGCAAATGTTTTTAGAATTGATGATAAATTTCGCTACAGTTCCGACAACCTCTTTAGGCCTACATTTGTCGTTTAGTTGTACTCCCCCTTTCTCTTTCTCTCAGACCGACTGCATGGTCACGTGGTTAGAGCAATCCGACTTGCAGCCGACTTGCAGCAAAGTGGTTAGGGGTTCGACTCCTGGCTGGGTCATACCGAAGACTGGAACCTACTGCTACTGTGCTTGGTGTTCAAGCAATGGAGTAGGGAAAACAAGCCAGTGCGCCACAACTGAAAAAAGGCCGTCGTCGGCGCAACTTATACCAATTCGTTAAAACCTTAACAAATCAACAAAACAACCCTCTCTCTGTACCGAGCAGGGTATTGCGAAAGGGACCACTGGCGTAGCAAGCGGGGGACAGAGGAAATAACACCATCAGAAATGTTGGGATCGCAAAAGCGATTGTGAAAAGAACGAGCGATCAAAAACTATTTTAGCACATGGATGTGTAACTGATTGCTCCGATTTGCATCCAAGGGCATTTCGGAAAATGAGATATATGCAGGCCCATACGCTGGGGGGGGGGGTCGAATGGTTCGGACGACCATCATATAAATATATATTGAAAATTAAGGGGCCACCCCTCCCCTAAGACTCCTCCCACAGGATACAGATCAGTATCGTGAATTCGACCTCCATGGCGAAATCATGCGTGCGTGTCTGATTTACAAAGCAGAGTGGAAATGGTGACGGTCGTGGGGAGGGGTATAAGGGAAAAGCGCATTTTGCACATAATGCGAAGAACGCGTATTTTATGTACAATGTAGATGTAGATCTCATTTGAGAATCACGTCACATGCCAGTGATATCAAAAAAAGTACACATGACAAAGTTCTCCTATCCCCAGTCTCTTTTCGGTCCAACAACAGCGAATAATTGTCGAACAGTGGCTCTCCGTGCTTCTGTGAATATTTAGTTTACTTGAGAGTTAAAGATGAGAGTATGATGTCATGCATGTATTACAAGTTGCAAGTCTGATTTAATGACAACTGATGTCTGTAACTTTGTTTGTTTAGCCTACCTTCTGTTTGTATTTCAACATGACGTCATATGACCGTAAGATCGGACACGATAATACGGCTGAAAAAAAAATTCGCGTTTCGTGCGCAATCGAGTTTGTGCCGCAGTCGTAATTTATGGGCTTTAAAGACTAACCCTAGTCGATTTTTTTTACCCTACAACCCCAATCCTAGTCATACCAGTCCTATAGGTACGTCCCTGCCTATAAACTGATACAGTATCGGTATTCTGTAGCAACTAAGATTAAAAATATAACATTGTTAATAACATAACATCGTCGCGCAAGTAATTTTGTGTGTATACCGAATTTGCATATACCAGACTTGCGTGTATACTAATTTTGTGTTTATATACCGGGGCCCCTTGTCGACTTGTCTCGTTCGTGATTTAATCTTCCTTGTAGTTTCGCACAGTGCTCAGAGTACAAGAGAGGCAGGTTTGTAACTATTACAATCTGATCCTGTGCCCGGGGTCGTCATTTAATGTCCCAATCGGACAGACGTGAGTCAATTCTCAGCCTTTAGCCACTTTCCGGAATGCTGAGAGAGTAGGTAGCAATCTGTCCGTCGCCACTGCAGGAGAGCCTTGTCGAACCTAACTAATGAACGCAGTTAACCCGAATCAATTGCTTACCACTACAATGGAATCAACAACAACTGCAGTACAGCTATTGGACTGCACCGAAAAAAAAAAAAAAATAACATTACAGCTTTCGACAGCCATACTCGAGATCGGAATTGAACCTGTGGGGCCAGCGTCACAAACACACAAAATTGTGAATAATCTTCTAAGCTTGCGAATAATCTTACTGGACGAGCTAAAGTTAATCAATTTCCTGATGAGAATGCGCACGTTCTTGCATCCAAATTTGGCGATTTCTTCGCGCAGAAAATTGAAGACATCAGGAAAGAAGTTGCTCAACATATTAGGTATACAAGCCAACTCTTACTTATTGTGGTAAAGCTTTTGATCAATTTGTAAAGTTTCAGAGGACGATATCAGTAAAATGATTACACAATCTAAAAATACTCACTGTCGCCTTCATCCTTTTCCAACAAAACTTATAAAGGATAATATGGATTCTTTTGTTCCAGTTATTGCTAAAATTGTGAACCTGAGTCTCGCTTCGGGATGCTTCAGTGATCAATGGAAGCATGCTATTGTTTTACCTCTACTTAAAAAACAAGGTCTTGACCTATCGTATGGAAATTACCGCCCGGTTAGCAATGTCAGTTTTGTGTCCAAAATCTGTAAAAGAGCTGCCTTATCACAATTTTGCGATCACATGGAACAAAATAATTTACTGCCTTCGTGTCAATCGGCTTATAGGAAAGACTTCAGCACTGAAACAGCTTTGCTCAAAGTGTGTAATGAAATTTTGTGCAATATGGACAATAACCATGTTCCTGTTATGGAGAGTTGTTTGTTGGACGTTAAGGCTTGGATGAATATGTGTCGCTTAAAAATGAACGATACCAAAACTGAATTTCGTTTCTTTGGTTCACGAACAACTTGCAAAACTTCAAATTGATTGTATTAACGTGGACTCTTGGCGTTTATTTGGGCAACACCTTATCAATGAAAAATCCATATAAATGAAAAATGTTAAATCGCTAGTTTTAACTTGTATAATATTAGAAAATTACGTAAGCATCTTTCAACTGATTCTACTCGCACTTTAGTTCAGGCACTTGTCACATCACACTTTGATTATTGTAACTCTTTGTTTTATGGTGTTCCCAGTTCTTCCCTTAATAAGTTACAGCGTGTACAAAATATGGCTGCCCGTATCATCCTAAATTTGAACAAATATGACAGTATATCTTCTGCTTTTAAACTTCTCCACTGGCTTCCGATAAAGGATCGTATCGATTTTAAAACTTTATCACTCACTTATAAGGCGCTTCACGGAACTACTCCAGTTTGATTTTAACTAACCCCCGCACTCGCTGCAAGTCCCTTGGTGACCGTTCTTTTTGTGTCTGTGCCCCCAAATTGTGGAATGCACTCCCTTTTTCTATTCGCAATTCAAGTACTGTAAGTTCATTTAAATCCAGTCTTAAGACTTTCATTTTCACACGTGTTATATAATTAATTAATCTAGTTTTACTCATTCATTTTGTATTTATCTCTTACTATTGTTTTATCCTATTTTCTGATTTTGTGGCGTGGTATATACTGTCTCGTTTTCTCCATCGTTATTGGATTTGTTTAGTCTTTTAGGGTGATCTGTTTTTAAGATTTGTACGTCTTTCTTATGATTATCATGCTTTCTTAATTTTCGTTGAGTTTTATACCTTTACTCTTTTAAGTTTGTACAGCGCCATAGCTTATGTTTTTACATATATATGTGCGCTTTAGAAATGTTTAAATAATAAATAATATTAATAAAATGGAGGCGTGAAGAAGCGAACATCTTAGGAGACATTTTTGTAGGGGTGGGGACCTTGAGGTGTAGTTTTTTGATACCTCAATATAAAAACACACGCACAATGCTGATTGTGTATATGTTACATGACCATGAATTTGGATGCCCAAAATTTACCCGGAACTCCTGGCGGCGCCAATGATGTTAGTATAGTCTTGCCTTAAAAAGGGCAACATATTACACCATTTGGCATCTAAGTACACTTTCCAGTAGAAAATCTCTTAAAGGTGATGGGACACCTCATGAAAAATCACGGGTAAGCGCCAGACGCTACCGGCCTTTGTAAAAATTATTACAAGAAAAGCCTATTATTCTTTGGCTAATGGGTGGCAATTTGTGGGCAATGTAGCAATCACTAATCTGTTTATAGTTTGAATGTAGAATTATTATAACTCGGGCCGGCCCTCGTTCACAGTTCGTTGCGGGATAGGGCCTTCAATGCAATTTTTGTCCAGGGACGTCATTCTGCCGAAGTATGGCGTTCGGTGCATTCAAGGCTGAATGGTTGCAGGCTCCGTGATCTTGCATGGAGAATTGCACACGGTGCCTTGGTGACCAACCTAAAATGATATCATTGGCGATTGGGTGATGGACTGTGCCCGAGGACCGGCTGTGACAGCTTAGAGAGTACCGCTCATGTTTTTTTGGCATTGTTGCTTTGTAATAAACTTATGGGAGTGGTTCCAGACCTAGACCGACCGTGTTACGGGAGACCGTTCATGGTCGGTAGGGCAGGGCTTTATTTTATATGGGGTAGACCCTCCAGTTTGTTCGGTTGCTGTGTTGCACCGCATTATTTTTGTTTGCTGTATTGTGAAAAAACATGTTTGGCGGAATAGATGTAATGTGGTTTTTAGGGGAAATTTGCCAGTTGGCAGGCAGTCCTGGAGGCGGTGGAGTCTGACATTCGCCTTCAATTTGAAGGCGATTTTCGCGTGGGGTTGCCTTTTTTGGACGATGGTGTGCTGGGGAGGGGTTTTTCGGTTCGCTGCGTGCGGGTCGTCCTTTTGTAGTTTTTTTAATGTTTGAGTGGGGGGTTGGGCGTTTTGTCTCTGCAGGTCGGCTCGCTTGACCTGTTTCGTTTCGTTTGTCAGAATGGGATGGTTCGGTAGTGCCGTTTGGCCGTGACGTTTAGTATCCCGCATGGCGGGTCACGTAAAAAGCACGAACTCATCAATCGTCTCATCATGACGTTGACTACGCTGCCGAAACCGATAACGTTCTGCCACGATATTAGTAGCCGGCACGAAATATTCATATAAAATGGCGACAGCTAAGCCGTATGCATTAATAACACTAGCTGTGCCTGTATCAGACGACGCTGTCGTTGCTGTGTAGTAGTAGGCGGCGTAATTGTAGTACTCGGGGCGATTGTAGAAGCTGTATTAATATTAGCTTGGTCCAGAGAGTAATATATTCTTTGCCCCTCAGTTCCCAAACAATGCAGTAATAATGCTACGATTAAGGCCGGTTCTTGGCCGTATTTATTAACCGTTCTCAGTAATCTCGGTCAATCAGATAGAGGGCGCTTTAGCCTTTTACATACATAATCATCGGTATACAACACACGCGAGGTCAGTTTAAGAACCATTTGGTTTGGATCACCGTTTCTTACATATTAGGGAAAGTTACAGATTTGAATCGTTCCAGTTTTCTTTCTTCACAGCATGTCAGATTCATCAGAGGAGAAAGGGGCTAGGGCAAAATGGAGACCCGCCCGAAAAGAATGTCATTTGTTTCATGCATTGTATGCAAAATTGCCTCGACATTTGAGGAAAAAACACATAATTAAGGACCCTCGCAAAGAGATGGCCGACTTCAAAAGGAGGGAGAAAGCGGGCGAGCTTTTCTGAAGCAGACAATGCCCGATATGTTTCGAGCATCTTGGTGATCTGCGGAAGCACTTCTACAGGGTGCATTGCGAAAACACCAAGAGGGAGTGGGCAAGGATATGGAAGAAATGTAATAATCTTCCAATGACATCCTCATCTTCATCGGATGAAGAAGAACCAGCCCCCTCCCCCCCCCCAAAGAAGGAAGCGAAAGAGAGACATGCCCGCAGTAGTTGATCAATCCTCGTCATCATCAGCCCCCGAACAAGACATCGAGGGGGAGAGAAGCAACGAGAAAAGAAAAGTTATAACCCCAGGGATGTAAGTCTTCTGGATTTTTATGGAAATCCGTTTTTTTTTTAATTCAAATAAAGTTCCACAAAATTGTTCGAATATCAAAGACACAACGCGGCAAAAATGCCTGGCCCGTTGCAGCAAGCTAACTTCAATTTTCACTCATCGATCACTCAAAATACCATTTCCAGTTTCGCATCATCGCATTGCACTGTACAACATTGTGCCATGTGAATATCGTTGCGTACGTGCGAACTTCAAATCGCTATAGCTCATTTCTGTCGTTGATTGGACTGCTAATTAATATCTTCGTAACTGCTGGTGCGCGACATAAGTTTTGGAATTAACGCTTGTGATATTTGTGAGCGGCGGAAATCTACGGGATACGCATATGAAAGTCGATATTTGTGATCGCATTCGAATGTGAGACTTTTTTATTCCGTAGTTCGCTGCGACGTATTCGTAACTTTCAGCTAGCCTAACATAACGATAGTGTGTAAGTAGTAAGAACTAGGGGTAGGATGTGTTAGCGCTAATACTTCTAAGCTAGCCTAACATACAGTAACGATAGTGTGTAAGTAGTCAGAGCTAGGAGTAGGATGTGTTAGGACGGCATTCACCTGGGGTCTCCGAATATTTTTCCGGTTTTTTTTTTTGGCTGCACTTACATCCCTGTGGGGAAGGTGCAGGAGGAGGAAGAGTTTAGGGAAGAGGAAGAGACAGGGCAGGAACAGGAGTCGGAAAGTGATGAAGTGGTGGAGATGGAACAGGAGGACCCGACCTTCATCAAAAACCACTGTAAAACGTACAGGGAATGACTCCAGAGCCGTGAAGGAGGAGGGTCACTCGATCAGGAAAACTCCGCCGAACTGGTTCGTAAGATAACACGTATGAACCAGTACGGCGACGGCATCATCGAACAGTCTATGACAAGAGGTCACATTAACCGCCTGTTCGCAGAAATGCCAAGCGATCGGGGGCAACAACCGGGGACCGTCGCCGCCTACATCTCGGCATATTTGAAATTCCTCAAGTGGCTTTTACTTGACACGAAGATCACGCCTGTCCAGTTCCCAGAAGCAAGTAATTGCCTTTCTGGGAGAGAAAAGAGAAGAAAGAGAAAAGCAGAGAGAGGGGAGATTAGAGGCCGAGGCACACGAGCTGCTCATAGACAGCCAAGATATCGACGTAAGTAATACAAGAGGGGAAAATATTAATGCGAGTTTTGGGTCTCTCGAAGTGGACAACTGAGTTCATATGTTCGTTATGCCATTTACTTCGATGTATTCGATCCTAGCAAACAGGCAGAGGGCATCGGCAGTAGCAAATATGATGGTGGAGAATCAGATGAAGGCTAGGAGGCAAAGAAATTCAGAAGGAGAGGATATGTGGGCAATGCTGGTCTCCGACCACAAGACGGTCACTACATACGGGGCCTCAACCCTTGCACTTAACAGAGAGCTGTTCACTGACCTGACATATTACATCCAAGAGATAAGGTAAACTTCTCTCCTATTGTAACATGTCATCGGCACCCCATTAGCTACTTTCGTAACAAAGTGATAACGCTGACTTTTTCTCACTTTCCCAACAGGAAGAATCCCCCCAAATCAGTGGGAGACGGTCTTCGGGCCAATGTGGTTGGTCTATTGGACAGGAGAACCCATACATAGTGTTTAAGGTAAGAAAATACTTCTAAATTAAGACAGTGAACGATATATTGATAGTAAGCGTGTTTGTCGTTTCTCTCTTAGCGTTAACATTCTAAACCGGTGTAAATTACTTCATATGTTTTACATATTTTCAGTACTTCGAAGAACAACCATCAGCACTGAAAACTCTTGCCAGCCACATGACACATACCGAAAAGGTACAGCAAAAATATTACCTGGTCAGTCACAAGAGGCAAAATGCTGTACAGACTGCTGGGGTGATCAGGAGCGTCACTGAGAAGGTAAAGAGTTTCAAAATAAGATTTCGTCTTCAATCATACAGGAAGTAATCAAATGTATTAACGGTTTCTTTCTTTGTTATCATACAGAGCCAGACCCCCTACATTTGGACTAAGACAACCAGAAAAGTATCTGAAGGGAGCAACTCAATGTAAATAACCATTCATCAGAAACTGCAATAAGGAAGAGAGATCGGATGTCTTACACTCTTAAAACACCTGGGTCATATTCATGACCCAAACACAGGGTCAATGGTCTTATAACCCAATTTGGGTGCTTTTTACGTGACCCGTCGTACGGGATACAAAACGTCACGGCCAAACGGCACTACCAAACCACCCCATTCTTATAAACGAAACTCAGGTCAAGCTCCTACATGTTCCCATAAAGTAACCAACACTATAGCCAACACTTGTGATCTAAATATGGCGTCGAAAATGTAAGAAATAAGAGACCTACAAGCGTGTCAACAGATATGATAACAATGGTGACCTCAGATGACATGACCTTTAAGTTTCAAAATGTTCCACCACCCCATTCACAACTTGTCCCAAAATATCAACCATGTCACACCTTGGCATTGAGATTTAATTGCATTAAATATCCAAAAATTAACTTTGAACTTCACACACAAAGGTCACCCGGAGGTCTACCGATTGACATTTTTGATCGGTGAGACCTATATAGAGCATGACTGTAAAAATTAAAACATTTTTTCTTTCCCCATTTTCTCCCCCCATAATACTACTTTTTTAACATTAGCTGACCTTTGGTGACCTTGTATCACATGACCGTTAAGTTTGAAAATATTCCCCTATACCATTTGCAACTTGTCCAAAAAAATCAACCTTGTCACACCTTGGCACTGGGAGTTATTGCATTAAATGTCTGAAAATTAACTTTTTACCTCAAATAACTTCGCACACGAAGGTCAAATGGGGGTCAACCCATTGACATTTATGATCGGAAGGTACCTTTGACATCTGAAAATAGCATCGAAACTAAAAATCCACAAAACACGAAAAGGTCACCAGAGGTCAAATTGAGGTCAAGGGTCACCCAGATGCGGGTCGACAATTGGATTACATTGAAGCAACTCCCAACCCTAACGGACAATTTGTTCTCAACTTGTTACAAAAATACTAGTTTTTTATCATTAATTGACCTTTGGTGACCTTGTATCACATGACCGTCAAGTTTGAAAATATTCCCCTATACCATTTGCAACTACTCCAAAAATATCAACCTTGTCACACCTTGGAACTGAGTTATTGCATTAAATGTCTGAAAATTAACTTTGACCTCACATAACTTCGCATACGAAGGTCACACGGGGTCAACCTATTGACATTTATGATCAGAAGGTACCTTTAACATCTGAAAATAGCATCGAAACTGTAAAAAATCCACAAAACACGAAAAGGTCACCAGAGGTCAAATTGAGGTCAAGGGTCACCCACATGCGGGTCGACAATTGGATTACATTGAAGCAACTCCCAACACTAACGGACAATTTGTTCTCAAGTTATCGCAAAAATAGTACTTTTTTTTATCATTAATTGACCTTTGGTGACCTCGGATCACGTGACCGTTAAGTTTGAAAATGTTCCCCTAACCAGTTCACAACTTGTCGCACATTGGCACTGGGAGTTATTGCAGTTTTAATATTTTCTGTTTTTGGACCATAACTGACCTTTGGTGACCTTTGTGGGCACCAAAAACAATAGGGCACACCTTCACCATATGGGGGATCTATAGTCCAAGTTTGGCCTCAATCCAACAGTCCCTTATTGAGATAGAGCGTACCCAAGCAAGTGTCACAGACGCACACACACATACACGCATACACACACACGCCAACCTGACTGCATAGGTTCCTTTTGCAAGGAACCAAAAAAGGTTCATACGCCCACCGACCTGTAGAGACAAAACGCCCAACCACCCACTGAAACATTCAAAAAACCACAAAAGGACAACCAGCACGCAGCGAAACAAAACAGCCTTCCCCAGCACACCCGTCCAAAAAAGGCAGCCCCAGATAAACGGCGAAAGTCGCCTTCAATTTGAAGGCGTATGTCAGACTTCACCGCCTCCAGGACTGCCTGCCAACTGGCAAATTTCCCCCTAAAAACAACATCACATCTATTCCTCCAAATAAGTTTTTTTAGAACAGAACAAACATAAATAATACGCTGCAACACAGCAACGGAACAAACTGGAGGATCTAATCCATATAAAACAAAGCCCTGTCCTACCGACCAGGAACGGTCTCCCGTTAAACGGTCGGTCCAGGACTGAAACCACTCCCACAAGTTCAAAACAAAGGGGCAATGCCAAAAAACATGGGCAGTACTTTCTAAGCTGTCACAGCCGGTCCTCGGGCACAGTCCATCACCCAATCGCCAGTGATACCTTTTCAAATTGGTCACCAAGGCACCATGTGCAATTCTCCATGCAAGATCACGGAGCCTGCAACCATTCAGCCTTGAATGCACCGAACGCCATACTTCGACAGGATGACGTCCCTGTACCAAAATTGCATTCAAGGCCCTATCCTGCAAGGAACTGAGAACGAGGGCCGGCCGTGACAGGTCAACAGGGGGCAACTCAATAAGAGCGGAGCAAATGACACGCACCACTCTGCTTGGTGTGCTACTATGCGGTTCTCTGTTGCTAAACAGCGCCGGAACCCATCGACGCAAGTGCAACCCGCCCCAAAAACGTACAAAATATGAACAAGGCAACCCTGGGTCAGTTACCGCTACAAACAATTGCTTAAATAACAAACAAGTTAACTTACTTCCCAGATGAACCACCCCTAGCCCCCCCTTCTCCAGTTGTTGGTACAATACCGCCCTCTTGACCAGCTCTGTACCACCAGACCATATGAATGAAAAAATCGCCCTCTCCAACCGCACCAGGACGCGACGCGGAATAGGGTACACCGCGCCCGGGTACCACAAGATGGGCGAAACGAAACGATTACTAACAGTGACTTTCCCTAGGATCGAAAGCCAGTGGGTGCCAAAGGCTTCGAGCCTGCGCTCAAATACCTCAGCCCTCTCGTTCCAGGTGACGTCACAAGGTGCATCGTAGCCGAACCATATACCATTAATGTTGATATTCTGATCCGACCACGACGCACCGAATGGTAAGTCTCTGTATCTCCAGCTACCAAGGCGAAGGCCCTTTGTCTTTTCCGGATTCAACTTCGCCCCGGTAGCTCTCTCAAAGATAGATAAATCCTGCGAGAGGGCACGAAAGGAGCCCAGACTCGAAACAACACATGTCACGTCATCTGCATATTGAACGCATTTCACTTTGGCACCCCTTGGCACAACGAATGGAACAAGTTTGGAGTCCCTTTCCAAAAGACGAGAGAGGGACTCGCTAAACAAAACATAAAGTAATGGAGACAGAGGGCACCCCTGGCGTACCCCCCTCTCTACGTTAAAACCTCCGAACAAAACCCATTTACGATAACAGAACTGAAACTTTGTTCATACAAAACAGAAATCCATTTACGAAAATTTGGGTGCAACTGAAACGTCTCCAATACATTCATTAAAAAACCGCGATCCACCATGTCAAAGGCCTTCTGCTGGTCCAGAGACACCAATGCACATGGCAGATCACGCTCAATAACAAAGTCGGTCAAGTCGCGCATCAACCACAAGTTTTGCTGGATGCAATCACCCTTCACTGCACAAGTCTGGAGATCACGAACAAGATGCGGCATAGCCAGTGCAAGGCGGTTGCACAAAGCCTTAGCCAGCAACTTGTAGTCCAAATTTAACAAGGTGATCGGACGCTTGTTATGGGGATCCAAGGGGTCCCCAGACTTTGGCAGCAAAGTAATCATGCCCAGACGTTGACTTTGGTTTAACAGTCCGTTTTGGAAGGCGTCCTCGAAGACGGCTCTGATGTCGGGTCCTATTATTGCCCAGAAGGTTCGGTAGAACTCCCTCGGAAGCCCGTCCGAACCCGGGGACTTGCCGTTCTTCATTTTCGAAAGCGCCTTCCAAAGCTCAACTGTGGTTATTCCGCCCCCCCCCCCAAATATCATTGGCATCGTGGGGAACGGTTTTTGAGATTCCCCTCAATAAATCAGACTGTGCTGACAAGTCGACATTGCCACGCGTAAACAAACTCGAATAATACTCTTTATATACGCGGACAATGCCATGAGGGTCACTGACCACGGTCCCATCGGTAGCGCGCACAGACGGGACGCGTCTGTCACCCGCCGATGAGCTAACGGACTGGTAAAACCTCAGTGAAGGGCGCTCCTCGGCTTCCACCGCTTCGACACGGGCCCTGACGCGGGCACCGTGGTACTTTTCATCGAGATAAGTCTGCAAAGCGATGACTGCCGAAGGGTCACCAAACTTCACCTCCGCGCACAGCTTCGATAATTTTTCTCTTCGACGCCGTGCGCGGGTCACGCAATACTGAATTGCGTAGCGTTTGACGCGCAACTTGACATCATCCCACCACTGGGATGTAGAAGCAAAGGCCGGCTTCAATGTTTGCCATCCTTTGTACCTGGTCTCGAAACCCTGGCGGAATTCTGCCTCGCCAAGAATCCGACAGTTAAGCTTCCATAGGCCCCGCCCGATCGGGAAAATGGAAGGCAAAACAAAACGTGCTACTACAGTGTCTTGGTCAGAGAGCGGACAGCTGAGCGTCACCCACGTATATACCGTACTACACGGGTGCATATGCCTCCAGACATCGGCTAAAAAGTGTGCCGAAGTGAATCTGACCAATTCTCTGATCCCAGCGTCGGGACTAGCAGACACAGAAGCCCCGAGTCTGGGACACAGTTACCAGGTACCAGGAACAAAGGAAGGCAGTGTGTTAAAAAAATCTCGTCTAGCAGAAGGCCGATTGGGAGCATACACATTGCAAAGGGAGATGTTACCCTGTGGATACTTGAAAAGAATGCAAACCAATCGGCCTTCGTGATCCGTCTCCACCCTAGTGGCACAACCCGCCTGACGAGGTGACAGGAGGATGACAGTGCCACAGGATGAAGACGAAGCAAACGAAGCATGCAGCCCACCACCCCACTCATAAGCCCATAGAGGGACATGTTCTTCCAAAATATGTGTTTCTTGCAGGCAAACTCAGTCGACTTCCATTGAAATACATTATTGGAAAATGGGACTGCGCTTGCGATAATCCCTCATGCCATTGACGTTGAAGGTGGCAACTGAAAATGTATGTGCCATGAGAGGGCAATGGGGCAAAACTCTGCCGACGACGATTCTGTAAGCTTCAAGCGCGCTCTAGACGACATATCGTCGTCGGAGTCGTCACTTGAGGCCGACCTTTTCAGTGAGGGTTCCCCCCATCTCGTCGTACCAGCTGGTCCTAGTGGCACGTTTCGGCTCGACGATCACAGCCTCCGGAGTCGCTGTCAGACATAGCCTCCGGAGACCCGACGACCGAGTCGTCGTCAGACAGTCTCCGGATCTGGCGATACCGGCGGCGGACTGGGGACGGAACTGGACGGGTTGATGGGGGAAGCTGGTGGAGACCCCGTGTCCGCTTCGCTGTGTGGTGGACACGGTGCGGGCACGGGGTTGATGGGGGAAGCTGGTGGAGACTTTCTCGGTGCGGGCACGGGGTTGGGGTCTGCAACTACGGGGGAGGGTGAAGGAGGTGCGGAGAGTGAATCCTCACCCGGTTCTCCCTCCTTGCGAGGAGCTTCCTCCGGGGCAGTAGGTGCGCCAGAACTTGGCGCCATGGCTTGACCCCACTCTTTGTCATAAAGACATAAGAGGAGGGACAAGCGCGAAAGACATGTCCCTCCTTCCCACAGAGTGAGCACACAACTTCGCTTGGGCAAGCAGAGGTATCATGCCCAAGACGAAGGCAGCGCCCACACTTTTTATTTGGGCAGCCCTTGGCTTCGTGCCCGGTCTCCCGTCACCTGAAGCAGGTACGGGGTTGACCGGGGTAACGCATGTGAGCTTTATGCCCGGCAATAAAAAGGAAGGAGGGAATGTCCTGCTTTAGGTCGATCCGAACCTGTCGGTGCCCGTTCAACACCCCGGGGGCCTTTGCGTGGGAGCACATTTTAATAGCCTTCACAGCCCCAAACCGACCTAAAACAGTTGCGACAAGTTCCTGACGCACCTCTAATCCTACGTGGATGACAGTTACGGAACGTTCGTATGGAGCAGGCATGAGACTCTTCCGCGGAAACGCGGATTTCCTAATTTTTTTTGGTGTTCATTTTCGCGTTTTTTCTCGTAATTCGCGTTTTTTATTATTTGTTATTGTTTTGTTTATTTAATTTTTTTTATTTATTTATTTTTTTTTTGGCCGAACATGCTGGACTGTGAAGGGAAGGAACACCGAATTTGATCAGTGGTGGAATCAAGCAGCACAAAGCAAGCAAAAAATCCTTTTTTTGGTTCAAAATGGATGTGATAGATTCCATCTAGAGTCCACCATTTTGCATTTAAGCCCTCCTTACCTGACAAAAAAATTCTAAAGGGGAGGGGGACACCCACTCCCCTTAAACCCCTCCCCCAGGACGGCGATCGATAAATTTCAGATTTTTTTTCCCCGGCTCAGTCTCATCCCTGGTATGGAGTAACTGTCAAACCTTCAACCCCACTCAGCAACGTCACACCCTTCTGCCGGGTCACGTCACTGGTAAAACGTAGATCATACGTATTACGACCCTGGAGAGCTTGTAAAGCATCAACCTCTCCAGGCACAACAACACCCTTACTCTTTAAAATACTAAAAACTTGCACCGGTGGAACCGCTTGTTCACCGGTGAAGGTCAACTTAACAATTTTCGAATCACGGCGCGATGCCATGATACCGAAGGTGGCTAGGCCACAGAGGAGTAACAAAAACAAACTTAAGACAGGTTTAAACTTAAAACGATATACGATAACTATATACGACAAACGCACACACCCACTCCACGAAAGCCAACTGCCAATTTTTTGGCTTGTACCATACAGGAAGCTTGACCTAATGCTAAGTCCGAAACTGACTTTCATCAACGAGTGAAATAATATTGCACTAAAATTGGTCAACATTATAGGAATATGGGTGCACCATGTCAGATCAGCCAATTAACGAACACACATTGACCGTCTGATAATATTGGCCCTGCTTGCGCGCCATAGACAAAATGGCTGTAGGACAAGTTTGCTGACAGAGCGAACATGATCAGAAGCACAGATGGATTCCTTTGTGAAAGATAAATTAGAAGAATGGGGCTTGATGGAATGGGCTAATTCACTTCAAGGTATGGTATCATGTGCAAATATCTTTTTTATATGTAATTAAATTTCAAGAAATGCTGACGTAGCATACGAAGACATAACGTAAGGCTAAGTCGGTGACTGACTTCGTAGTCGTACTAGCCTATGGCCTAACGTTAAGCCATAACATAGGCTAGGCCTGACGTAGGCTAGGCCTGTAAACAGTACACTATTGCAGTGGGCTATCTGGTTAGGCTATGTAGTTTCATTCAAATATTGAGATGATGTATACATGTACAGAACCTCTACTAGGCTCTTGTATCTGATATACAAATCCACAATCCTGTATGAATATTAGGCCCCTAATGGTTGAAATTGTAAAATATGGAGCTAATTAAAGTTCTGTCTAATTAAAGTTCTAATTAAAGTTGTTAAACGGACCCGTTTAGCCTAGTCGCTGCCAGTTAGCCTACGTACAAAAATGCAAAGTTTTTCGATAGGCCTAAGAAGTAAGATGTCAATATATCCTATAGGGCCTAGGCCTATTAATAACGTTAGGATTGCCCGGTGTTAGGACTTGCACGGAGACCAAACATTCCATAGTTTTACATTTGCCGAACTGTATATTTAAAAGAAATATGACGATGCAGAACTGCATAAGTAAGCATTGTTGACGATGCATAATTAAGCATTGTTGTGCGAAGTTTGCTAAGTAAATATGATTAGGCCCCTAGGCTAGGCCTATTTGCGATCATGAGGATGACGGCTAAATTTGGACAGGCTAATGGGGTGTTTTTTTTTACACACAGGGGCAGCAACTGTAGTGTGAAGCATTTGCAATGTGCGTAATGTACGTACGTATGTACGTACGTAATGTACGTACGTAAGCCTACAGTTGGGTGACGGACGTGGACAAGATATGATGGCATTTTACGTGATTTAGTTTGCTTTCGTGGAGTGCGGACGACGTGTTTTCGGCTGCTCACCACTTTTTCGTTCACCACACACTTTGTGTTTTTTACGTTGGCCTTTCAATAGTTTGTTTATGGTAGTTTTGGCTTTGTTGCGTGGTTTTTGTTTTTAGAAGGTGCGTGGCTTGCCACACCCCTAGCTGTCATGGCGGCTCGCCGTGATAGCAAAATCGTATTGTTGAGTTTTTCGGGGGAGGCTAAGGTCGTCCCCGGACAAGTTTTTTCAGTTTTGCGTTCTCTTGGTTTAAAGGTCCCTGGAGAGGTTGACGCGCTTCAACGTAAACCTCTCCGGGGTATGAATGTTTTTGATGTTGGGTTCACCTCGGAGGCTGCCCGCGTCCGAGGTGTCCATGTGTTGGAGGGAGTTGAGGGATTAAAGGTCACACCGTATGACAGTTCGGTGTGGGTGACAGTCCTCCATCTCCCTCTGGACATGTCTGAACAGGTTGTTGTGCGGACACTGGGGCGTTTTGGGAAGGTGACCGGCTACGAGGAGCCGGAATTCCTTGAATGTAAGGGTGTCAAGACCGGGACTAGACGAGTTAGAGTTGAACTCAAGTCCGATATCCCCTCTACCTTGTGGGCTAATGGGCACAGGGCCCACATTGCATACCCGGGACAGCCTCGCACTTGTTGGAGGTGTAGGCTGGATGAGCATGAGGCCAGGTTGTGCCCGAACAAGCGGTGTAGCCGCTGTTTACAGGTTGGGCATACCCTGGCCGAGTGTAAAGGGGATATCGTTTGCAACTCGTGTGGGAAAACGGGCCATCTCGCCCGTTTATGCCCAGACCGCTCATACACCGCGAGAGTGGCTACGGGCGTGGTTGAAGCGGTCCCTGTCCCGGCCTCTGAAACCGTATCACATGATGCTCTTGTCATCGCCCCGGTGGAGGCTTTGTTCCCCCTTTCGTGTCCGACCTCTCCCCTGATCGAACTTGCCGAGACTGCCAGCCTGCCCACTGAGGCAGAGCAGGACAAAACGGCGGAGGTGGTACTAGCGGAGTGGCACGCGGCGCAGGATGCCGCTTGTACTGGTTCACCGGTAGCTATGCCCGCTATCGGTGATACTAGTTGGGCCCCGAGTCAACCGGCCCAAGAGACAATTAAGTGGCCCAGATTCTGACTCGCCAATGGAGGACTGCACTACAGCCTTATTAGTTGTGGCTAAGGAGTCCTCCGATTGGTTTGATGAGACGAAACAGGCCACTGATCTCATTGACTCGAGTGGCCCTTCCACCCTACCCGCAGCCGCTTCCGCTATACCGGACACGATGGTCGCTAGTGGACCTCCTGTTCCTGACAGGGAGGTCCACTCGATCAAGGTTGACGGGGAGTTAAGAACTCTGCTCCCTCGTAAGAAAAGGGGGAATACTTCTAGGGGCTTGAAAAGACCCGTATTGGGAAAACTTCGCAGGTAATGCGCAAGCCTGTCGTCTGCTATCGGGACGGCGTACCCCGGATGAATTTTGGAGTTAGTTGTGTGGTCGTTACATAATATGGGTTGGGGGGAGGGGGGTTTCTGTTTGTGGTTTGGACTTGGCTTTTTGGGGCTGGTTTGTGCAGCTTTATTGTTTTGGTTCTGTTAGCCTTTGGGTCCGTGTTCTTTTCACGTCACGTTAAACGCTACATTTTATACATTTGTGGGTTATTGAGAGATTTCTATTTGTGGGTTTTCAGTTGGGTTTTTGGTGGTTGTTAACAAACTGGGATTGTTTTTGGTTTTGTTGACCTTTGGTCCGTTTCCGTTTCTTTGCACGTAAAAAGCACACGTAGGCCTACAGTAGCGTTCAGCTACTAATTTTAGCCTAACGTTAGGCCTAATGTTAGCTATGGAACTAGCACCTGTGAACAAAACTATCATCAGAGTTTTTACCAGAATTTTAGGGTTAGGCCTATATAACAAAAATAGTTTAGTTAAATAGCTAATGCTACATCTGATTAAGCAGTAAGTGTACTAACATACTGTAGCTTATCAGACTACCGAACGGAAAGGCAAAGAAGACCAAAAGAGAGGCAGAACTTGGAATAAATTTACAACGATTTCATTTTAAAATTTCTTGGGAATGAAAATTTTGAACTATGACACAAAATTAACATTTAGGCCTAGCCTACAATGTTAGGCCTCTGCTAGGTCTATTTGGTCAAGATATGAAAAACAGCCTGTTTTGCATATATTATAGTTGAAAATAAGTAGACCTAGCAGATGCTATTTGTTCATAGCGCTTTTTGAGCGCGTTGCTATACGGTAATATTGGAACGCATTGTTAGGTAGCCTAGGTGTATATGCATTATTCGGGCCCCCGCAGTATGCCGGCACCTTGAGATACCCTACGATAAATACTTGTATATTAATTCTACAAATTAAGTATGTACAGTTAAGCGGGGGGGGGGGGATGTTGCTGTAAGAAGTAAGTAGCACGGGGTGCCTGTATACTGTGCACTTTTCAGCTCAATTGCTTCAACATTGATTGAAAATATTCAGATTATGATGCCAGCACCAGACAAACCTCAATCTATATAGGCCCTGGCATAATCGTCAGGGTTCGAAATACGTGGTAGTTCAGTAGGCTGTAGCGGAGTGTAGCCCTAGACAACCAAATACGCGTTGGACTACCAGAACTGTCAGAACACTGAGTAGCAGTAGTCCGATGGGCTACCAACATTTCCCAACTTGAAAGCTATTATCTGTGATAAATTGTTTTCACCCACACTCACAATGTGTAAATCTTTTCCATAGCAATATTGTATATTGTATATATCATGAATCATCATTGTGTAAAAAAATTATAGGAAAAAAATGTTCACAGTCCAAGTCTGGGCACAAAAACTGCTTTCTGTGCAGACTTGTCACATATTTCATCCTTTTTCAGATTAATCTCGACTTTGAAGTCATCAAGCCAAAGTGTGGGACAAATTGTTCCTGTTATGGACACCTGCACTCGCTAGGAACCTACTGCATTATGCTCACAAGCAAAATGGTTGGTGTCGACACCTGGGGATTGTTCAAGACATCAGTCAACTATCAGGTAACTAAGTTGCAATAACTTAAACCCATGTAAAATGCATGTGAACTGTTTTCATGTCACACTGCCAGTGATGTGTCAGTGGGCCCCCGGTTGAGCTTCACCCTCAGTCATTTATTTATTATTTATTATACCAAATTTCTATAGCGCCCTTATCCAATCAGAAATTGCTCTAAGGCGCTTTACAGTAAAATACAAACAATCATGATATACAAATATATAAATCGATAATGTAAGGTATAAAAAGGGTAGAAAATTTTGTAAATACCAACTGACAATAAATTGTATAAAAAATGCAAATGTAAAAGCGAAAATGATACAAACAAATTCTTGAAATTTAAAATATATATAAATGTGAAAAATTTTGAAATTTCAAAGCGCTATAACCGCAAAAACGCAAAATGGAAAATGCGTTGTAAAATGTGACAATATATAGTATAGAAAACACAGCTAATGGAATGCAGATCTAAATAGAAAGGTTTTGACTAGTTTTTTAAATTCATCTATATTTTTGGCACACTTAGCTTCCTCCGATAAACTGTTCCATAATGTCGCAGATGAGTAATCGAAACGCCTGTTTCCGTATGTAGAAGTTTTAATGACAGGTTTGGTAAGTAAGGACTTGGATTCTGAGCGTAGAGATCGAGTAGGCTTGTATTTATGCATTCATTCAGAGAGGTAGATAGGGGCTAAACCATTAAGTGACTTATATGTATATAACAGAATCTTACAATTGAACCTGCAATGAATCGGCAACCAATGTAAGTCACGTAATACGGGTGTAATATGCTCATGTCTACGAGTGCGACTTACAAGCCGTGCAGCGCGATTCTGAACTCGCTGAAGGCGATCGGTTAGCTTGTGAGGCAGGCCATATAGCAGTGCATTGCAGTAGTCCAGTTTTGATGTCACAAGGGCATGTCACAAGGGCACAAGGGCACAAAGTCTTGATGTCACAAGGGCACAAAGTCTTACATGCATCATCTGAGATATACCTTCTAATTTTGCCAATATTCCGGATCTGCCAATAACAGGACTTACAGATAGAGTCAACTTGATTATCCATGGTAAGGAGGGAAATAATGAAAATGGTGTGTATTTGGAGGAGGGGGTCAGTCAGGGGATTAAGGTGACCAGTCAGATAACAGAATAGTGTCAAGTATTATGCCTGATTGCCATGTGTCAGTACACAGTGCCTCAGGTCTGGCATGGGCACAACCCTGCACAGTCAACATAGATGACATCGGATTTGCTATAAGCTACAAATGTTTTCTATTCTCGCATCAGAATTCTGGTAATAATGTCTGGCTTCATCGACAAACATTCATTGGCCTGGCATCCACCCAACTTTGAATCACAATCAGAGATGCTGTTGATAAATTGGTGGATTTGTAGAGCCGTCGGAGATCCTATCCACACTATAATAATGCATATTGTTCCACTGAAAGACATTATTTTAACTGATATATCATCATATATTACCATATATTATTACCATATATCATCATATATTACCACAAATGTGTTAGCTTATAACACGGGCATCATCAGTGCCTCCATGAGTGTTAAATCTGTGAATCTTTCCCCAAGGTTTTTATTTCCCTGTTTACAGATGATGAAGTATGCAACATTGCACAGCAGTGCATTCCATGCATTCTACCTGTTGGGTCACAGAAGGTGAAGGGCAAAGGAAAACGGGCTACAATTGAAGATGCCCTAACTTCATTTGTGGATTTGCAAAAGGTGAGCTGAAAGCTAAATTTTAAGTTGAAAAATTATTTTTATTAGATCATCGTCGGTGACAGGTTCATCTAGGAAAATTGACAGACGATACAATTATGGATCAATCAGGCAAAGAGCTTGCCTTCTCTTCTCGAGCAGTGTACATCGATTGGTGAGACAAGACATGCATCAATTACAATCCCACCCTGCTCGTAGAACCACCATTATATGTTCCCATCTAAAAGACATGAACGATGCTTTCAGCATTAAGGCGAATGGTGGAAGGGACTATCAAAGCATCGGTCACTAATGCTCTGCAGCTGTGCCAATCAAATGCCCGAAGAACCTCACCAGCCCCAGAAATTGTGAAAATATTACCCAATAGCAAGTTCTGACACAGACCACTGCCACCAGGTTGCATTGTACAAACCCTAAACCAAATTTATTACACGTAGAGTTGTAACAATGATTTCTTCATTCCACTATACACATGATATATGAATACATATATGTATAGAAATGTTAATGCAGAATATGTTGAGTGTGCAGTGGAAGAGTGTACAATCTAATTGACACCGATCGGATATAGGACATTGTGGTATTCCAGGCAGTATGGTGGGATAGTATAATTGTCTTGTTAACTTGTAGTAAAAAAAAAATTGTTTTCAGTACAATGCATAAAATACCTGGCACCTCTATAACCCTCTATGAAATTGTGGCACTATTCATCACTGAAGTTGTGAAATGCTAAATATTGCACATCCTTAATCGAAACAAAGATTGCTTCTATCAATACCCCACCTTCTGGGGAGTACTACAATATATGGTCCTTTCTATATGGAAGGCAGCATTTGAATAAATCTAACAAGTTTGCTTCCATAACCTTTTCTTTTTCATTTCAGATTGGAACCAATATTCCACACTACCTTGAAGGGGTGAAACAAAAGCAACCATTCGTTTTACCTATTGGAAGCAGCAGGGTCAGCCCGGAACAAACGTACATAATCATAGAGAGAGAAGCCATTCCACAGGAGTCGCTGCTTAATGCCAGTGATCTATGTTTGAAGTTTTTTCATGTTTTGGATATGGATTATCAGTGGCAATCATACAACACCTGGCAGTTCCTCCAGATTGTTGTTTACGACATTGATGTACCTGGGAAAATGTCATTATCAGTTGTGCCATTCAAGACATATTTGAAAATCAAAAGGAAGTAGGACTGAAAATTTTCAGACCTGGGTCCCATATATATGCTTCAACAAGAACTTTCAACAAAGTTGAAACAATAGTCGCACAGTTACACTGTTAAAACACTGAGCATTTTTTTCGTTGTGTAATGCCCGTTGCTCAGCGTATTGGTTAAGCTTTGCCACAATAATGTTAAAAAGTTTCTTTTGTTGCACGTTTGTTGCATTCTCCAATAATTGGTCAAACTCGTTGTCACGTTTCCCACAAGGGTTGGGTATCATTTTGACATTACCTAATAGTTAGGTATGTATCGTGCAATTTGCATACTACTTTGCTACAAGTTGGGCAAATCGCACATTCACGTTTTGGATGGGCCAACTACACGCGATCGTATATACGCAGTACGGTTTGTGCAGTACACTATACTGTACCTACGTACGTGCGCGTTGTGTTGCGACAGAAAAACTTCTTTGCACGACGTGCCCAGTTTGCTCCACAGTTTTTATTACATATCAGCACATCGAAAATGAGTCGCGAGGCAGTTGATCTGATAAACCATTGGGGAATCAACTGCCCCGAAGTAGCCCAAACTTTTCGAGGTAATGAAGTGTAACCAGTGCTAGTTTTGTTTTCTACTTGTTTCATCTGTACCATCAGTGAAGTACGGTTAAGTAACGGTAGGCTAGATCAGTTGAACGTTACGGTAGTACACTTCAGCCAAGCCAGGCTTCACACGTTGACCGTTGCTCATACCACTAGGTATTAATAATGTGATGTTTCAACTTTAACGAATATGAATGTAACAAACGTTAAACAATACATATTGTTTTTCCTTTCACTCAGTGAAATAACAGCCTATGCCGTGGTTATGCGTGTAATTGAGGTCTTTGGCGATCAGATCCATCATAGGCTAGGCTACGTAGTTATGGGTCAGCCTAACATACGATTTATATACGACCAATTTTGATGCACATAACATAAGGCTCCAAGTTTAATTAATTCGTATATTGACCTCATTATCGAATGAAGTTCTTACTATTATACCTAGTGTAACTGTAGCCGTCAAAAAAGACCGAGTCTTCTACGGAAGGTTGCTCTTTATTTATTCGTCTTCGTTTCTTTGTTTACCTTCGTGAAAACTACAAATACAAATAATAATGATACAAACAACTACAAAGTGCACATTCCATCAAATACATATACAATTGGACAGGAAGAAGCCTTTAGGTCCGGGGTAAACTTATTACATTAAACCATAACATAAATTAACGTACCTCTTTGGACTCTTGCAAATATCGGCTTAGTTGGTAGTCTTAAGGTGTGACAAAGATAAATTGATAAATTGTCTTAACAGCATGTATGGTCGGCCTATCTGTACAAAGACTTTGCAGTATGTGAGGAATATGCCCAGTGAGAGACGTCTCGGCTTCTTACACAAAACAATTTAAAGTAACTATTGTGCGGTACTGTAATGTTAAGAATGCAAGATTGCACGAGATTGCTGCCGAGCTTACAAATTAAAACTACGAACAGGTTTAAATATCAATGAATATATTTTACGCATAGAAATTGTGAATCAACCTTTACATGGTCCCTCAAAATGATACTTTCATTTTTTAACCACGAATCCTGATATTTGATTCACATCACAAATACTATACTACACGTATCGTGAATTAAGCTAGTGTCACAATTACTCTTTCACATAACCCAACTATCCATATGTATGTATGTATGTATGTATGTATGAAAAAGTACTAACTACTAGCGCTAGCCAAATACCTGCAAGTGGGCCTGTGGAAGAACCGAAAAACGACAATGCCAGGTAATAAAACAACGAAGATCTTAAGGTTTCACTCGCATCTTAGGCTTTAGTCATTAATTAGCTTAGCCTTCCCTTTTATCATTCATCGGCATCGCTGAACTTGCAATACACCGTCACCTTATTATCTAGTATGGTGGTACAGTAGCTAGGTAGGTTCGAAGTTCGAACACGTAAGAACTGAAGTGCCTCAAATTTAAAACCTTTATTAATAGGTAAATATTGTTGAATTTGCTCAAATAAAAAAAACCATTAATTGCTTCGTATTTCTAAGTTAAATCAGCCGTCGCTTTGCTTTGACTGGTGAATATATGGGCATTTGTATGAGGTGTTCGAACTTAAAACCCGTTCGAACTTAGAACCAGTACAGTAGGCCTAGGCCTATGTAGCCTAGTGTAAGTTACAGAGGCCTAGTTACAGTACCATTGTAAGTACGTGCACAATGCCTGTGGCGAATGACTGTAAATAATGGCAAGCCCAAACGAAACGTACCCTAGCCTTGGCCAAGGTCCTAGGCTAGGACCTTATTGTACTTTATAGTAGTTATAGCTACAGCCTTTAAGTTGGAGGCTGTTACTCCATGGACTTCTGGATATAGCCCAAGTTTGTGATACAGTCTAACTGTTAGGGCCTGGGCGATGCCAGTGAACTTGCCCTTCTCAAAGACGGTCTAAGATAGCTAGGGTTACTTCGGGTGTTGTCGGAAGGTCGGGCAATAATTAAAGATTACTTCCAATGTAAGCCAGCCAGTGTTGCTGCCTTAGTGAAGAAATAACCCCTAGCTAGTACACAATTATACAAGTAATACTTCAATCATTACGCAGGCCAAAGCTCCCGCTCAAAACATTTACCCGATTTGGGTGTTGTCGGACAAGCGTGGGTGTTTTCAGACGGTCGTGATTTTAGTACAAATATGCAAATAAGACCAATAAACAGAGGAGCAATTTTATATTTTTATCACCAAGTACATAAATTAGACCCAAATGCACATGCAACTTAAGTAAAAACTTATTACAACAATTAACCTTTGCCAGTTGAAATTTAGCTGGAATCTTGCACGTTATGCCAGCCACCGCATTCTGATAATTCCCTGACCTTAACGTTGACCTTGAATTGCTAATTAATGTCCGACAACTACCGAAGCACCTCCGTAATGTAAACTACTGTATATCGTAGCACAAGTTAGAGACCACGCTGCTCAACTTAACATTCACTCTGCTGGTTAGGCTCGCTGCGCCAGCCGTTTGTTGTACGATTACGTCCGACAACACCCGAAGCTACCCTAGGCCTAGCTAGCTAGCACAAGGGCATCCCTTGAGTTGACCCCCTGAGTAATCATGGAAAGTCCATCCCTGTACAATTACAACGAAGTTTTAGTGGCTGCCAAATATTACAAAAGCATTTCTGTTATATTTTTCATGTAAGATGAACTTCATGGAGACCCATGGGCCTATAGCCTAAAGGTTTTTCTTGCACTAATTTCCTTCCACTGTCTTTGACAGCCTCACAGTTTTGCTTTCATCTAGGCTAGGCCAAGGTAACTAGGTCTAGGCTCATTACTTTTACCTTTTTGTCTAACAGTAGGCCTAGGCTCCAGCAAAAGTATTTGTTCCTTAAAACCACACTTCTACATGCTCTATGTAACTTACAGTAGGCCTATGGGTATTTCCATAAACTAGGGGTCCAATAGAGTAATATGAGGTCAAAATTTAAAGATCATTTTAACTGGTTGAAATTTGTACTCATAAGAGAGTATTATCAGCAGTTATCAAAAATACATGCCAGTAAATTGACCAACATAAGGGGGACACCAAAGCAGTCATTAATCTTCTCTTAAAAGAATAAAGAAAAAAAAATAAAGAAATGGTTGAAAATTCATAGTCGAGTGTGATTTAGGACCCCTTGTGACAAGAACATGGAAACAGTTTGAAAGAATTCTCCAAAACTTAAAAAGAGTCAGTTTCATTTTTATCAACATTTTCAGGTGTCAAAAGGTCTACACTTTTACATATTTTGCACAATATTGACTAATTTTAACCAGTAAATCATAAATAGTGTTAAAATTTTCATCTTTGACACCCTTAGACTGTTAGACTTGTTGTCATTTAGTATCTTATTTTACATCATTTTATGGACATGTGTGATACTTGGAAGATATTTCACTCCATTTTAGACCCGCATGTAACAGGGACACCAAGAATTGGTGTCCCCATTACACCTAACATGCAAGGTGCCAGTTTAATTTTTAAAGGTTGAGTTGACCTGGAAACTTTCAAATACAGTATAAACCACTGTTTGTAGTAATAAGATACAGTAGGCCTATTTAATCAAAAGCCTCAGTTTCATTGAATTTTTTTTGGTCATGACCAACATAACTAGGTATGACAGCATGGGGGACACCAAAAAATTCAAATGTTCATCACGATAGAATAGTTGGTTCAAAAGACATGGGATTATGTATTCTGGTAACATTCTGGGACCTTCTTTTCATGTAACTGAATTCACCCCCAAATTAAGCAGTTTGTGCAAATGGTGAAGCATCAAATTTTACCATCATACTGTAACTCACTGAGGGGGACACCAAAATTATGTCGATTATGAATTATACCTTAAACAATGTTTGTTTTCATTTTGGCTTTCAAAATGTGCTAGTATCTAAAAGAGTTTGACCTTATTCTTATATCTAGAAAACTTCTGCCACCTGAGAATGACCACATTTATTCAATTATGAAAAGTACTTGAGAAAACCAACATAACTAGGAGGACAATAAAGAGTCATGTTTGTCAGGTTGTTTTCTATCACCTCGTTTGGAAAATTGGGTGAAGCAATAATACTGATATTCTGGAAATGTTGACTATTGGTGATATCCTTATCATGATAAATGAGCAAAGTAATTCAATCCATCATAAATAAGCTTTTCAGATAAATCAGATTTGTATGCTTGTATGTCACAGGCATTACCCCAAAATCAGGGGGGACACGAAAGGTACGGTAAGTACTGTAGTCTATTTTCTAGAAAATACTACACATTGAATATTCAGTTTATATATCATAAGAAAGCCATGTTTGTAAGGTATACTAAAATACCTGAGGCACTGGTTTGTTGTATTCCCTGTTTTTGAAATTTAGCATTATATTGGCAAAGTCAGGAAAAAGGCCATTGGACCCCTAGTTTATGGAAATACCCCAATATTAGATTAAATTTGCCTTGGCACTCGGAGAAGTAGCGCAAAAGATCTGCACACGTAAGGACATACTTGTGCCCATGCAAAATCTAGACAGCCATTTTTCTACTTGGCCTTTCTTCTTCTTTTCAATACTGTACAAATGCCTAATGGGCAAGGCTATCCCGTACAGTTCAAAAACTAGGGCTACAGTAAGTAAGGGAGTCGGATGATGAAAAAAGACTAACCGAGGCAATAACTGTTTAAGTCAAGGGTCAATAGTTGGCTTTAAAACTATCGACTGATAGGGCACAACGAACATGCTTAGGTAACCGGTTCCAACTGGGTATACTGTAGTCTGGGGATAGAAAGATTTTTGATAACAGTTTATTAGTAAGAGGTGGTGGTATAAGTATATACCTACAGTACTGTACCTTTATTGGACCAGTAGCCGGTCGAACATGGTTTAACTTAAAGGGTCAATAAGGTAATTAGCTACATTATTTGGAAGAAGAACATGACTTTCTTTGTAGATGACACCGAGGCAAGTCCTTAGTCGTCTACAGTAGTCTCAAGCAGGGGCTCAAATCTGTGTTTTTGTTTGGGGGGGGGGGGGCGAGTTCACTGTCTAAGCGGAGCGCCACCAGGTTGGCGCGTAGAGTACCGAGAAAATTTTCGTCCCTGAAGGCCCCCAGATCGCCGGAAATGGCACTTGCCGGGTCGTTTGATGTCCTTCGAAACAACACCTATATTGTGATGTGGAATAGAACTATTGAAGAAACTGGAGTGACTCTAGAGCGCGCCGAAGATTTTGGGTTTTTAGTAGAGAAATTGTCATCTTGGGAGAAAAAACAGGTAGCCTAAACCGTCGGGGAGAGTTGTCGTCGTCGGAGTTGGGGGGCGAAATGACGGTTTCGCCCTCACTTTTTCACTTGGGGGGCCATGGCCCCCTCTGCCCCCCCCCCCCCGCGATTTGCGCCCCTGGTCTCAAGTCTGTCCTAGCCATACCTGTAGTCTTATGAAAGTCTTAAATTATTCAGCCACAGTATCTGACTCATGTGGCAAGTTATTTGAAGACAGGGAGATTTTGAGGAGACAACTTTGTCAAGGGGTGATTTTGCTAAGTGAGGAGTTTGTATATGGCCAGGAACAATGTTACTGGGGCAGTGGCGGATCCAGGCGGGGGAAAAACAGGCACGTGCCTCCCCTAATGGCCGTCTTGCATGACAAAAAAGTTGAGGCAAAAAAAAAGAAGCTTCGAAGTGTGTCAAATAATAGCACCATTTTGTATCTCAGCCTTCTTCCAAAAGCAAAATTTCCCTTAGAATTCTCCCCAGGACTGATTAATCTTACCTTGCACCCCCTTCATTGAAAACTCTTTGATATGCCACTGCTGGGGACTGGTTATATGGGGCCTGTTGACTGGTTCACATAACTCATGCAGTTTATACATGTATACTAATTAACAAGGTACAGTACTGTATACATAGAACACTTCAAACAAACAAAGATCAGCCTTTTCACCATAAATGCTAGCAGCAATAATTCTTCATTCATTGGTGTAGAAGTGTTCTGCCTTGTCATGTGTAAATACAATACATCCAATGCATACACTATTACAGTAGGACAAAGATCTCTAGGATAAAAAGCTGGGGATCCCAGTGCGCCAATGCAGCTGCAAGACTGGCTGTTAGCCTAGGTTCGAAGTACCGCACTGTACAGTACCTCTTACAGTAGGCTAGAATTAGACCCTGACATAGGCCTACAGTACTGTAATCCTGGAATATGGGTCCGGCCTTTATTGTTGGGCGAATTTGATTTTTCCGTACTGTAAGTTGGGAAATAAAGCAAAAATTATCGCAATAATAAAGATAAGTTTCCTGTAAAAGCAATTTCCCTTCTAGTTCATTCCTATATTAGAATATTTAAGGTCAAGGATAATCAATTAGTTCCAAATGTATGATTAATGACTACACAACTTCATTTCACTCTCTCCTGGATGGAAAACTCTGGTGGAGAGAAATGAACTTCCATTGATTTTACACCAGTTCAATGTAAAAACAGAATGTCTTCAATAAAAAAAAAACAGACAGTAATGAGTAAAAATAAAACAACACAAGGCAAAGTATTTCACATTTTTTCTTCACAAGAAATCATTGTCATTTTTTGGTTTCGATGTTAAAGCAGCATTTTGCGTCCTTTTCTGTGATTTTTCTCAACCTCACTGATTCCACTTTGCCATAACGACATACATAACTAGCTAATCTATTTATATTTTACTTCAAATGGTGGCATAAAAGTCGAAAAATTTGCAACTTTCAACTTTGTTGTTCTCCAAGATATTTTCCGTTGGGAACCCAATAAACCTCGCCCATAATATGAATATTTAAACACTACGAACGTCATTGACAGATACGTAATATAACACCACGCTTGATTTGTGTACAGTCTATATGGCAGTTGTACCAGGGAGTTGCATAACAACTCCCTGGTACGCGAAGTCTTGAATCTATTTTTAGCAACGGCTCATAACTAAACCTGCATCTCTGATTGGTTAAATTCAAACTAGTGGGTTTGGCGGAATTGTATGCGATTAATTTTAACTGTGAAATTTGTCGAGGACACTCTTCTCATTTATTGACATAAATCGTTAATTACTCGCTAATTAACGCTCTTGGCAGGGTGAAACTTGGATGGTATCTTAGATTGCTGTTTTATGATTGATACATGTAAAAAAATCGATGCACATGTTAAAAAAGTGGAAAAAAGCGACCCAACGCAAAATGCTGCTTTAAGAGAAACCTGTGCGATCCGGCATATATGTACAGTATGTGTGTATGTGGGTGTGTGTGTTTGTGACTTTGCTCGTTATCACAATATCTCAAGAAGGGAAACTCTCCCAGTTCTCAAACTTGGTACATAGATGCCCCATATTGAGAGGAAGAACCCTATTGTTTTGGCGGGGGGTCAAAGGTCATCTAGGGTCACCGAGATTCAAACTCTGAAAACCTTGTTGACATGATATCTTGAGGTAGGAAGCCTGGATTGATTTCGTACTCAGTATGTAGATGCGTTATGGTAAGACAAAGAACCCCATCATTTTTGGTGGGGGTCAAAGGTCATCTGGGGTCACGGGGGGTCAAACTCTGAAAACCTTGTTAACATGATATCTTAAGGTAGGAAGCTTGGATTGATTTTATATCTAGTATGTAGATGCATTATGGTAAGAGGAAGAACCCTCTTGTTTTTGGCAGGCGCCAAAGGTCATCTAGGGTCATCAGGATTCAAACTCTGAAAACCTTGTTAACATGATATCTTGAGGTAGGAAGCCTGGATTGATTCCATACGTAGTATGTAGATGCGTTATGGTAAGACGAAGAACCCCATCATTTTTGGTGGGGGTCAAAGGTCATCTGGGGTTATGGGGGTCAAACTCTGAAAACCTTGTTAACATGATATCTTGAGGTAGAAAGCTTGGATTGATTTCATTCTTAGTATGTATATGTGCCCCATTATTTTTGGTGGGGGTCAAAGGTCATCTGGGGTCTCTGGGGATCAAACTCTGAAAATCTTGTTAACACCATATCTTGATGTAGGAAGCTTGGATAAGTTTCATTTTTTAGCATTCAGATGTGTTTTGGTGAGACTTAGCACCCTCTTGTTTTTGGTGGAGGTCAAAGGTCACCGGGGTCAGATGCTGAAAACCAAGATCTTTATCTGGGGTCACCAGAGGTCAAAAAGGAAAATTTCCCAAAAATTCCCATGACCTTCATCTTGGGACACCACAGGTCAAAAAACAATTTTTCAAGAATTTACAAGATCGTCACCTGGGGTCTTCAAAGGTCAAAATGCAAAATTTCCCAAGAATTCCCAAGATTAAATATGAATGCAAAATTTTATTTTGCCAACACCTTAAGATAGCATTTCACCAGTGACTGAAAGAAATGGGATAACATGGCATTATTTGAAATAAAACATATATGTCTCATTGAAACCTCAATGAATTAAGACCGCGTGTTTGGTCTAATGGTAGAGCATCCGCCTCTCACGCGGGAGGCCCGGGATCGATTCCCAAGTTGAGTCATACCAAAGACTTTAAAAATGGAACCTACTGCCGTTGTGGGTGATGCTCCGCATAAGCAATGGAGTAAGGGAAAACGAGCCAGTGAGCCACAACTGGAAAAAAGGCCGTGGCCGGCTCGACTTGAACCAATTGGTTGGAAACTGGGCCGTTAAACCTCATCTAACTAACTGCATTCTGGTTGAGATCTTGCTATCATATCGCGATAACAAGAAACACTAGTAGGCCTTAATATGTGTACAGTAAGTGACAATTGACAGGCTAATGATCTTGTGTTGTAAACTTGTAGCAAAGAAGATGCACATGTATGTACTAAACCTCATTTATTATCAAAAGTGGTCATCCCACAATGTTACAGTATCTGGAAATGGTTTACTACCTTTATTGTATAATAACATGTACTGAAGGTAGTTATGCTACTGTACAGTAGCTAGCCCACTGTACACTGTGCAGTACCTGTAGGCTAGGCAGTACCATAACCGACTATAAGGCCTTTAAAAAGATAAATATGGCTACAGACATTAGTCCTCATTAATTTTTTCACTTTCTTTTGTTATACTGTAGGCACACGGCATTCAGCTAGAAGGAAGAAAAGAGATGCAAGCCCTGAAACAATAGCAAGACAGGTAGTCACTAGAAACTGTGATGAAAAAAAATTTTCAGTGGGACGCTTCCCTGGCAAAGGTACAGTACTGTATGTCAACTTTCTTTGTTTTGGAAGAATGATCAACTAGCTGTAGGGGATAGGAGGGCATAAAATGGGGAATAAGAAAAGATTTCGAAGACTTTGAAATGCACATGATGAGCTGTCAAGTGCCCAGGTTTGAATGGAGAACATATCTGGGCAATTGTTGGTATATTAGCACACAAAGAATACTTGGAAAATCATTCAATTCCTGTCTAGCCTCTGTAGCCTTAAACTGGCTTGTATTCAGATCAAAACTTGTCATCACATATATATACCTATGTCCAAGCGTTTTGCTGTTCAGCAACTTCAGCTGCTCCCATAATGCATCCATACATAACAGCTGGAAGCTTGCCCTGGGCATGAAAATGAGTATGTACAGTACAATAAGTACTGCAAATACGAGAGTGCATAACAATAGTGGCCAGGGAATTGCTACCTGTCCAAACTACGATATTTGGTGAACCCAGCTGTAAATAAGAATTGTGTGCAATGTACAGTACTTACAGTACAGTACATATCACTGTGAGTAACAAGACCACTCAGAGTGACTTGCAGTGTACAGTACAGTATATCCAGAGATAAAATTTAAATGTGACTGCTTCTGTGTCAATCAAAGTTCTGTGACCAATACAGGCAGATAATCTCAATTTAGCAGTGGTCTGTGTAATTATTTTGGGGTGATGAGTATATGGCTTTAACTCTCATGGGCTTGATGAAGAATGTATTTGAAGTGGGCTGTAGACTTCACAGGCAAAACAGCAACAACTACAGTACTGTACAGGCTGTCCCCACCTACATGGCAGTACCACTCTCGCAGGATTTATCTATTTTTGAGAGAGCTACCGGGGCGAAGTTGAATCCAGAAAAGACAAAGGGCCTTCGTCTTGGTAGCTGGAGATACAGAGACTTACCATTCGGTGCGTCGTGGTCGGATCAGAATATCAAAATTAATGGTATATGGTTCGGCTACGATGCACCTGGTGATGTCACCTGGAGCGAGAGGGCTGAGGTATTTGAGAGCAGGCTCGAAACCTTTGGCACCCGCTGGCTTTCGATCCTAGGGAAAGTCACCGTAGTTAATCGTTTTGTTTCGCCCATCTTGTGGTACCCGGGCGCGGTGTATCCAATTCCGCGTCGCGTCCTGGTGCGGTTGGAGAGAGCGATATTTTCATTTATTTGGTCGGGTGGTACAGAGCTTGTCAAAAGGGCGGTAATGTACCAAAAACTGGAGAAGGGTGGGTTAGGGGTGGTTCATCTGGGAAGTAAGTTAACTTGTTTGTTATTTAAGCAGTTGTTTGTAGCGGTAACTGACCCAGGGTTGCCTTGTTCATATTTTCTACGTTTTTGGGGCGGTTTGCACCTGCGTCGATGGGTCCCGGCGCTGTTTAGCAACAGAGAACCGCATAGTAGTACTCCAAACAGGGTGGTGCGTGTCATTTGCTCCGCTCTGATTGAGTTGCCCCCTGTTGACCTGTCACAGCCGGCCCTCGTTCACAGTTCGTTGCGGGATAGGGCCTTGAATGCAATTTTTGTACAGGGACGTCATCCTGTCGAAGTATGGCGTTCGGTGCATTCAAGGCTGAATGGTTGCAGGCTCCGTGACCTTGCATGGAGAATTGCACACGGTGCCTTGGTGACCAATCTGAAAAGGTATCACTGGCGATTGGGTGATGGACTGTGCCCGAGGACCGGCTGTGACAGCTTAGAGAGTACTGCCCATGTTTTTTGGCATTGCCCCTTTGTTTTGAACTTGTGGGAGTGGTTTCAGTCCTGGACCGACCGTTTAACGGGAGACCGTTCATGGTCGGTAGGACAGGGTTTTGTTTTGTATGGATTAGATCCTCCAGTTTGTTCCGTTGCTGTGTTGCAGCGTATTATTTATGTTTGTTCTGTTGTAAAAAAACTTATTTGGAGGAATAGATGTGATGTTGTTTTTAGGGGGAAATTTGCCAGTTGGCAGGCAGTCCTGGAGGCGGTGAAGTCTGACATTCGCCTTCAGGTCGAAGGCGATTTTCGCCGTTTATCTAGGGCTGCCTTTTTTGGACGGTGGTGTGCTGGGGAAGGGTGTTTTGTTTCGCTGCGTGCTGGTCGTCCTTTTGTAGTTTTTTAATATTTCAGTGGGGGGTTGGGCGTTTTGTCTCTGCAGGTCGGTGAGCGTATGTACTTTTTTGGCTCGCTTGACCTGAGGTTCGTTTGTAAGAATGGGATGGTTTGGTAGTGCCGTTTGGCCGTGACGTTTTGTATCCCGTATGACGGGTCACGTAAAAAGCACATGGCAGTACCACAAAGATACTGTGGTACTGTAATACTGTACTGTATATTGTATACAGGTGTACTGCTGTATAGGGCTCGCAGTATGATGAAGCAGTTTTACAGTTTCTCTAAATTTAATTACAGTCATGCACTGACCACCCCAAACTACTGTACATCTATCAATGGACAGCCATATAAGGGATTGGTCACAGTACAGTGTACAGTACTTTGACATACACAAAAGAGGCAGTCACATTCAAGCTGTACCACAAGATTTATGAGTTTCTCTGATTGGTCTGTATGTGAAAATCAGTGAGTTGAACTGTAATGTACTGTACTGTACATTGCATAACATTCCATAATTAAAGCAATGTGCACCGTTTTCTTTCAGAAGTGCTGGCAAACTACTGTAGTTGTTATGTGACAGAAATAGCCATGAGGGAATAAAACTCCTGTATGGGGTGCTTGGGGGAAGAGGGTTTAACAGGGGTTTCATTTTGGGATGATGAGTGTATTGCATTGTGTTGTAAGTTTTGTTATTTAAGTGTACCTCAAGTGTAAAATTTCAAAAATATCTGTCGCAAAGCTTAAAAAATAAATCCAAATAGTCCAACTCCCATCTTAATAGGACATTCCTAAGCTGAGATAAAATGTTGAAGCTAATTCATTAAAATTGTTATGGTATATTGTGTAATAATTTGTGATGTGTAATTTTTCCACTAATCAAATTACCATCTTTGTTTTTCTGTGTTTTTGGGAAAGTCACTGCACCTTGTGGCAAAATGTGATCACTATCTTTATCTTACTGGGTGACTTGACTATACTGTACAAGCCTCTCCATGTTTACATGCTATAGAAGAAAACTAAATTGTTTAAGGTTGTATAAATATTTTACTGTAGTTTGAAATGAAACAAAAGGGTCGTTCCATGCCAATTCAGCAAGTGGTTCCAAGGTGACCATCTCTGATTTTGAAGATTTTCCCTCATAATGTCACTGCATAGACAAAATGAACACACTGAAATTTTTAAGCCAATACTGTAGAGCAGTTTTGAAGCCTTGGGATCCAGTGAGTGAGATTCATTTTCCAGCCTCTAAAGTACTGTATTTTCACAATTCCAGACTTAAGGTACACTTAACAGTTTTGACAAACTGAATAAAAGATATTTAGTCTTTAGTCAGTGGACACATCTCAACAAAAAAACGGATATCAAAGTTCAAGTGGAAATTTCAATTTACAGTATTTGTTTTAACTCAACATACAGGCCTACTTTAAAGCAGGGAAAGTATACTGTTGAAGGAACCGTTGCCATCTCGGTAGACACATTTTGTTGGCATTCCTCTCTGACAACTTACAGTATATTTGAGGAATGTGTTACTGGGATCAAAGTCAATTCAGTACGCACTACCCTATACCTGTAAGTAATAGCAGTATGCAGGTATACCTTAAATTAGGGTTCTTAATAATAATGTCCTTATAATGAAAATGTGACACTTTGTTTTAATTTTAGGAAGGGGAGTTGTTGCCAATACGTCATTTGAAAAAGGAGACTTCTTAGTCCATTATGCAGGAACATTAAGAAGTGCTCAGGATGGCAATAAGCTTGAAGAACAAAGTCCATCATGTTACAGATATTTCTTCCAGTATGAAGGCAAAGAATGGTGGTAAGTAACATTTTTTTGGTCCCAGATCTGACCTACTGTCTTTTGAATAGAGTGCTGAATTCATTGATCTTACCTGTACTGTACCACAAAATCACCTGTCCATACAGTATAAAGATCAATATGAGACAGTGAGACAGCATCAAACTTTGGTAAATTGGAATTAAAAATTGCAGGTAGTCACATTGGCAGAAAGACATGATACTCTACCAAAACTTAACACATATGGATCAGTGAAAATTATTCATTGGCAGATTTGCAAGAAAACATGCTCTGTCCATTTTGAAAATATTGCACAAGGAAACGAAATTGAACACATAAATAGTGCAAATTTCATTAAATTTACCACTTGCCCATTTGTACTTTGAGAGAAAATACATTACAATTTCAGAGGCTTCCTAGACAATAATTTATTAATTTGTTGTAGGCTACTGTATTTGATCATAACCTTTCAGTGCCAAGGGTTTCCTCAGAGTACAGAAAAGTCACATTACTGGGCAGTGGATTTCCGATATTCCAATAAAATACTAAAACAGTTATTTTCAGTTTTATTCCTGACTTTATTCAGAAAGCATCCTCTTCTCGGTTAAATAGGAAAAGCACAAAAAGAAAAGTATGAGAGCTGTATTTTACAAAGTGTAACTAGTCCTACTACTCTTCTATTGCTCAAAGTCTCCCTAGCCCAAATCAGCCTTATGTATCTCTCGCTCTCTCTCGCTCTCTCTCTCCAAACACATCCTCCTTCCCATCTCTCTATTTTTTGCTCTGCCCAACATTCCAGGGAACCAACTCCCACTTGAGAGATAACCTGTGACCATATAGACTGGAATGTACATACAGTACTTACTAATCCAGCCAGAATGTGCAAATCCAGCAGCAGGGCAGGAATTAAGCAAGGGCTCAGGGCGATTAGCCCCTGTAACTTGCAAAATAGCCCCCAAAAGTAGGGTCACAATGGCGATTTTGGCCATATAGTTTGTGCAGGGAAGACCATTTAAAACACCACATTCCAGCCAACTAGCCCCAAAAGAGCCCTAGTAAGACAAATGTTAATTCCTGCCCTGTCCAGCAGCCCTCTTGTAGCTGAGAAACACTCAAGTATCCATCAACATGCCATAGCACCTCCCATTTAGGTCAATACGTCTCCAACAGACTGGAACTTGTGTTTACCAAACTTTTATTTACAGTAGCCTGTAAGGGGCAACACTTTAATATAGGTTTTGTGACATGGCACCAAAAAGAGCTGTTTCACATGTCAGTTAAAGAATTAAGTCCTCCCATGAAAGACCTATCAGAATTATTTCAATATCTCAAAATTTACTGTACATCTTCAAAGTTTGATGGTTTCTGAAGGAACTCATTGCCTATGCAAAAATAATGATGTGGAGTGGTGCAGAGTGTTAAGATTTCTTTTGTTAACCCTATATAAATTATCTCTTAATTACTTATCAGATAGATTACAGTTTGGTGAGTGATTTCAATATTTCTGAAGGAAAGAATTTTAACTTTCATAATAAACCCCTTAGGGGATAACAATGCTACCAGTGTCCTTGAAATTAAGGTTGAAAAAACAAAGGTAGATTTGTTAGATGAGGTTTAACGGCCCAGTTTCCAACCAATTGGTTCAAGTCGAGCCGGCCACGGCCTTTTTTCCAGTTGTGGCTCACTGGCTTGTTTTCCCTTACTCCATTGCTTATGCGGAGCATCACGCACAACGGCAGTAGGTTCCATTTTTAAAGTCTTTGGTATGACTCGACCTGGGAATCGAACCCGGGCCTCCCGCGTGAGAGGCGGATGCTCTACCACTAGACCAAACACGCGGTCGTAGAACATGAGCCATATAAAGTACTGTATGTCCATCTTTTGATGTCACATATTTGCATACTTAGCTCATGTTTATTCACAATACAAGTGTGAAATAGAAATAACCCTGTAAAATGGTCAATGGAATTTAATGGGAATTGCGGCTATTTTTTGGATATAATGCTTTGTACATCAAATATCCAACTATGTAATATTCATGTCACACGACCTTTAAATATGTGATTCAATAGTCAAAACCCTTAAGTGATCTTAGTGTTAAACAGGCTTATTAACACACTATTTAAAGGAACGTGTTTTACACACATTACCTGTATCATGCATTTCTAAGAGTAATAATATAATAAAAAATATTTGAAATATACACCTACTGAACTAAGTCCTTCTAAACAGGCAGGTCCAAGCTACAGTACTCAGTCCCAAGAAGTGATTTTTGGTTTCTAGTCCTATGCAGTCCTGATGGCATGTGTGTGTACAGTAGGGTAAACTGGGTAAAAACGCCCATGGGGTAAAAACGCCCGGAAAACTTTTTTCCTCTGCTTGTAAAAAATCATATGATGTTTGATAGAATGGAACATAATAAATATTGAGAACAATGTTAGTATATAGTAATGATATAAAGAAAAATATTTATTAACATATTTTAGGGGTATTGAGGAAATTGCAAATGTTGGGTCAGGACAGTTGAGGAGTCATTTCTGGAAAACATGCAGTGTAAGTCTTTTGTCGTAAATTCATTGAAACCTCAACATTTGCATTTGTCCTTTATGGTTGAGTTAAAAGTTGGAATTCCTGGTGTATATATATTACATTTTGAATTTATGTGGACAGTAATTAACATACTGGAAAAAAGTTGGAACGACTGCAGTATGCGGTCATTCTATGTCAAATCAACAAATCATTTCAAGTGACATATACAAACAGCAAATGAAAAAGGAGTAAAATCATTTCTAGACCTACTGCAACAATTGAAATCTCTGAGTGTCCTGTATGTCACAGTGCAAATGACTTGGACCTACAGTATATACCCTGATGTATTCCCAACCATCCATTTTTTATGTTCTGGCACAATATGCATTCTTCCCTTTGTACTTTATTTGTAGTATGGATGCTACTGAAGAACCTGCAGAGGGACCATGCCTGGGTCGGCTGGTAAATCATGGGACCAGGCGTGAATTGAATGCAAAGATGAAGGTTATAACTGTCAATCATACTCCTGCTTTGTGCCTTTTTGCCGTACGAGACATTCAGAAAGGTGAAGAACTCCTATACGACTATGGCATAAAGGAGTTACCATGGAAAAGTGACAAAAAGGTGAATTTTTAACAGTCATTTAACACACCTACAGCACCATCAGAGCATTAAAAAAAGAAAAAAAAATGTCAGTGAAATGTACTGTTGTACAGCTACAAGTTTAAAAGGCTTTTGTCAAAGTGGTGGGCAATTAGGTCTGCTCAAAGACTACAGTAAAGTGTTCTTGTTGTTGTTTCTGCTGCTGTAGCTCTGCTGAACCTACATGTACACGTACATCACCAGTTGTACTTTGTAAAAAAATAGACAAGAGGTGTTAAAGAAACTGCACACTTCTGGCAGGAAAAGACCTGAGACACAAGTTGTGAAAAGAAAAGATCCTTGACATGATTGAACAAGATTTTTTTTTGTAACAGCAACAACAGGAGTAAACCATCATGATTCTCAGTAGAGTGACTTCTATAATGCACTGTACTGAGCAGTATGAAAGGAGTAAAACAGTTGGAAAAGCCTCGGAAATTTTTACAAATTTCATGCTTATTACTTATTGTAGTAATGAAGGCAGTTCAGTATTAAAAACAGGTTCTGTAGGGATATGGACATCCTGTACAAGTATGCTATTATACTGTATTCAGTGACATGAGACATGAACCACATTGGTTTGTGCCAGTCTGTAATCATGTTTTGAGACCTTACAACAATCAAAATGATGGCAAATAGCAAGAAAGTTAAAGCTTCTTTGTCCATCTTCTGTGCCTTTTCTAGATCAAACCCCTATGCCAAGACATTCAAAAGGACACACCAGCCAATAAATTGGACAGCTTCAACTTAGAAGATATGATTCCTCCCAGCAATACAGAGGGTGTTGCTGAACAGAGACCATCAGATTCAATGGCATTGGAAAGGAAAAAAGGCACAGGTGACGGGAACAGTTGTGAAGAACAAGAGGCTGAAAATGAACCAGTGGAGCTTAGGAATGATGGACAAGACAAAATGGAGGAAGAACCACCTACAGGAAGGTTGAGGAATGATGAAAGAGAATTGAGGTCACAAACAGAATGCCAAGATTCACTCAACGATACACTGCCAGCTAATGGGGATTGTTCCAGCTTAGAACATACAACTCCTTCGCATGATAAAAGATCGGTTGTAGAAGGGAAACAAGCAGATTTACTGGTCCTCAGACTACCAAAAGTTTCAGGTGAAAGGAGCAGTTGTGAAGAACAAGAGTCTGCAAATGAACCAATAGAACTTAGGAGTTATGTTGGAAATGAAGAAAAGGAGGAAGAACCATTCCCTAGCCGCTTGAAAATGAAAGAAAGTGAATTGAGGTCACATACAGAATGCCAAGATTCACTGAAGGACACACTGCCAGCTAATGCAGATTGTTCCAGCTTAGGAAATATGACACCTCTGCATGATAAAAGATCGGTTGTAGAAGGGAAACAAGCAGATTTAATGGTCCTCAAACCACCAGAAGATTCAGGTGAAGGGAGCAGTTGTGAAGAACAATTAGAGTCTGAAAATGAACCAATAGAGCTTAGGAGTGATGTCGGAAATGAAGAAAAGGACGAAGAAAAATTCCCTAGCAGCTTCAAGATAAAAGAAAGAGAATTGAGGTCACAGACAGAATGCCAAGATTCACTCAAGGACACACTACCAGCTAATGCAGATTGTTCCAGCTTGGGAAATATGACACCTCTGCATGATAAAAGATCGGTTGTAGAAGGGAAACAAGTAGATGTAATGGTCCTCAAACCACCAGAAGATTCAGGGAAAGGGAGCAGTAGTGAAACACAAAGTGAGCCAGAAGAGGTTCTTAGGAGAGTTGGTGATGTAAGTGAAGAAAAAGAGATGGAATCATTCATACACAGCATGAGAATTGAAGGAGAGTTGGGGAACCAGACAGAAAGCCAGGGGTTACCTGAGGACACACAGTTTCATCAAATGGACTGCTTTGACCCAGAAAATGTAATGCCTAGTGATGAAGAGGATAGTTCATTAAATAGCCAAGGGTATTTGATGCTCCTTGATATATCCAAAGGTACTGATGAGGATGTCAGCAGTGAAGAAGAAAATTTTAAATTTGCACTTATCCAGGGTGAGGGAAATTGTGACACAACAGGAAAAACAACAAAAGAAGGAGATGAACAATCCACCATCAGCAGCTCTGAATCTTTCTGTGCACCCCAGTTTGGGAGGAATTGTGACAAAACAAGAAAAAAAACAAAAGATGAACAATCCACCACCAGTAGCTCTGATAGTGAAGAAGATCCTTCATATGCACCACACAGTGATGTTGAATCTGATGGTAGTCAAGAAGATCCTTCCTATGCACCACACAGCGATGTTGAATCTGATGGTAGTCAAGAGTTTCCCTTTTATAATAAAAAGCCAAATTCTCCTTGTCCTGTAACATCCACAAGTGAAGATACTAAGCCTACAAACCAACCCTCTACATCATCGTACAAGAAACCCTACCGGCTTTGCATCTTTTGTGACAGCATGAAATCCAAACTGTCTGAGCACATTGCAAAGCAACATCACAATATTGACAGGGTTGCTTTAGCCCTTAAACTTGCCACAAGGGAAAAAGAGATTTAAGATTTAAGAAAGAAGGTATTCTGAAGTTTAACAAGCATCAGGCAAAGTGTTCTAAACCTGCATACCACAGGGAGAGGTCTTCAGTCATTGACAACTTGGTAATGTGCAACATCTGCTCAGGATTCTATGCCAAAAGATATATCAGAAGACACCTTGAATTTTGTCAGAGTCAGTCAGAAGGTTGTTCTGCATCACTGCCCATCCCTGTCCATCTACTAGCCAATGAGGAAATTTGCAGTGAAAGTTTCATGGAAAATGTTCTGAATAGATTCCGTCCTGATGAAGTGGGAACCCTATGCACGAAGGATCCAGTGGTATTGATGATCGGAAAGAGACTCTGGGAAAAGCAAAAGCGGAAAATGGATAAGAAGACTGAAGTGCGACGTTCAGTTATGACTGACATGAGACGTCTTTCTGCTCTCTATCTAGAAATGAAAACTACTGAAAAAGTGTTGGGCGAATTTCCTTGTAAGAATGGGGATGCAGGTGATATTTTCAAGAGAAACAACTTCAGACACTTAGAAGAAGCCATTTCATCTTTAACGACTTCAGAATCTAGCAGTGGTAGCGACCTAAAAGCTGGATTGAAGCTCGGAATTTATTACCTCCTGAAATCTGCTGCCAAAATCTCATTGATGACCAAGATAACCTTGCAGAAGATGTCGATAAATTGGTCCAGGTATTAGAGTTAAGTAACAATTTCCTGTTTGGAGATGCCACGTACAAAATCAACCAGCAGAGGCAAGTGAAGTTGAGGAAACCAGATGTATTACCCTTGGAAAGTGATGTGAAAAAACTGAGGGACTACACTGTTACAAGAATGCACGAGATCACTTCTGATGAACTGGAAGTCTGGGACACCCACAGATTTGTAGAGTTACGAGACCTGGTAGTATGTCGCCTCGCATTATTTAATGCTCGAAGAGGGGGGGAACCTTCTAGGTTACTAATCAGAGAGTGGACTGATGCTGAAAAAGGCGTCTGGCTGGACAAACAGCAATTGGAAAATCTTCATCCTCTTGACAAGGCATTAGCAGATACCCTGAAAATAGCTTATCAGAGTGGAAAGGGCAATAAACACCTTGTTCCAATTCTTTTTCCCCCTGACACAGTTGAAGCGATGAAGAAATAAGAAGAAATGCAACAGTTGATGACACAAATCCCTTTGTATTTGCAAGTATTAACCAATCAGATAACCATGTGTCAGGATGGCATGCTGTAAGCAGTGTCTGTGACAATGTCACCCTCACAAACAAAAGTATAGTTACAGCAACGAAGAACCGACATAGAGTTAGCACTATGTTTGCTTTAATGGATGTTCCTGAAAACGACAGACAGTTTATTTACAAACATCTTGGACATTCAGAAGAGACCAACAAAAATATATATCAGACGCCACTTGCTCTGAAAGAACTGACGGTAGTGGGCAGTCGACTCCAGACAATTGATGAAGGTAGGAGACTGCACTGTTAGTTTCTCCTTTTCACATTTGTGATTTAAAGCCTTTGGAAATACTCACATACTTTGTATTTAGATTTGCAAACAATTAATGGTGTAAAACATTATATGGCCCAGCATAGTTTTTAACCTTATTTCCATTTGTGGATTCAGAAATTCTGTCACATTTGAAAAACTAGTCAATTCTGCTCAATTGCATAGAGCAGCAGTAACACATTGAGTTGAGCATTCATGATATTTCCTGTACTGTACGATAACTTATATTTTCTTCCACACCAGGTGAAGAAGCTCTTGCCTGCACTCCTGGGACAAGCTATGCAAACACAGGTGAGCATTCTTTTTCATTGTCTTTTTTATGAAACAAGCTGTAGTCCTGTAGGTTCACAGCTATTGCTTGGTTGTCTTCACTCCACATCATTAAGCTAGAGAGCTTCTCAAAGGGTTGCAATTTCTAAAATGACAGGTCTCAAATATTTCAAGTAACTGCTTCATCCTTTATTTTAACTTTACCACTGACAAAGACAAAGACACAGAGCCAGGCAACGGAGGAGATAATAGCTTTCTTATTTTTCATAGAACTTTTGGTGGTACTAAACTTCTAATAGGTCTGTCTGATAATGTTTTTGGAGTTCATGCAAGCATATATTTGACCTACTTCATTTTATGTGGAATTTTGCTACAAGAAGTATTTTGTGATTCTTTTGTTTTCTGTTTTAGAGCCTCCTTTAGAGCTAACTTCGAAAGGTGGGAACGGAATAACTGCCATGGAAGAAGAAGAAGAAGAAGAAGAAGAAGGAGAAGAAGAAGAAGTAGAAGAAGCCTGTTGTGTAAATAGCGAAGAAGGTAATAGACATACTTGAATTTATTGAAATGTGAATATCATACACTAGACATGGCACATTTGTACACACATTCCTTGTAGAGCTAGAATATCACATCCCCCATGCTGTAATTATTGAACTTGTGTCACTTTCTACGTAACCTTACAATGTTTACTTCTTTTTTCAGATTTGCCAGGTGAGCTACCAGAGAATTACAGCACAAAAGAACAGTTGTACAAGCCTGGTAGGTACTAGCTTTTAAATGCATTTGACATTTACAGTTTTGCTACTTTGATTTATTTTGTAGCTTACTATTCTATCAATGCACTTGTCAATTGTAACCACGGCCCCCATACTAGGGCCATAGCGGGGCTGTTGCAACATATTTGCCGGGGATGTGCGGTGTAGTTTGTCCCTTCTATGCAGTAGCGTCAATCTTTACTCGAATGTGGGGGGGGGGGGGGGACATGGCCACTTCCGTCAAAAATTGACTGTCTAAAAATCTAAAGTCAATGGGTGTAATTTCCAAAAGGTGGGAGGACCTGTCCCCCAGTCCCCCTAGGATTGACACCCATGCTTCTATGACGGGAATGTGATGGGAATTTTAGCCAGGATGTGTATCGAAAAAAATGGGCTGGGATAGTTACCCTGGGATTTGCATGAAAAATAGCCGGGTAAATAGCAAGGATCTGGCGGAGGCTTAGCACTGTATGTAGCTACCAATGATATACTAGGTCTACACGAACCTTCAGTCTACTGAACCTTTGATCTAATGGGATTGCCCCATCTCCAAAGATCTGTGTAAAATACTGATTTTAATTGGCATATGAGATGACACTTTGTTTATTTTTTTTTCAATAGCCCTGAAAACTTCTTGCATTCTCTTAAAATAGGGAATGATATATATAGCAACTTTCTTACATCAGATGTTTCACTACAAAACAATTTTACATACTAGTGCATACAGATTACAGATGTAGATGACTGAATATAAGCGAACAAACAAATATGTAAAGTATAAATAGGTGCTCTGTTACATGCACGCCCTGGAGCTCACCAGTGATTAAAATTATTTGTCAAAAAATTGATTCTCAACCTTTCAAGATATTGCACATGAAAAATCCGTAGGATCCTACAGAAGGAGATAACCTTTTTAAAGTGCAACCGAAGCAAGGTAGGATTTAAAATGGCATGTTTCCAACGACTGTGCGGCTTTTTGGTAGGTTGTTAATATTATCTAGGCTACATCAGCCTATACTTGTTCCAGTTTTATACGATATTTCGCCTGGAGTGAATAGCTTCATGCAATCACAGCTTGCGTGGGGATGTCTGCGCTTGGCCTGCATTCACATACACATACATGAGTACGTAGAAGTATGCTTTGTCAAGCAGATTGCATAGACAACAAATATTCAGCATACTCGGTCTACTACAGCCAGGAATATACCGGTCATTGCATTAAAGTTCTTGGGGATGTGCAGTTAAAAAATGCCCTGTCCTACTGGGACCTTATTCAGTTGTAGCGGGGAAGGAAACACACTTGTTACATTTCTGTAAATCACATCCCGGCCTAAGTCCCCGTAATGTCTGGATACGGGGGGTGCATGACTCTTGTTGCTTTATACCCCCTTCATTCACTTTGTATGCTTTTAGCATGTCTTTTTTCTTTGTAGCTCGCAAGTATTGCAAGTGGACACCGAAGCAGACGGCAATTGTGCGAGATTATTTCAAAGACTACTTTCATGGCAGAGCTGAGAAGAAACTTCCAGGTGGGCTATTTTTTTTCTTTCGTATGAAGCTACTTGTCTGGTCATATATCTGACAACTAAGAACCTTCCTCCACTCCAGATACTGTCAAACCTACATTTATGGTGACCTTCAGCTGACTTTTGTATTTAATCAGTTGGGTTTAAACTTTATCAAAATATTTTGAAATACGATTATTCCCACCATTGCAACTCTCCAGTTTGTTTTACTCTACATTTACAGAACATGCATCTGATCATAGCTGGTATTACATTGTTATAAACCTTTCATACCTAGTTTGGCCATTAAAGTGGATATGCTGTAAAAGTGTTTTAGTGTACATGACCATCATAATCATGGAAACTGCTTCACATTCTTTTCGGTTTTCCCAGAGGGAAACTTAGGAGCCAACCTTGCACAAACTTGAGAGGGACCGCGGATTGCAAAGTCGGAAATGACTACAGTAGCACACAGATTACAATGTACACAAGTTACACAACTACTGCCAGTATTGATGAATGAGTCAGCACTGCTCCATATACATCATTTTCTGTAATAAAAGCCAAGGACATAGTTGAACCATAACCTTCATAGCAGGTGTCAAATATACCTTATTGGGGTTGGACGTAGACATTCTAAGAAGTGAAGCCAATTTAAGTGCAGAGTAATACATGTCAGTCGAGCAGGCAAATTGTGCTATAATATTACAGGGTCATTGAATGCTATAAAACTTGCAAAGTCGGAAATGACTACCAAATGCATTGCCATTATTACAGGCAATTACTGTGTGGTATTATTTGTAAAGCATAAAATGGTAGATATACTGTAAGTGGAAGACGATGGCAGTATTAGTTTTCAGCCGGTCGCTCACCGACTGCTTCGATTTCATGTCTGCAAGCAGTTACTACGTAATATCATGGAGTGTGCCCTGCTTTTTAGTGCAAGCAAATACTGTCAAGTGAATCATGCTTCTATGTCAAGTTTTATTCTTGTCAAATGTCGTACAGAATAGCTTGAAGGAGAACTTCTTGGATTATTTGCATGAAAAATTGTCACAGGTGAAAAAGGTGGCTTCATAGAAAACTTGTGGCAGTAGTTCTGTGAAGAAAATAGAGGGAACAAAGCTCTCAATCGATACCCTTTACCACCTATGACCTACTTACTTGTACACCTCAACGTGTAGGCCAGCTAGAAACAAGATTAAAAATTGTCAAAAGAGTAACATGGCAGCTACATGTAGTTTTTGTTAAGACCAAGTTTCTGACAAGTTTTCAACAGTACACCCTTTTGGGAAACACCTCATACTGTAGATTGATTCTACCAGTTAAACACATGAAACGTAGCTCTCTTTGTGCATGTTATTTAAACAGGTCGAAATGACGTCCTAGCATTCCTCAAGGTCCATGACAACTTCGGGCATGACTGGAAGACTATCAAAACAAAAGTTATGAACGAAGTTAACAAGCTACAGAAGATGTCAAAGCAAAGAGAAAAGGGCTGGCAGTGATTCATTGGTATGAACTTGAATTCTGTAGGGAAAAAATACATAAGCGTCATCAAGTAGCTGCTGAAAAACAATTTGTGGACTAGAGCTTGAATTTCTGGACAAGAGCTTGTATGCCTTTCAGAAAGGTATGCATCATTATTACGTACTGGAAAATATACTCTTGAAGGATCACAGAGATTAGAACACTTCACCTGTTGGAATAGTTGCCGCATGTATAGTCATTTTTCCATATGAACACAGTCATTAACATGATGAGAAAAATTTTCAAAGCAATTTTCATTGGATTTTTCTTCAAGTCAGTGCTGCAAATCTATTTATGGAAGCTTTCTGCCCATCCATGGTACCACCATGATTACAGAAATAGTTGGTTTGGTGCATATTATCTACAAACTTGGCAGAATTAAGTTGACATAACAATGGAAGAACTTCTGTCTTTTATCCATTGATGCTGACCAGTAGTAGGATTGATTTGAAATATTCATTGTCAGTCCTTGAATTGTAAATCTTTTGCTAGCAGGCTTCCTGTGTGTGTTGGTCATTCTCATACAGGTATATTTCCCTTTAAAGTACTTCAGGGGAAATATTTTCAGGGTATTGGGTATGGGTCATTCTCTTAAGGTGAAATATACATAGGTATACTTCCCTTTAAATTGCTTCAGGGAAAATATATACAGGGTATATTTCCCTCTCTTTAAGTGTTTCAGGGGAAATATGCAGAGTGTATTCCTCTTAAGGATTAACAAAAGGAACTCTACAGTAACCAATAGGTCAGGGTAGGTTGAATAGTTTGAAAAGATTTAATTTGACCCCATTAAAGCTAGTTTAACTTTAATTTCCCAACATGTATCCCCTATTGTGCCGAACTTGTTTTAAAACCCAAGAAAAAAGTTTTAAAGGGGAATACTGTGGGCAGGCACTGGATGCATCACATTAAATTTTTGAACTTTCCAAATGCAAAAGGGCACGATGGTCTACTGAGACCTTGAGTATCAACAAATGCATGCATGTACAAGAGTGTGTACAGTTTGTAAATGTTCTTTGCGACTGATGTAAAGCTACATTGAGGGTTCTATCAGGGTTGTAGCTAGCCAAATTTGAGTGCAGGGTAATTGTCTGACCGGTGAAAGCGCCTCACCCTACCCCATGGTTTCTACCCCATTTTTCAGCCATTAATTTATGGAGAAAATTTGGGGCTAGTTTTAGGTCTTGATAGGCAGATTTGTGGTGGGCGGGGAAACGTGTTTGCCTGGGGTGCCGGGCAGGAATATCGAGTGCTGGGTGCGGCCACCATCCACCGTAGCTACAACCCTGGGTTCTATACCTGTAGTCTGAATTTATAAAAAAAAAAGACTAAACTAGTAGAGCGTTGTGTGTTTTTTATGATTTCAGTTTGTTTTATATCATCATTATATTGTTTTATATTTATCTTTTTATTTTCAAGGTACAGTTTATTTCAAGGGTTACACATTCATTTGACAGATTTAAGTGATTGGATTGACTTGAAATATTCACTGTAAGGTTGTGAATTATGTATCTTTCTTAAGCAGGCTTCATGTGTGTGCGCTGGTCATTCTCGTAAGGGGAAATATACAGGTATATTTCCCTTTAAATTCCTCCAGGGGAATATATACAAGGTATATTTCCCCTTAAGGATTACAGTCAAAGGAAAGTTTAACTGTACAGGATTATTGATTCCTTGCAGAGTTGCATGCTCACACATTAGAATCAATGAGGTGTTTACAAAGGAGCTCTAATTGTCTACTTTTTGATAACCTTTGCAGTGGAAGTTTATGCCTGCATGTGTATTCTTGTACACCATCAGTATCCCTACAATAACCAAAAGATCAGAGTTGATTGAAGAGATTTAATTGAACCTTTGGTTTCCCAACCTGTATCCCCTATTGTGCTGAACTTGTTTTAAACACAAGAAGAACATGTAATGGGGAAATATACCCTGGGCAGGCACTGGATGCATCTACTAATTTAAGTAATTAATCCGTATTTCATTTGTCAATGTAACCAACAATTGGTTTGGTGGCTGGCTTGTACAAACATGCCAGATTTTATTTGGGCGGATTCATTTTTACATAAATTGAGAGACATCTTTTGTTTTTATGCAAAGTTGCTGCATAATATACACAGGTTATATTTCCCTTTAAATTGCTTCAGGGGAAATATATACAGGTATATTTCCTTTTAAAGTACTTCAGGGGAAATATGTTCAGGGTATATTTCCCCTTAAGGATTACAGTCAAAGGAAAGTTTAACTGTACTAATCTGTATTTCACTTGCCAATGTAGCGTACAGTTGGTTTAGTGGCTGGTATATATGAACTTGGTAGGTTTTATGTGGGAGGGTTGATTTTTCATAAATTGAGAGACCTCTGTTTTTCCATAGTTGTTGACCTCTCTAAAATGCACACACATTTAAGTTTCAAAGTTTCCAAAAATACAAAAGGATACCTTGATCTGCTGATGTGATGCCTTGAGTATGTGAGTACTGTAGGAATTTGTCGAGAAATACATTCATGTATAAGATTAGGCACAGTTTGAAGGTTTTGTTTGTGACTGCTATGAAGGTACATTGAGGGTCCTGTACCAAGAGTCTGAATTAAAAGATAAGACTGAAGTAGTATATAATTGCTTGTTTTATTTCAGTTGGTTTTATATCACCATTACAATGATTTATATGTATCTTTTCATTTGCCAGTTAGTTTCAGCAGTTAGTTGGTAAACATCTATATGAAACATTTTCAGTCATAAGGTTGGTTTAAAATAGTGTCAAACTTTGAATTGTGTAACCTCTTAAGTAGACTTCATGTGTGTGTAAGTCATACTTTGAAGGGGAAATATACACGGGTATATTTCCCCTTAAAAGATAGTCCAGGGGAAATACATACAAATATATTTCCCCTTAATGTACTTCAGGGGAAAAATACAGCGTATATTTGCCTTTGAAGGGTCACAGTCAAGGGAAGGCTAAACTGTATGAATACTGTGTTCTCGTTGGGTTGCATTACAACATACATAAATGAGTAGGATTAGTTTTTTCAAAATGAGAATTTGGTCATGTGGATCCCCCTACATTGTTTGCAGCAGGATTGTTTGCTTTCCAACGATTTATCTGTCTGTCTATCCAATGGGAGATGGGATTTTGCAGGTATGTTTACTGTTTAAAGTTTTCCGTAATGTCCGTACCCTGTAGTCACAGTAGAGATAGTTTTCCCATATATTTGATCTTTTCTTTACTAAAAAAATATTTGTGTTATCTTCTTTTCAAGGAGATAATCTGTTGACCCCTCCAGTATATGATGTATCTGTCAGAAAGATGTAGACATCCATCCATCTTCAACATAAAAATATCCAAAAAAGACCAATCGTTCGAAGATTGTTTTAGAAAATTATTTATTTCTGATGTAATCAAACCATTTAGAAAACTTAAATATTTGGTCATGATGGCTGCTTGAGTGATTTGGTGAGCATCTCGTTTCAGCCAAACTTTTATAAGGTGCTTAAACTTAACATTTTGCCACATAAATTTTCATCAGTATCACCAGTGGTTGACTTCTTTGGAAGCTTACATCCCTCAAACATGTTTGGATCAGTCTTTCCCCCTTCTCGATACTTCATGTTTACTTTTTTTTGTAATTAGTTAGGTTGGTAGATACCAAGAATAAACATGTTAGCATCCACATTACTGCCCTGTGTGAAAGTGTCTTCCCTTATATGTTTTATGACAGTAGGTTCCCTCCTTAACATAAGTAAGTGTAAAGGAGGAGGAGGGGGGGGGGGGGGGAGCTGCAGCCCCCATTTGCAAAAATATTGCTGTTACCTTAGGTTCAAGAATCCAAATGTTCTGCAGGCTATTTTGAACATGTCTGAAGTCCTGCTTAGGTTACAGTGGATGTAGACTACGCGGAGTTAGTTTCCTTTTCAAACGGGACTTCATGTTAATTTATGACATATTTGGAGCTTATGTCATCCCCTACTTGAGTAGCAGCTCCCTGGTTATAGACGGAAGGATTTTGGCACTCTTCGAATGCAATTGTTTCCATTCATGCTCCATACTATTACCCGACTAACCTTTTAAGGAAATAAAACACTCCATCATGGCTAAAATAGTCTCTAAAGGAAGTAAATGTTCCTAATGCGCTTATGCTCGAGTTCACATTTGTTAAATAACCTCAGATTTTGCCCTCAACCTCACCAGGCAGCATTGTACTGAGCGAATCTCATAAAACATGAAATGATAGAAAAATTTTCTTAACATAGTAACTGGAGCCCATTTTTGCATTTGTTAATGCAATATTGCTTCTGGGGGCCCTAGTTCTGGCCCATGGAGTGTAAACTTGAGATTTCCCTGCTCAGAAAATATCCCACATGGATTTTTATCTGGATTTACCTCCCAAAAATTATGTCCTTAGTACCATGCCTAGCCTGGACCTCTCTTCAATAGACATTTTCGGAAATGTTTCATTGCAATGCATTATGGAAGTAGGTCAAAGGTGAAAGGTGTACCAAGCTAACAGTGTCCTTGCGTGTTGTACACTATTCAGGGTAAGCCCTAGTTATACACATGCACATTGTCATGGTACACATGACTGGGTGACCCCGCCAGAGCACCAAATTTCCGAAAACGTCTATTGAAAGTACCTAAGCCTATGCTTCTTTATTTCTCTTAAGCGTGAAATCAACTTTCGGGCACCTTTGACCATTCCAATGCGGTGACTCTTAGGTATTCAAATTTCGACACTTGTGACTTGAAATAACAAATTTGAGAAGTTCTTAGTAACACGAGCAGTTCAGGACTCGGAGACAGATCAGACATGGTCAAATATTACTGTGTACGTGTACAAGTTGCATTATTCTGAAGTTCTGTAATTTTTAAGCAATAGGCAATACCAAACAATGGTCAAATTTGCCCAAATTATGGTCAATTTTTCACCCTTTCATTGGTTAACTATGCACCAACCTAAATTTGATCAAATCTGACCATAGCACAATGGTCAACTTTGTGACCATTGTACAATGGTGAAAATTAACCTGTATGGTCAAAATAACTATGGAAAGTATTCATATTTGACCAAATATTAGTTATCAAGAGGAATCCAGAAAACTAAAAGATTGCAACAGTACCTTGGGTTACTTTATACCTCTTTTATTCAGAAAAACCTTTCCCATTAGCAGTACATGGGAAAAATCCAGAAAACTCCAAGGCAAGGTGGTTTTATGATGTACACACAACATGAAACTGCATGCTATTTTCAGTGTTCTGATGACTTGCCTTTTCAGAAATTAAAGAAGATGAAATAGCCTTGAAAGCTTAAAATTAACACACTAATAAAAAGGATGTGAAGAGACATGTGAAGTGAAATGTGAATTACATGAACATGTCAAAACTTGAACCCCTTGAACATTATTGAAGAAAGAAACTTAGCAGCATTTCAAGGAATAATTCATCTCATAACCATCAAAGCAAAACCAGTCAATTCAAGGCCACAACCAAAGACTTGGAAATTGTCTTAAAAGCAAGTCTTAGGTTTTGGCCTTAAATTTACTGGTTAACCTGTTTTCCCAAAGGGGAATGTTAAATTTATAAAATTGTAATTATGCTAATTATGCATTTATATTGTGAAAGCATGAGATATTTGTGACATAAACATGGGTGTAAATTGAAAAACCACATTTAGAAACAAAACTACCTCTTACAATTATTCCAAAGGACAAAACTGTACCTGCTATTTAGCAGATCTGTCAAACTACAGTATTTACCATCCTCTCTTTTTTGAGTGGATTTAGGTTTTGTATGTGAAATGTTATGTAGCAATGCTTCAGTCTGTAACAGACTTGTAGTACTCGAGTACTCATACTCGAGTACCTGGCCTCAGTACTCGTACTCTGGTATCGCATTCTCGTACTTGTACTCTGGATCTGTGTGACGGTTAAAATGACACGTATAGGGTTATTTCCACTGGTCATAGACTAATTAGCATAATATGCAAGGTGTTTGTAGCGTATTCAAGAGTAAATGCCAAACGTATTGTTAGGGAGCGAGGCGCGCTAAATAAAACAAAAGGTCTCTTACAAAGGAGGAATACTTGAAACACATGCCCCTAATTGCAAGCATTGCTTCCAGGTGGAATGAGCAAATGAAATGGAACACGAGGTTTAGAAACTTCACTTCACTCTGAGCATCTAGGCAGAGCAGACGGCGGTTTTAGGCGTTAGCAAATAGGGCGTCGATCACAGTATATTATATATGTCGTGGAGACAGGCCTAGGGTATATATTACCGGGAGAGGCTATAATTTTGTCTGGGTAGACGGTATACTTGTGTATTGATATTTGTTTGAGAGTACCCTTCACCGACCAAATGGAGACACCTGCCCCATGCCGTGACTCAGAGGCTGTCTAAATCATTTCACGTAAGTGGGAATTTGTTTTAAGTGATTGACTAAGGAAAATATATTAATATATATTAATTTGGTAGTTTGCAGCTAATATTAAATGTCCTAATATTAGAAGTGTGTTTATAAGTAGTGTAGTATGGCTCAATGGTAAATGGGAATAACTCATATATGGATTGAATTATACTTAAAACTATATGACTGAGGGTTAATTTGAAATGCATTGTTTGAATATTAATTGCCGAAGAGACGAATCCGTTTTCGATTTGAAGGGTTGGGAATTCGCTATATGATAATAATGTTAATGTTAGGGATAGTCCACTTTTATGACTGTATAACAATAATGTTGTCCCATTTAGAGCGGCTAGGGGGATTGAGTACATGATGTAAACTATTCATTTTACTGACAAGAGGAAACATCATTGTATCAATTTTATTACAGTGTACCATTTCCTGGGAGACGAAACTCCGTGCTCCGTTTTGTGTTATATACTGGGAACGTTAAGTCAGAGCCTGTTTAATTTAGAGAGGAGCCACTAGACGGAAGATCCGTGCATACAGCAGCCAACGTTGAGGCCCTCCCTCCGTCTGTATATTGGGCGATAACATCATATATGGTTATACGCAAGAAAGCATTATTTAAAAGAGATATCGGCTGACGACAGATTAGTTAATAAGAGAATTGTCGTGGAGAAAAAAAAACCACTTCGTTAGTTAAAAGAAACATTTTCTGTTGAGTAAAAGAAGGGCACCAGTAAACGTTAAGATTTTCTTATTTAAAAGACAGTTAATGTAGCAAAGCGGCTTATGTGAATTGTAGTGTACAATAATCTTTTTTCATAAGTGTTAAAAGAACCCGAGTGGGAATTTATTATTTGAATTTCCCACGTCACAATCTGCGTACTCGTACTCGGCATGTCTGTACTCGTACTTGAGTTCAATAATATTAACTGCTGCATTTTATTTTAATTATTACATCTCAGTTTAAATCAAAAAGTGCAGTCATTCATTCATCAGAAGAATTTGTGGAACCGGTAATAGCAAATGAACAGTACCGTGCTTAAATACTCTTTATGACTGAATTGCACAGAGTAGTTTGCATACATGATTACATGTACCGTCAGTTTCAGAAAGGGGGGGGGGGGTCAGCCTTTGTTTAATTTATTTTTATTATTTGCTATAATAGGCTATCCCGACTCCCAATAAAATCTGGAGAATTATCACTCTTTTTGTTAGGTTAGTGGTTAGTGAAACCTTTGAAATACTCCAAAGAACGAGTTTTGGTTGGGCTCTTTTTTATAACAAAAGCCCCTCAGGAATTCTAAGTTTCAGTGGGACGTACCTCAGCCTCAAGACTCCTTTTACCGAGGGCATCGCACGCAGCCATTATCGGTATAAATGGTGATTGTTAATACACTTACAACGAAAAAGCATTCCTAAACGCACTTGTTAGTCCTTCACCCCTTTTCTTTACTGCTATCGGGGAGGTCTAAAATCACCTCCCTGCACCTAAACCCTCCCTCCCTCCCCTCCCATTTCCCATTGCTGGAAGCTGTTGGTCTGGATTTCGTTCTAAATTAGTGAAAACATGACAGTTGTAAAGTGCTGGGCGTCATACTTTATAGAATCATTTGGATGTCAGGTGATAAGCATCATGTCAGTGCCCCATTTTATATAATTAATGTAGAGCTTCTCGGAGACCCCATAACATGTTCACAAGCCTTAGGTACTGTACCCTTTTATAATGCGCAATGAAGCAAAGGAAAATTTCATAATAATCCAAGAATGTTTCTGTGGACTCCACGCACATATAAGTGAAAACTTTCCCAGAATAAAAGACACCAAAAAGGTGCGGGAGGGGCCTTTAGGAGGTATGTTAATTGACAACATACCCTACTCTTACACGTCAAACTTTCCTCTTTCATCTAACCAAAATGACAATTTACTACATTATGGACATTTTCAAGACATTGATAATTTCTTAAAAAATATCCCAAAGATACCAGCATTTTGCATCTAAGCAACCTTAAAGTAACAAAAATTTCTCAAAGGGGAGGGGACACCCCCTCCCCCAGGACGGTACCCTTACGTAGTCACAAAGGAAGGATCTTCCACTGTATACAATCACGGGCACGCTTAAAATAATATATTTTAAACAGACTTGGAGGCCGCTGAGGTTGCATTATGACGTCATCTGTGGTACCCCCCCCCCCCCCATCACCAAATCCTGCCAGCTCCACTGATCTAAGCCTCTACCTGAGAGGCATACTTTTAAACGTGGAGAGGGACACACCTTCCCCCTTAGACCTTTCTCCTAGGACGGCCATTACCATTCCAATCAAAGAGGCATGGCATGAAGGATAGAAGTTTGAAATAAGCCTATGTATTTGCTGTACAGTAGTTTTCTCCATAAAAATATCATTTCTAGTGCATAAACTTGCGAGAGAAATGGAAAATGATAGCACCATTTTGCATATGAACCCATCCTGAGACCAAAATTTTCCTAAGGGGAGGGGAAACCAAAGCAGCCCTTATACCCCTTCCCCAGGACGGCCCTCACTCATCCACAAGTCATCGTCAACCCCCCCCCCTTCCTACAGTACAACCTGGATCCCCCTGTCACGATCTGCGTCAGTCGGTGCGTTGGTTGGAGGTTGCGGAGTTTGAGGTCAAGGCCTACCTGTAACAGAGGCATCTATCACTGTGTGTACATGCAGTCCTTGTGCTCCACATATGTAACAATATAGTTAGATGAGGTTTAACGGCCCAGTTTCCAACCAACTGGTTCAAGTCGAGCCGGCCACAGCCTTTTTCCAGTTGTGGCTCACTGGCTTGTTTTCCCTTACTCCATTGCTTATGCAGAGCATCACGCACAATGGCAGTAGGTTCCATTTTTAAAGTCTTTGGTATGACAATGGGGTGATAATGAAGCTGTGATCAACTGATAATAACAATCTGTGAAATTGTACTCGTACTCGTGAGTTGTGTACTCGTACTCGTACTCCAGTGTTTTGTACTCGTACTCTTGCCCTCCCGAAATTATGTACTCGTACTCATACTCTTGATTTTGTACTCCACTACAAGTCTGGTCTGTAATGAACCTTGCTTTTGTCTTCCCCTCAGACTCTACATCCTTAAGAAAGCCTGGATATGCTATTTCGTTCAGCTTTTACAATAAATCATAAAGTTAAAAAGCAAATATATTTGTAAACACATGTCAGTAGTCATTACCGTATGCACTTTTCATATGAATGAGTTGCCCCACCGCCCAACCCCTGACTTGAACACAGGTGTGCACCAACATAAGTGAAGCACAACTCAGTCATGGAAGTCATGCATAAGTTGTATTTTTGACAGACAGGTAAGTTGCACAATTGACTGACAATCATCATACACTACTGCACTGAATGTTACAACTGACCCTCCATATGACTGACCTCTGGGTCAACAACAGTGACTGGCACCTGAGGTATAGCAACTCACCCCTTAGTTACCTGGGTAACTGGCAATAGGTGCAATATACTTGTCAGTCACATTGTTGTTAAGGACACAACTTTGACTGACCATGATCTGAATTATTCAAAATTTAAATGACAAGTGCATATTAAGAACTTAAAGAGGTTCACTTCATTTAAAATTATAAGTGGAAATTTTCAACATTTCACAGAATTAATTACCACTTTGTCATAAAAGTTATTATCCATCACACCTCAAGAAACATGGAACTGTTTGGAAGTAAACTGTTTTCCAAGAACAAACTTCCAAGAACAAACTTTAACAGGTAATATATTTTCAAACAATATTGGCAAATACTTTTGAGGAGGGGGGGGGGGGCAATATGCACAAGAAAGCAAGTAAATAAGAGTGAAGTTGTGAACACTTTACTAGACATGCAGGAAGTCTTTATCCCCTGCAGTATAAATTTCAAACAATATGGTTACTCAATATGCAAGCAAAAGTACCATGACAAGTCATTTTTAAAACCTTGCATTTTCATGTCATATTTTTGGAGGTGGTGTACCATCATTTTTCAAAGAATCAAACAACAATAGCTGAACAAGCTGTGATAGGCAGGCAACGACTTGACATGTACGTAGGAAATTTGGCTTAAGAATTAAAGTAGCATGAAAGGAGACATGGAACATATATCTGTGAGGAAAGTAAAAGAATTGTTCCTTTAAATATGCTAATTACAGTACCACTTCTATTGGAGATTTAAGATGGAAAAATCTTGTACTTGGTTTGAAACTTGTTAATTTCATACAGAATGACCAAGTGGTATAGAAGATAAAAACAGAAGATACCACTTTAAAGTAATATGGTTGAAGACGTTATGGCTGCTGGGGAAGTGGAACATTGTAGAAAATGTATACCACGATGAAGGTGATAAGTGGGGTTGTCTCTCTGAGATACCAGAATCTACTCCACAGATAACGTAAAATTTTGGTTGAACTGAAATAGAAGAAAAAACATTGACATGTTTGTTCCAGCATCAACTTTAACTTCTGATATACACGTAGACACTATTCTGTCAGTTGTAAAGACCAGCTAATTCCAGACATATGTTCTCAAAGTAAACAATGCCACAAGCCATGGTTACATATACAGTATATGTTATGTGTACAGTAAATAAGGTACCTGTATACACAGGGTTCAAATAAGCAGGCACACAGGCGCGGTTAGCGCTCCTGAGTGATTTGAAAGCGCGTGGTGACACCTAATTTCAGTACGTCCGGGCGCTAGCTTTTGCTCCAAGGTAGCGCCCAGGGTTGGCGCAAGGCAGCGCGATTGCCGAGAATCTCCCATCTTCAAATGGATTCCCGCAAATTACACAAGGATCAGGAGGGAAAGTCGCGCAAACAAAATCTGAGATTCGAATTCGTCACTTTCTTCCCGACATTTTCATTTATCACACAACACTGAGCTTTCCCATCTGTATAGCTTCTGCCAATCATGCACAAATGTCTAAACCACTGATGTAAATATATTACAGACGACAGTATTTGCATGACTCGGGTGTCATCATGAAGCCACATGGGATGTATGGTAAACAAACTTAAAGGAGCCCAGTACATGCATTGTACCAGTGACTATGTGCACAAAGTTTTGAATCCTAAAGAGGAAAGATTTTGGTCCCCAAAGTCTTAGTTCGATCGCACAAACCAGCTGCAGCTTTTTTCATACAGTGTGTACAGTACTGTAGAAAGTGTGTCTCAATTCAGCAAACAGATCGTCAAAATTGAAATATCCAAAATACCCCAACTGGTCAAGAATCCCCAAAACATGTCACTGACATGTGCAAAACACCTTCAAATGAAAATGTGAAATATTTTTGCAAGTTTCATTTTACTATTTTTCTCTACGGGCAACTTTCTTCTGGTATGCTTAAAAATTTTGCCATTGCCTAATGTTTTATACATAGAGCCTAACCTAGACGTGTTCTTTACTTGATATACTGCACAAGTTAAGACCTGCTCTTAGAGCTGGAGGGCCCATTAATTTTTGAATAATTTTCGTGGCAAAGTGGTGATAAATGTTGCATTTGTTCTCTAACAGTGTGCTATGCATGGAAAGTCATATTTATGGATAGGATGACATTACTGTTTGTGTAAATTTTTTTACAGTACATAACTTTAACAGCTCTTGACTAAATTGGTCATATACAGTATATAACACTGTTACAAGACACTGGTAAAAAGTAACTTTGCCCCAGGAACAATTTTCATACAATAAAAGCAGTTTCAGACGGCCTTAAATGCCCACGAAAAAGTGCGGGGAGCTAAAGCCCCCGTAGCCCCCCTCCCCCCCCCCATCTCTGCGGTCCCTAAACTGAGCCTAATAGGGCCCATTTCCCCAAACTAGTGAAAAATACATCTTGTGTGTGAAAAGTATTACAAGGTCATCATTACAGGTAGTAGCTTGTTTGCAAGATTCTGGTCGGCCAAAAATGGAACAGAGAACTCTCAGGTGTAATAAAAAAACAACGAATAGCGCTACGTTCCCAAAATTTTGAATCAATTAATTTAGCTTTTAAAACAGTTTTGTTAACAAATTGGAATTTTTTTTTATAAAGCCCCATAAAACATCTGCTCAAATTAATCGTATTTATGAAATCACAGCAATAAGAAAACCCAAAATGTTAAAATACAGAGTTACTCCTGGGTCACCAAAAGTAGCTCCTGGTCCGGCCTCAATGCCCATGGACCAGGAGTTACTTTTGGCAGAAAGTACTGTAGCTCCTGGTATTCGACTGCTTATTTTGACCCCTGGGTATACAGTACATGTGAATTAGTACACCACCTAACTGTTATTTCTACACCAAGACTTACCATGTCAAGGTAAACCAATTAACTGCGGAATTAAAATATTGTAACTTTCATCCCCGTACAAGATGGATATATATCCGCAGTCGGATAAGTTAGGAAATGGAGGATATATCCGTCATACGCAGTTAACTGGTTCACACTTAATCAAGAATATAAAAGGGGAAAAGCCTTACCAGGAAGTTTAACCCAATAAATACTAGGTGCCCGGTGCAAACACTACAATTTAAGTTAGCTAGAATACATCCCATTTAAAAATAATACTTATATACATGATATGACAACAATGGCAACAATTATCGTTAGAAGTTTTTTTTCTTTGAACCAGGGTGCAAAAATCTTTGTAGGAGACTGGGCTCAGTGTTAATACACGTAGCTAGTACTGTAATAAAAGTTTTGGAAGCAATCATGCTTAACACTTCAGCTTTGTGCATTCTTCTCTGTGAAGATACAGGCTCACTAAAATCTGAACTAAATTTTCCACATTCATTTCAGCATTGTCAGGGAGAGTGCTAAGGGATGTGAGAAAGGGGGACCAATACAATTTTTAAGTGAACCATAAGTTCCAAACAAGTGCGGGCAAGTGGAAGTATACTGAAATAATTTACAACATTGGATCCAAACACAGGGCTCGACATTATCGATTGCCCGATTCCCCGGGGCAAGTGCAAAAATTGCAGGGCAAGTTCTCTGTTGCTTCAAATTGCCCGATTGGGCAAGTGCTTTTTGTGATCTCTATTAAAGTTGAGTTTGAAATTGTCGCAAAACATTAAATAGAAGAGATCACATTTGGTAACAAAGTTGTCACATTTTGACGTATTATTATCCAGTGTCGTAACAGCCATTGCATAAATGATAGTTTACTGCCTGTATTGTTAGCTACTTTCTTCTGATATGCTACTCGTCCAACGTACAGTACTATTAAAACCAACACAACCCACCAACTGGCAACTGCCAATGAGCACTGCATTTGCAGTGTTAAACCTACGACAAAGTAACTGCATGCTTCGTGACAACCTGGGTCCTGCCAGAAAATTAGGATTTTTTTCAACTTTTTTTCAATCCTGATAACATCACTCTAAGAACTACAGTTTACGCAAGATCAATATCTTTTGAAAGCAAACAAGTCTAGCTTTCTAAACATATTATTCACTTATTGTGTAATGTGTGAGTATCTTTTCATTATAAATTGACAATAGTTTCAAAATTGTATAGATCACTGCATATCGCAATATTTATGTCCTGGTCCATTGATACACAACATTCAGTTAATATCACACAGTGCTATCCGAAAGTCCCTGTCAGAAAAAATCGCGCTTCCTGAATGGCTAAACAACTGATGACAGTCTGTGAAATACATAAAAATTGGACTGGGAGGCTATGGGATAGGCCTAATACAAAACTCAATATTCTGCCGGTTTGTAAGGGCAAGTGAAAAATTGTAAGGGCAAGTGGACTCCAGTGGCTGCTTGCCCTACTTGGCAAGTGAGTTTAGAAGTTAGTGTCGAGCCCTGAAACAACACAAATAAAAGTTGGTGTTATGATAAGTCTGCCCTTAAAAACATTGAAAGATGTACTTTAAGTAGCCAGTAATCATATGACTGTGATGGCCTCCTGAGTTCATACTGTACTTCAGCCTTGCACAGTACCCTCTAGCCCTGGAAATTTAGCTGAAAAATCTCAAGGCCGATTATTACTGTACATGAAACCTTGAAATTTCCTTACCATCTTATGCAAAAGTACACAATATTTTCCAAGAATCATCTTCCCATACAACTTTTTGAGGGTATCTCTCGGAACGTCTGCCTGTACAACGTAATCCAGTCAAGGTATGTAGCTATAACCCAACTCCAAATGGTTAGGTCTATTGCATGGTAACTCATTTCTATTTTCATTTTCAATAGCTGACAGATGACCCCAGTCTCTGTGATTTAGACCTCAACTTCACTGCAGATAACTATCAACTTCATTTTCTTTTCAGAATCTAAGTAACCAAATAACTTACCGGGTACTTAGAACTCTCGGACTATCTTAAGGATTAGCAGACCACTGCTCTTTTTGTAAACTTTGTCCCTCATGTGACACTCTTTCCCCTTTCTGCATGACACTCTAAACAATTTAAAGTTTCCTCTTCTTCAGCACTCATGGCTTCTACATGGAAAATTAAAAGGAAAGTTGTTGAGTTTCAAATTAATCCTTGGAAAAATCGAAAGACAGCAGTCAACTTTTTATGTTATGAACCTCGGTAACCTTACTAGATCATACAGCACAATTTCATAAACTTTAATTATTTCCATTTCATTAAATTGTTGTGTAAGCTCTAACCTTGTTTATTTCATGTCTGTAAATCGTCATTGCTTTATGTACGGTATTAGATTAGTCGTGAAAACTACTTAGAACATGGAAACAACAATTTACATATGGCTGATTCCATAAATGAGAGTGTCAGTAGATTTGGTGTCCCACTTTACATTGTGATACTGTACATTTCACCTTCAAATTGGCAGTGCATAAAAGCATTTAGAGGGAGATGGTCTCAGTCACAAGCTTTAGTGGTGCCTTATATATATATTGTAAAATGTGCTAAACATGTCATTAACTCGTTATGATATTATGTGCCAAAAACTGATTTTTTTTTCCCCAGTGTAAATGGGACACCAAAGGGTGTGACATTTACAAATTTACAGTATAAGCGTCTTACCTTATTACAATGAACTGTATGAAACTCCTCAATCTTGAATAGGTTTTAGGATGTATCTTTAGGAAGCATTTGAGTAGTACAGTTTTGGAATATACAGTATGCATCTCTACTGTACTAATTCTGTATACATGTGCAAAATGGAATAGCACTGTGAACAGAGTACAGATTCCCCGTGTAAAACTACTGTACGTGTGAATTTTTGGTGTCCCACTGCAAATATAAATTGGAAATATTTAAACTTTATTTCCAAGTACTGTATGGTCACTATTTAAAAATGCAAAGTTTGCCCAATTAACAAAGCAGTGCATAGTTACGTTTTGAGAAGAAAGTTTCACTTAGTAAACGGGACACTGCGGAACACCAAATGGTGTCCCGCTTTTAAGGGGTACATTTTCCACAAGCTCAACCCAATCTCCTCATTTTATGCATTTTCATTCCATAGAAGATCAAAAAGCATACCATCTACAATACAACGTTGCACATCCATTTTAAGAGGACTTAAATAATGTTTTCAGTATTACCAGTATATAGAAAATCTGATTTTGGTGTCCCGTTTACACGGGGAAAAATGAGCGTATTTTGAACCGTAACTATTGTTAGGAATAATTGTTTTCAAACTTTTGACATGATTTGCACTTTTCCTGTACCCAAACATAATATGAAAAGGTAAAATTTCTAGTTAAGCCTGTTAATTATGGAACTGGATTATTTTACCCAAATGTCACAAGTTGACTCCCTTATTTACGGAATCACCCATATACATGGAGCACGATATGGAGGTAACTTGTTTGCAGTAACTCTAATTATTATAATATAACTTTGCCGACCCAGTCCTAACTCAGCTCATGCATGGCTTTTCTGAAACATGCATTACACAATGACATTGTTCAAAAGAACAGTAGCCTACAAAATTGGCACAGGGATGCATATCTTTTTGCATCTGCAGAGTTCAACACTAGTTGGACTGTACAAATACATGCATGTATGTATTACAATCAACCATCTAGCCTATAATATTACACCATTTTGCCAAACAATTGATAATGACTACAATGCCTTGATTTTCTTCCTACAAGAGTTGAAAAACCTCAGAAGAGGGAGAGCTCCTTGAGTGTTCTTCCAAGGAAATTTGAAAGTTTGAGGACAATTTTGTAAGTTAGGGGTACGTAAATGTTGATTTTGGGAATTTAATATTTGTAAAACTTTGTGGGAAATTTGACTCTCTTACTGGAAAATAAACTTTCCATCCCTGTAATATTTCTTTCAAGAATATTAGTACTTACAAACCATATATTCACATCTGACAGCCTTAGTTTAAACATATAACTGGATGTACAGTACCTGCACAATTATCTAAACTTGTGATCAAAATAATATACTCTCTCTCCTAGTCTTCTTGTCTTCTTCTCTCCTAGTCTTTTCAAGAGGCAAACTCTTCAATCAAATCTTTTGCTATGGAGACACTTCCATTTTGCAGTAAAAACCCTGGTTATGAGTGAAAAAGAAAGTGGAATGACTCATACAATTCGCTACACTGTGTATTATTACCAAGCATACATATTTTTATCACTAAAACGCAGAATTGTTACCTATGAAATCTTTGAGGCAAAAGGTTTAAATGTGCATTCTACAGTAGCTTGGAAGAATATTAGAATGAGACATACCTCCTATAAACAAGAGTGAAATACAGTGTACTGTACAGTATACAGTATTTGTTAAAAGAAAGTTTTTTGCAGTCCTGTGAAAACATTATCAAGACTTGTTTCTAAATTGTAACCTACTCATGTACAAATAATCTAGATTTAACACAAGTCTAACTCATTGTATATGAAAAGTTGCACAAAAATAGGTCCACCAAAGTTTAGGCCTGAAGTTCTACAATACATAAAAATCTCATCTCAAAGATGAAACCATCCTTCTAGGTTGCAGCTAGCATTTTAAGCAACAAAGACACAGTTTATTCATTTGGTACAGTATGTTTGGATACCACATGTGGAGACTCACTATTTAAGCCTTAACCTACCGTAAGCTTTTGGGCTGTCACCCATTACAGTGTTCAGCCAGTGACCATTATCAGTTTAGGACTTCTCCAAGTTCTGTGCCATCTGAGAGAAAATGCAATTAAAAATATAATAGTCAAATTTCAGTGTCAAACCAGTTAAAACTACTGTAACATTTAAAAAGCAAACTGCAGAAATGTTGCAAACATGAAAGAGGGGAGACAAAATGGGCAGGACAGGAACAATACTACTAGTACTAGGCCTACGGTAGGTTAATACTAGCCTACCCTGTAGGCCCAGGCTCAAGGTTAAATCAAGCCCTCAGCCAGTGTCCAAGTATACTACAAGTACGCTCCACAGACTACGCTCCAAATACAAGAAAAGTGCCAATGGAGTGTGTAAGGCCTGATTGAGGAGGGTTACCGTTAGTTCCCGGACCTATTAGCTTCCTCCCCTATAAAACGTTACTGTAGTTTCCTCCACTAAAAACAATAGTTTCCTCCCCAAGTTACTGGGCGAAAACTAACGTTTCTACTCTTGGTGTACTAGCTACTGTAGCTGACATTGTAAAGATCAAAGACTCCTTTGCAGTTTGGAATGATGTGATACACCGTTCATAATTACAGTATTTTAGTCCAAGCACTGTCAATCAATTTAAAGGCCACATAGACAAATTTTTGGACCAAACAATGGGAGCTTATATGAGCCAAAGGACTGGCTCCCTGCTCCGTCATCCTCCACCTACCAATCTTTGAGAAGTGGAGGGGACAGGTAAATGCAGGTAAATTTCTTTGACATTTGTTATTCAGACTTTGTTAAAGGTTTGTCAATGCAGCTAACAATTTTTATTTAGAGGCCTTGTGTATGCCAATTGTGTGGCCTAGTTCGGCTGGGTACCGTTACTTTTTGCCCCCCAGTAGTTTCCAGGGGTCGAAATAAGCCTTCAAACTTTGGGGGCCAACCGGGCTCCAAGCTCATGAAATCTAGGGGCCAAATTACAAATCAAGGGGCCTGTAAATGACAAATGAAAAGGACTGTTAGACCAGGACTTGACATCCATATATTTTGCATTCAGTGTACATTTTTATGACAGAGAAACTTTTCCAAAATTTTCTTTTCACTCCGGTAGTTATTCCCCCGGTAAAACGAAGGGCACTAAAATTCCCGCCAACCACTCATGAACGCTATTCATTTGCCGGCGCGGCAGGTTTTTTTTACGTTATCATTGAAGAATGCACTTCCCACCATGATGCTGTAGTATCTTGCATAGCAAGTGCACGAAAGCGATGGCATACTCGTACCGTTTCCATCGCAGGTACAGTATATGCATTACAGTACTGTGTAAACTAAGCGGTGCGAATGCCACGCTGTAGGTACGGAGGTTGAAAAAGAGATTGTGATCGGTTGGTTGATCTTGCGAGGTTCCGCCTACATTACTCATGAGTGCATCAGTGCTACGGCGAAGCCTGCGTGAATGATCTATTCTTCCATGTTTTGACAAACTATTTATGAGCAATGTGAACTAATTTCAGAAGTAATTAATGTTTCGCAGGTTTTTAATGAATCTCAGTATATACGAAATACACAGGCCATGCGGTGGATGGAGAGGTTCACGTGCAGACTGTAGAATTAGACGTGAATAATTTAGGAGCCAACCGGGCCCCTTTCCTGTGGAAGCTACGCGCCCGAGCAAATTTCTAGGGGCATCGGGCCCACGGGCCCCCGTTATTTCGACCCCTGGTTTCTGCCACTGACTTTCCAACCCTAAAATTACTGGGGCGGAAAATAACAATCGAAATTAAAGATTAACTTAAAAGTGTTTCTACCTTTTCATTTCTGAGGCCAAGAGGATGATGAAATTGTAGGACCTCTTTCAGAATTCATGTAGCTTAAAGAAGAATGGATTGTAGGCTATGTGTAAAGAATTTATTCACAGCACTGGATATCGTACTGTATACGTTTACGTGCATGTATGTAGTATATATGTACGTACTGTATTCGTGTACTCACTACAGTGCACTGCTAGTGAGAAAGAGAAGTCAGCACAGGGCTCGAAATAAACTTGAAAAAGGGCACAGCCAAAATGAGCAAATTGGCTGTTGGTCTATGTTATTTTATAGGACATTTACTGAGGGGCGCACCACAGCCATCAGTAAGGGCCCGACAGCCATGGCTGTCTGTGCCGTCGGTTATTTCGAGCCCTGTCAGCATACAGTAAGTACTGAGTAGATTGTTATGTAAAAGACATCAATGTAACTGGAGCTGTAGACATTCAATGATAAGAAAATTTTTGAGTTTATGAAGCCTTCAACTTGCGCAGGTATTCCATTCTATGCCGTTACTTTCCGCCCGTCAAACCAGGGGTGGAAAACAACATTTTTTATGGACGGAAAATAACTGAATTCTGTTCAGCCTAGGCTATCCTGTGTAGGCCAATTAAGGCCTATTCATTTATATTGAGAATTTGAGGTACATGCACAACTTCACGTCTTTCTTACAGTGTTACGTATATATACAAAAAGTCCCGGCCCGACTTAAACCATTTGGTTAGAAACTGAGCCATATATAAAACCAAAAACCTCATCTAGGCCTAACTAACTACACAACAAGTCTGTCTTGCAATTAAAATTAGTTTCCTTCACTATAGTCCCTATGTTAGGCCTAACATAACAACAATTAGCCTACAAGGCAAAATTTCCTCACTTGTAATACAATTTGTAGGCTTTGTGTAAATGATTTATTGTGACTGTGGCAGAATCTGATTGTATGGGCTTTATTGGGTATTGGTTCGGTTTAGGTTTTGTTTTGGGTCTGGAATGTCGGGCATCTTATGGGGCTTTTGCCCTCCTTTGCCCTTTAACTTGTTATGTTACCGTAGGGGAGGAAACTATATGTTTTTTTAAGGCAGGAAAGGAACGTTTGGCTGTAGGCCCCTAATTTAGAATTAGTGCCCATAAGTACGGGAGAAAACTAACGGGTCCGGCTACTAAGTAAAACTATTGAGGACTAGCCTAGGGCCTAACTAATTACAAGTTACAGAACAGAGCTGTAGGTTACTTTCTTACTGATAGTATGGATACCGCTTCCTCACACAGTAGTTAGGCCTACACACAGTACAGTATAACACTAACAGTAACAGTACCATCCTGACCATTGCTACTATTAATAATATTAATACTAATAGGCCTAGGCCTACTAGTAATAGCCTAACAAATATTCCAGTAACGGGTTCTTGGAGAAAACGTCAGATTTCGGCCGAATAAAAACATAAAAGTTACTTAGCTTACCTGTACATGTTTTGTGAAAACATCCCACTCCACTGTGTCCTTCTTTGTACAAAAAATAGCCCCAGTTTGTAACTGGATATCGTATTCGGCGGCGATTTTTTAAGTGCGATAGCATCGAACAAATGAGAACCACCAATTGCATGCTCTGAAAAACTTTTTACTCAAAAGGTTCATTAATTAGTCTGCAGTTTCACGAAAAAACGGTGAATGTATTAAACTCTCATATTTCACCCTATAATGCAGTATATTTCTCCTTTCTTGGGAGGAGAAATATACCTACCCTTAAGAAGAAAAATATACATTTTCTCCCTATGGGTCGCTGGGTAGTGAAAATACGTAAAGGGGAATTTTTTGGGGGCCGAAAAACGTATATCTGTCGTCGCTGGGAATTAATTATGGAAACCACTGTAGTCGCATTAAGCATCTAGCAAGTAGTACCAAGCTAAAAAATGAAGCGTCACGTACCTTAATTGGTTTAACGATACCACTCAATAAACCAGAGCAATCTTCTGCATCCTGACTTCTTACTATTTATTCGTAATTACATATGAACCCAAGAACAATACATGGTGACTAAAAGTGGGATTTCGACGATATAAATTTCCTCGTCAGAAGGTAATTCGACTATAACCGAGTCACGGCTTTCATGTGATTGTGAGTATACGGTAGCCTACCATACTGCGCAATTAGATCTAAGCTATGATAGGCCGGATACACATTGCCTGGGGATCAACGAATGCATAACCGATCTGCATAATGGCTGGATTAACGCCACCTTCGTCACTAAATTTCACTGGTAATGTCGCTGAGAACTGGAAGCGTTTTAAACAGAGATTTATGGTTTACTTAGAAGCATCGGACGGATTAAGCAAAACTGACTCTACACAGACGTCAATATGTTTACATATCATCGGAGAAGAGGGTCTCGCGATATATAAAAAATTTTCATTTGACACTGGCGATGACAAGAAGTTGGATGTCGTCATGCAGAAATTTGAGAACTATTGTACGCCAAAACGTAACATAACATATGAGAGGCATAGATTTTTTACCTGCCTACCACAATCTCATGACACAAGCGACCAATATATCACAGAGCTTCGCACGAGAGCTAAGACTTGCGAGTTTGGTACGTTGTGTGATTCGCTGATCAGAGATCGGATCGTTTGCGGAATCCACGATAACGCACTTCGCGAAAGGCTATTGAGGGACCCAAAATTAACACTGGATACAGCCATCCAGACATGTAGGGCATCCGAGGCTACAAAGTCGCATGTTCAAGGACTACACCAAACGGAAGCTACTAATGTTGACGTTATAAGTAAACAAACTCACAATTCAAAGCAACGAAGTGCAGTTTATCGACATGACCGTTATCAGGATCTAGGAGAGACAGGTAACACCAATACCAAGCTGTGTGGGAACTGTGCTAAAGAACATGCATATGGAGCTTGTCCAGCCTATGGGAAGACCTGCAACCAGTGCAGAAAAAAGAACCACTACGCAAGATACTGTCGCTCTGCTGCAGTTGGGAAGCAGCGGATTAACACTGTTGAACAACAAGGTAACACATCAACCAACCAGGATCCAATGGAGGAGTTCTTCATCGATGTGGTAAATCAACAGGGAGACTCTGTTGACTGGATCCAACCGCTGATAGTGAACGATTCTAAGATCAACTTCAAGCTGGGTACAGGAGCACATATAAACATTATACCAGTGAGCGAGTACGACAAGCTGCTACCCAAACCGAAACTGTACGCTACCAAGGTGAAGTTAACAGCTTATGGAGGTACACCGGTACCAGTTATGGGACAATGCATTGCTAAACTGCATCATAAATGAAAGACTCAGTTCGTTTAATTTTATGTTGTTCCTAGAAATGTAGAACCACTTATGGGTGTAGAAACATGTGTTAAATTAGGCCTAATCAAGAATGTTAACAGGATTCAGGCGGTAGGTCTATCTAATACTAATGAAACATCAGATTATGATACCATTCGGCTAGATTATGCTGATGTTTTTGAGGGTCGGGGATGTTTGCCAGGAGAGCATAAAATAGTTATTGACCCCCAAGCATCGCCTGTTGCACACCCATGTCGCAAAGTGCCATTTGCATTACAAGATGATCTTAAGCGTGAACTCCAAAGAATGGTGGAATTAGGCGTTATTACTAAGGTGGAAGAACCTACTGAGTGGGTGCATCCCTTAGTCATTGTAAGAAAGAAGAATGGGGATTTGCGTGTATGCCTTGACCCCCGTAGCCTAAACAAAGTTATTAAGCGTGAGTATTTCAAACTGCCTTCCAGAGAAGATGTAATGTCACAGTTTGCAGATGCAAAAGTATTTTCAAAACTTGATGCATCAAGCGGGTTTTGGCAAATGAGGCTTGTTGAGGAAAGCTCAAAACTGTGTACCTTTATTACACCCTTTGGTAGGTTTCGATTTTTGCGCCTTCCCTTTGGCATCGCATCAGCCCCAGAGGTGTATCACCGAACCATATACCAAATATTTCAGGGTATTCCAGGGGTTGATACCAGTATGGATGATATTTATTGTGTGGGGCTCCGACAAGGAGCAGCATGACAAACGTTTGAGACAAGTTGTTAGCGCTGCGCGTGAGATGAATCTAAAGCTTAATAAGGCTAAGTGTAAACTAGGAGTAAATCAGCTTACCTTTATTGGGGACCTACTTACAGATAATGGGGTTAAGCCAGACCCAGCAAAGGTCTCTGCACTGAAAAACATGCAGAAACCACAATCAAAAAAAGATGTGCAACGCTTTCTTGGGTTTGTTAATTATGTAGGGAAGTTTGTACCTGAAATGTCTAGTAAAACTACTCACCTTCGTTCCCTATTAGAGGAAAAAAATTAATGGTCATGGGAGTCACATCATGACCAGGCATGAATTCAATAAAAGAAATTCTTGCAAAAGAACCAGTTTTAGCTTATTATGACAGTAAAAAGGAGATCAAAATTGCTGCAGATGCATCTCAGTCAGGTCTAGGTAGTGTCGTTCTCCAACTCTATGGACAGGATTGAAAACCTGTAGCTTATGCTTCCAGATCAATGACCAGCGCAGAAACAAATTACGCCCAAATTGAGAAGGAATTATTGGCCATAACATTTGCATGCGAAAGGTTTCATCAGTACATTTTTGGTCGCACAGCTGTTGATACTGATCATAAGCCCTTAATTCCTTTGTTTCTGAAACCACTAAATGAGTGTCCTATGCGCATACAGCGACTCATGTTACGACTACAAAAGTATGATCTGAGAGTGTCGTATGTGCCAGGTAAACAATTGGTAGCACCTGACACATTGTCAAGAGCAGTCGATACAACAGCCAGTACAAGTATGACTGAGTAGGATGTCTCAACATATGTTGATATCATAACTAGTTCTTTGCCAGTATCTGAGTTAAAATTAGAACAAATTAGGTTACAAAGAACAAACGATGAAGTGTTAAAGACACTGTCTGAGCTAGTCCTGACTGGATGGCCAGACGTTAAAGCTAAAGTACCAAATATCATTTCTGAATATTGGAATGTCAGGTCAGAGTTAACAGTTGTTCATGGTATTATTTTTAAGCAAACTACAATTGTCATACTTAAAAGTTTGAGAAATGAGATGTTGCAAAGGATCCACACGGGTCATTTAGGTGTGAAGAAGTGCAAACGTCGAGCTACAAGTGTAATGTATTGGCCGGGTATGCTTAATGACATCACTAATGTTGTAGAAACATGTTCTGTTTGCTTGACACACAGGTACAAGC